>NC_138385.1:69745074-69777826 GCF_054177405.1 Leptonychotes weddellii
CCACCCCGGTTTTCTCTGCCCTCTCCAGCTACAGGCAGGAACGCGAAGGCTTCCTGCCCAGCCATCCTCCTGCTCCAGGGAGGAAGCCAATCGAGTTCATGGATGTGAGTGACCTCACAGGATCTGTCCCAGCTGCACCTTGCCCAGCTCCTCTCTTCCCCTACTGTTCCCTCTTCCCGGGGCTTCCCTGCCTAGCTGTTTCCTGCCCCAGCTGCTCCCCAGTCCCCAGCTGCTCCCCTCCCTAGCTGTTTTGCCTCTGGTGACTGCTGCACTCTACCCTGTTCTTCTCCACTTCCAGCTTCTCCCCTCCGAAGTTTCTCCTAGCTCTTCCTTCCCAGCTCTTGCTTTTCCAGCTTCTCCCTGGCTTCAACTCCTTTTCCTTCCTAGCCTCCGTCCTCGGGCCCTTTCTGGGCTTCTCCCCGCCCCATTCACTTCTCCCCTAGTCTTTCCTGGGCCCCAGCCCTGGTCTCCTTACCTGGTCTCCCTCCCCATGTGTGCCCGGGCCTGGCCCCTTCCCCCACAGTTCGAGGGGAAGACATCATTTGGAATGTCAGTGTTCAATCTCAGCAACGCCATCATGGGCAGCGGCATCCTGGGACTGGCCTATGCCATGGCCCACACAGGGGTCCTCTTCTTCTTGTGAGTCCTGGGCAGCCTGCGGGTGTGGGGCGGGGCAGGGGTGCTGTGTGGGCCAAGCCGGGGGCCTGGGGGCCAAGTCTGAGCTGGGCCATCTGTCACAGGGCCCTGTTGCTATGCATTGCTCTTCTGTCTTCATACTCCATCCATCTCCTGCTGACCTGTGCTGGCGTTGTAGGTAAGGCCTGGAGCTCGACCCGTATCTTGGACCCCAGACTCTGGACCCACCCCTCCGACCTGAGACCCTAGACCTCAACCCAAACCCTGGATTCCGAACATAACCACACTGAACATACCACACCCCCAGATCTTGGACCCAGGACCCCAGACTCCATCCTCAACTCCCTGGACTCCAGCTCTCAGACTGCACGGTGGCCCTCAGAACTTAACTGGGCTCCCAGGTCCCCACCTCCCAATCCTCATCCCTCACCCCTCAGTCTGACACCAAACCTCATTTCTCAGACCCTCCCCACACCCAGATTACTACATTCTGCTTCTAACCCCCACTCTTCAGTCTCTAGCTCCCCCTAATTGTGGAAGCCAGCCCCATGACCCCAAGACACCCACTACCCACCTCCAGCCCCCAACCTTCTCCCTGGTCACAGATCCCACCTCCCAGGCTCCACCTCAACCCCACCCCGAACTGCTTAACCCTCACCTCCAGCTTCCATCAATCAGACCCAATTACCCCCAGTCCCAGCTCCTCAGCTCCCTGACCCTTGGGCCCACCCCCACCCCCTCACCCCTGGCCTGGCCTCCTGGACGCACAACCCATTCCCTCCTGTCTTCCTACCCCAGGGATCCGAGCCTATGAGCAGCTGGGACAGAGGGCTCTGGGGCCCGCGGGGAAGGTAGTGGTGGCCGCAGTGATCTGTCTGCACAATGTTGGGGGTGAGGACTCTGGGAGGTAGGGGATCAGCTTGGGGGAAGAGGGTGGGGTGGGGTGGGCTTCCTCAGGCTGGGCTGGGGGGATGAGGGGAATCCTTCTGCTTATACCTCCCCCCACCTGCACCAGCCATGTCCAGTTACCTGTTCATCATCAAATCCGAACTCCCCCTGGTTATCGGCACCTTCCTGGACATGGACCCTGAGGGGTGAGTGAGCAACACCCCTTGGCTCTGGCCGGCAGGCCATTGAGTCTACCTGTGCGGTCTGCCTGCTCTCTTCAACTCTGTGCCCAGCTGACTCCCAGGTGTTCTGAGACTGTTGGGCAGGCCAGTGGGGTCAGACTGTGATGCTTCTGTTTTGTGAGGCCAACAGCGCGTGTGACCGTTGCTCTATCTGGTAGACCACGGGTTGGTTTTGGTGACTGTTGCTCTGGCTGACTCTGTCTGGTAGCTGACTCCGTATGTCCAGTCGACTCCGAGGCTGACCATGTGACTGTACACATCAAGTAGCCCGAAGCTCTGTGGATTTGGTTCTGGACCGTAGTACTGGCCGGCTCTCTGGCCAGCTGCACCACAGCTGGCTACAGCTGTGTCCTCTGTGCTGGGAGTCCAACCATGTGTGTCTGACATTTGCTTACTCTGACTTTTCCCCGTCCGGCAGATTCTGTTTGATTCAGGGTCCCTCAGGCTGGCGAAATCTGTCTGGCTGTAAGTGTGAGCGTGTGGTGTACTGTGGTACCAACTATGTGTATGTGATTGGCTCTGACTGTATGCGCCAGTGGACTCCCATCTCTGTTTAATTTGGCAGCCATTTTTTTTCTGGCAAGTTCCTTCTGGCTGTGTGTGTGTGTGTGTGTGCGTGTGTGTGTGTGATCCTCAACTCTGACGATATGTCCTCTGGACTATGGTTCCCACCATGTGTGTTTGACCACTGTTCTGAGTATGCATCTAGTTGACGGCATGTTTGATTTTATTTATTTATTTGACAGAGACACAGCAAGAGAAGGAACACAAGCAGGGGGAGTGGGGGAGGGAGAAGCAGGCTTCCCGCCGAGCAGGGAGCCCGACGCGGGACTCGATCCCAGGACCCCGGGACAATGACCTGAGCCGAAGGCAAACATTTAACTGACCGAGCCACCCAGGCACCCCTTGATTTTCGATCCCTCTGCTGGCTGAGTCTGTTCAGTTGTTTGTATGTGACGGCTGACTCCGTGTATCCTCTTAGATCTTCGGGTTTGATTCTGAAACTGTTTAGGTAGCTGACAAGCTGTGTGATGAGGTGTATCTAATTACTATAATTAGTTCCCAGCGACTATGTGCTCAGTGGTGCTTTGTCGGTTTATTTCTGTGTCACTGTGTGTACGAGATGGTGTGTGAGTGCCTGGAACATCGTAGGCAATTAATACAATTCTTTTGGACAAATGAGCAGTTTTTCAGCCGGTTCTGTATTAACTGTCTTGTCTAGGCACCCCCCTCCAATATCCGTACAGATCCCACTCTTTCTTTGAGCTGGGTCCCAACAAGAGCTGGTTGGTTTTGCCTCTATTTCGATCTTTGGCTGTGCGGCCAAGTTGGCCCAGCTACTTTTAGGTGTTCAACACACACCTTGAGCTGTTCAGACAACCACATGTGTGTCTTCCTGACCTTCTTGTTTCACTTTGCACCATTGCCTGATCATCGACTGTTGTTCGACCCGTGGGACGCACCAGGTCGGGACTCACTCGGTGTCCGGTACCGTGTGTTGGACTGCGGGAGTCTCACTGGTTCGGGGTCCTGTCTGCCCATCTGGTTGTATGTCCGCTTGCGAGTCTGACGGCACAGTTGTGTCTGCCTGTGTGTGTGTGTTCTTAGCTGTGTCCCTTTGACAGGGTTCGACTGACAGTCTGATTACCCTTCTGGCCCTTTCTGCCCATCCCATTGTGCCATTTGTCACCGTGACGGCCTGAATGACTTCTCACAGCTGAGGCGTCAGCTCATCTCCCCCGACTGCAGGCAGAAATCCGTCTGTTCGGCTGTCTTCTACGAGTGCCTGCCTGATGGTTTTCTTTGGCAGGCAGCTAGTCACTGTGTTTGCCTGTCTCCCCAGGGGCTGGTTCTTGAAGGGAAACCTCCTCATCATCATTGTCAGTGTGTTAATCATCCTGCCACTGGCCCTCATGAGACACTTGGGTAAGAGGCTTCCTGTGTTGGTCATTGGATAGTGGATTTAGAGAAGGGGAGCCAGATTGAGAAAACCCCCATGTTCGAGGGCGGTGACATACCAGGGGAGAGCTTGTGTGAGGTGGGCTTTAACAGATGAATAGGAGTTTGCTATGGAGGGGAGGTGGGTCCAGGTAGAAGTAAAAGCTTGTGCAAGAGGGTGGCCTAATTGGGGTGAGGTGGCCTGAAAGGCCAAACTAGGGTTTGATATTTGCTAGATGGGCGGTCCCTTGATTTCTGAGGCTCTGTGTATTACCCCTTGCAGGCTACCTGGGGTATACCAGTGGTCTCTCTTTGACCTGTATGCTGTTTTTCCTCATTTCGGTGAGTCTGAGGGAGAAGGACATGAAAAAAGCGAAGAAAGAGTTTGGAACATGGGGACGTAGCCTTCCCCATGACCTCACTTCCCCACCCTCCCCCAGGTCATCTACAAGAAGTTCCAGCTTGGCTGTGCTGTAGGTCTCAATGAGACAGCAGTGGAGAGCAAGAATCCCCCGGGCCTTCCCATCCAGGGACTCAACAGGAGCTGTGAGGCCCAGATGTTCACCGTGGACTCGCAGGTGGGTGTGCGCGTGCGTGTATAGAGCTTGTACCTCTGGTCCTATCCTGCTCAGAGTGGAGCTGGGCATCGGACATTAGGGGGCTCCCATGGTGGGGCCAGGGGGAAGAGGGGTGGGGGAGAGATCCCTGTAGGTTCTAATCTCGGGTATGTGGGCCATTCCCCTAGATGTTCTACACAGTGCCCATTATGGCTTTTGCCTTCGTCTGCCACCCCGAGGTGCTGCCCATCTACACAGAGCTCTGCCGGTGAGTGGGCAGGCAAGTGGGCGTAGGTGGTGCGATAGTCATAATGTCCCACAATCCCTCAAGTAGTCCTGGTACTGTGGCTTGATCGTGGCTAGATCGTGCTGGGGGAGGGGTTTGAGGTGGCCTTGGTGGGGGTGTGCCGGGCAGAGCCTTTTTATTGATTAGGGCTTAAATATTCTGTACAAGTGTGAATGGGCAGAGTGGGGAGGCAGAAATGATCAGATGGAGGGGATAGCATGCATGGATGGGGATGAGGAGGTGGGGATGGTCAGAGAGAGTGGGGTACAGGTGGACAGCACAGGGGGGCAGGGAGGATATGATGGAGGGATGTGTGGGTGATGAGATAGGGGCACAGCATGGAGGTCAGATGCGAGGGAGAGGCAGAGATGGCCAGACAGAGGAGATAGACAAAGATGGTCCTATGGGGTGAGCTGGATGGACAGAGGGAGGCTTGGCTAGTCACACAGGGGAAGTAGAGATGGGCGTCCCAGTGTGTACCAGCTGGACATCAGCTCTGGAAGAAGGAGACTCAGGAGGGCCTGGGCTCCTTTTGAGGGGCCTGCACCAAGTCCAGGGGTCTGGGCATGACCGTTCCATAACCTCTGTGACTCAGGCCCTCCAAGCACAGAATGCAGGCCGTGGCCAACGTGTCCATTGGGGCCATGTTCTGCATGTATGGGCTCACAGCGACCTTTGGATACCTCACCTTCTACAGTGAGTGGGGCTGGGGCCAGGTGGGGGCTGGAGTGGGGACTGGGCAGACTGCTCGGGCAGGAGCCTGAGCTCTTTCCCTCTGTGCCCCGGACCCGTCAGTTTCCAAAGAGGGGGTGCACGTGGCACATGTGGATTTTGTTGCCGTGTGTGTGTGTGTGTGTGTGTGTGTGTGTGTGTGTTTCCGGGGCGCTGGTCCTGGTGCTCCCACCACACCGTGCATCCTGTGTCCCATGCCCCGCGGCCCAGATAGCGTGGAGGCGGAGATGCTGCACATGTATAGCCAGCAGGACCTGCTCATCCTCTGTGTGCGCCTGGCAGTGCTGCTTGCGGTGACTCTCACTGTGCCGGTCGTGCTGTTCCCTGTACGTGGGGGCGGGGTCGGGAGCTCGGGGGCGGGGCACGGAGCGGACGGAGATGCGTGGAGGGTGTAGGCAGGGATGTTTGGCTGCGGGGCGGAGGCGGGAGCCGATGGATGGATGGAGGAGGCGGGGGTGGACAGATAGGGAAGGCGGAGTAGGCAGGTGGACAGAGGAGGCAAAAACTGATGGTCGGACAGAAAGGGGACATCGGTGGCAGGACAGAGAGAATGAGTGGGGGGAGGGGTAGTCAGCTGGAGGGAGGAGGCACCAGATGTCTGGCCAGGCAGAAGAGGGAGGCAGGAATAGTCAGGGTAGAGGCAGAGAGAGATGGACAGTCAGAATGAAGAAACAGGGATGGACAGCATCCCTTAGGATGGGTGGAGGCAGAAATAGTGAGGTATAAGAGGGACCAGGCTCTCAGATGGGGGGGTGGGGTGACTAGACAGAGGAGGGAGAGAGAGGTAGTCAGATGGCGAGAGAGGCAGGGATCTCAGACGGAATGGAAGGACAGGAGGCCGGTCAGACAGGGAGGCAGAGATTCCAGAGCGCGGGTCGAGGCATCGATGGGTGATCAGACAGAAGGAAGAGGCATGGATTGTCAGAAGGGTGGCAAGGTGCTCATTCAGAAGGTGGAGGTACAGACGGAAGCTCAGACCAGGTGGACATGTAGATAGTCAGATGGAGGGAGGATCAGGGACCTCACACGGGATGGAGGCACAGATGGATGCTCAGAGGGTGGAGTTCAAGCCAGATGACCACAGGGAGGGGGGCAGCAGCTCTTGGGCCCTGACTGGTGTCCTACCCTACTCTGACCACAGATCCGCCGGGCCCTGCAGCAGCTGCTCTTCCCAAGCAGGGACTTCAGCTGGCCACGACATGTGGCCATTGCCCTGATCCTGCTTGTCTTGGTCAATGTTCTTGTCATTTGCGTGCCAACCATCCGGGATATCTTTGGGGTTATTGGTTAGTACCCCCAGCCCCAGTCCCAGACCCCACCTAATATGGGCCTTATACTCCAAACTTACATTGACTTCTGTCCCTCCTGCTTGTCCTCCAGGGTCCACCTCAGCCCCCAGCCTCATCTTCATCCTTCCTAGCATCTTCTACCTCCGCATTGTGCCATCTGAGGTGGAGCCCCTCTACTCCTGGCCTAAGATCCAGGTGAGCATTCCAGGGGAGGGCTGGGGAAAGAGGGAGCATTCTGAGGAGGGAGCACCCCAGGATGGCCAGGGATAAAAAGGAACATTGTCCCGAGGGGGCTGGGGGAAAGGAGGGCGGGTGGTCTGGAAGAATGAAGGAGATTGTCTTAGGAAGGGGCTGAGCAGACAGAGCACCAGCGGGGTCTGCAAAGACAGAGGGAGCATTCTACAGGCAGATGGAAGGAGCGCTATTAGAAGAGGGTCGGGAGAACTTTCAAGGAGGATAAAGGAGAATACTCTCTGAAGGGTTCTGGAAAGATGGAGAATTCTTAGGAAGGGGCTGGTGTTAAGGAAGGGGAGAGAGCAGGAAGGTCAGGAATGAATGGGGCACTCTAGAGGGGATGGAGGGCTTGAGGAACATTTCCAGGAGTGCTGGTGTGGAGAGCCAACCAGCCCCATCTTCTCTCCCTCTCGTCCACAGGCTCTGTGTTTTGGTCTCCTGGGGGTCCTCTTCATGGCCATCAGTCTAGGCTTTATGTTTGCCAACTGGGCCACAGGCCAGAGCCATGTGTCCGGACACTGACCTTGTCCTGCTCCGCCCCGGGCCCCTGTGCGCATGCATGTTCCTGTGCATGTGGAGGAAGATGGGGCCGCTCTCCAGGTCCCTCAAGCCTGGCGTGTGGAGGTGGCTGGTTCCCATTAACATGGCTCTTGGAGGTAGGGGGGGCCACAGAGCTTGCAGAGTGGTCCGCTTCCTTCCTCCCCAGGGATGCTGAGCTTGGATCGTGGCCCTAAGCCCAACCGAACCCCACGGGAGGAGACCAGGTCCTTGGGGAATCCCCGCCCAGCCCAGTCCTTTCTGCCTCTCCTGGCAGAAGCTGTTTGTCAGGATCACCCTCGAGCTCAAGGGGAAGAATAAAGATGCTGAATTGCAACTCTGGCCTCAGCCTTCTGATCTCTTTCTACGTCTTCCTGGGGGAGCCTGCCTAGGTTCAGACACGGGTAAACTGAAGCCCTGAGCGTAGGATTGAACCGGCTCTCGAATGTTCACTCACGTCTCCACTCCTTCAGTAACTTGCTACCCAACTCATCGTTCTGTTCATTTCCTCACTCGAGAAACATCTACTGAGGGCCTCCTGGGTGCCAGGCCCTGTTTTGGGTTCTGGGGTTTCAACAGTGAATCAAGCAGACCATAATCCCTGTAGATGGTGTTCTGGTACAAAAGTAGGCAAACCGTGACTCACAGGCCAAAGGCAGCAGTCCGCTGCCTCTTTGTGTGGCCACTGAGCCAAAAATAGTTTGCACATTTCTAACTGGGGAAAAAAAAAATCCAAAAAAGAATAATTTGTGACACTTGAAAATGATGGAATTTAAATTGCAGTGTCTGCAGACCTTTTATCGGAACACAGTAATGCTTGTTCACTTACATATTGTTTATGGTTCTTCAGTGCTAGCACAGCAGGGCTGAGGAATTGCAACAGAGACCACGTGGCCCACCAAGCCTCAGCTATTTATGATCTGGCCCTTTTCAGAAAAAAATTTGCTGATCCCCCATCTAGCCGAAGAGAGGAAAAGAGATCAATCATTTCTGATAAAGATGAGCACTATGAGGGGCACCTGGCTGGCTCAGTTGGTGGAGCATGGGACTCTTGATCCTGGGGTTGTGAGCTCGAGCCCCTTGGGTATAGAGATTACTTAAAAATAAAAGGGCGCCTGGGTGGCTCAGTTGGTTAAGCGACTGCCTTCGGCTCAGGTCATGATCCTGGAGTCCCGGGATCGAGTCCCGCATCGGGCTCCCTGCTCAGCAAGGAGCTTGCTTCTCCCTCTGACCCTCCCCCCTCTCATGTGCTCTCTCTCTCTCATTCTCTCTGTCTTAAATAAATAAATAAAATCTTAAAAATAGGGACACCTGGGTGGCTCAGTCGGTTAAGCATCTGCCTTCGGCTCAGGTCATGATCCCAGGGTCCTGGGATCGAGTCCCGCATCGGGCTCCCTGCTCTGCGGGGAGCCTGCTTCTCCCTCTGCCTCTGTCTCTCATGAATAAATAAATAAAATCTTTAAAAAAAAAATCTTAAAAATAAAATAAAATTAAATTAAATTAAAAAAGATATGCACTATGAGGAAAACAAGTGATGTTGAGTGTGGTGTTGAGGGAGGTGGGGAGGGTTATCAGGGAGGCCTCACTGATAAGCAGACTAGGAGCTGGGTCCTAGATTGGCCAAAAGGAGCGAGTCACATGGTTATTTAGACAAAGTGTTACAGGCAGAGGCAGCAGCAAGTGCAAAGGCCCTGAGGTAGGAGCCAGCATGGCCATTTTGCTCTCCCACTGGCAATGTGTGTGAGTGCCCATTTCACAACAGCCTGAGTCATGAGACATGGATTCTTGCCAACCTACTAGGTGAAAATAGTATTGCTGTTAAAATTCACATGTATTTCTTTTCTTTTCTTTTCTTTTTTAAAGATTTTATTTATTTGACAGAGAGAGACACAGCGAGAGAGGGAACACAAGCAGGGGGAGCGAGAGAGGGAGAAGCAGGCCTCCTGCCGAGCAGGGAGCCCGATGCGAGGCTCGATCCCAGGACCCTGGGATCATGACCTGAGCCGAAGGCAGACGCTTGACGACTGAGCCACCCAGGCGCCCCGCACATGTATTTCTTTATGGAAGAAATTTTTGGATATTTAAGAGACTTTCGTTTATCTTCCCAGATAATTTTTAATGCATATGCAGGCCACTATAGATAATCTTTCTCCTCTCTATATTTAGAAATAGGACAGTTGACTGTAGTTGATTCATACTATATGCTCCTTATTTAACTCTTCTTCATTCCTTACTGCCTCTAACTCAACTCAATACTAAATTAAAGCTCAATAAGCCTGCTTTTAAAGAACAAGGCTAACTTGAAATTCCAGTACCTGGCCTTACAAATGCAGGTATTCATATTTAACACCCACAAGAAGAGGTTATCCTCTCAACAGGGTTTCTGGCAGAGTGAAGTCTAATTTCATTTTTTTTTTTTTTAAGATCTTGTTTGCGAGAGAGAGAATGAGAGACAGAGAGCATGAGAGGGAGGAGGGTCAGAGAGAGAAGCAGACTCCCCGCTGAGCAGGGAGCCCGATGTGGGACTCGATTCCGGGACTCCAGGATCATGACCTGAGCCGAAGGCAGTCGCTTAACCAACTGAGCCACCCGGGCGCCCTAATTTCATCTTTTTTTAAAAAATGGGTTATGTTGGGGTGCCTGGATGGCTCAGATGGTTAAGCGTCTGCCTTCGGCTCAGGTCATGATCCCAGGGTCCTGGGATCGAGTCCCGCATCGGGCTCCCTGCTCCGCGGGAAGCCTGCTTCTCCCTCTGCCTCTCTCTCTCTCTCTGTCTCTCATGAATAAATAAATAAATAAATAAAATCTTTTAAATAAATAAATAAATAAATGAAAAATGGGTTATGTTTAAGAATTGTTTACCATGCCCAAGTCTAAAAATTTTACATTTTCGGGATGCCTGGGTGGCTCAGTCGGTTAAGCGTCTGCCTTCGGCTCAGGTCATGGTCCCAGGGTCCTGAGATCAAGTCCCGCATCAGGCTCCCTGCTCAGTGGGGAGCCTGCTTCTCCCTTTGCCTGCTGCTCCCCCTTCTTGTGCTCTCTCTCTCTCTGACAAGTAAATAAATAAAATCTTTAAAAAAAATTTTACATTTTCATTTAAATCTATGATGCATTTGAATTAATTTTTGTATAAGGTATGAAGTTTACGTGGATGCTTTTTTTTTCCCTTTGCCTATAGATATCCAATTGGTCCAGCACCATTTCTGAAGACAGTTCTTCCTCCACTGAATTACTTTTGTATTATTTTCTTTTTCTTTTTTAAGTAAGCTCTGTGCCCAACATGGGGCTCCAACTCAGGACCCTGAGATTAAGAGTTGCATATTCTACCAGCTGAGCCAGCCAGGTGCCCCTTGCTTTTGTATTCTGTAAAAATTCAGTGTGGGACTATTTCTGGGTTTTCTATTTTGTTCCATTGATCTATGTGTCTATTTTTTCCCCAATATCACAATCTTGATTCCTGTAGCTATGTAAGTATTGCAATTCAGTAGGCAATTCCTCCCATTTTACTTTTTTTTTTTCAAAATTGTTTTAGCTAGGGGCACCTTGGTGGCTCAGTCAGTTAAGTGTCAGCCTTTGGCTCAGGTCATGATCCTGGAGTCCTGGGATCGAGCCCCACATCGGGCTCCCTGTTCGGTGGGAAGCCTACTTCTCCCTCTCCCTGCCACTTCCCCTGCTTGTACTCTCTCTCTGTCAAATAAATAAAATCTTCAGAAAAATTGTTTTAGGTATTCTAGTTTGTTTGCCCTTCCATATAAGTTTTCTTTTCTTTTTAAAAAAGATTTTATTTATTTATTTGACAAAGAGAGAGACAGCGAGAGAGGGAACACAAGCAGGGAGAGTGGGAGAGGGAGAAGCAGACTTCCCCCCGAGCAGAGAGCCCAATGCGGGGGCTCCATCCCAGGACCTGGGATCATGACCCGAGCCGAAGAAAGACCCTCAACGACTGAGCCACCCAGGCGCCCCAGCCCTTCCATATAAGTTTTAGAATAATCTTGTTTACAATATTGCTGGGTTTTGGGGCACCTGGCGGCATCAGTCGGTAGAGCATATGACTTTTTTTATTGAGGTATAATTGACATATTAGTTTTTGGATGTACAACATAATGATTCAATATTTGTATATATTGTGAAATTATCACCACAATAAGTCTAGTTAAACATCTGTCACCATACACAGTTACAAAAATTTTTTCTTATGGTGAGAGCTTTTAAGATTACTGTCTTAGCAACTTACAAATATATAGTATTAACTATAGTCACCATGCTGTACACTACATCCCAGGACTTATTTTATAACTAAAAATTTTTTGAAAACTAAAGAATAATAGGGTGTTTTCTTTTTTTTTTTTTAAAGATTTTGTTTATTTATTTGACAGAGAGAGACACAGCGAGAGAGGGAACACAAGCAGGGGGAGTGGGGGAGGGAGAAGCAGGCTTCCCGCGGAGCAGGGAGCCGGATGCGGGGCTCGATCCCAGGACCCTGGGATCATGACCTGAGCCGAAGGCAGACGCTTAATGACTGAGCCACCCAGGCGCCCCATGTTTTCTTTTTTTTTTTAAATATTTTATTTATTTATTTGACAGAGAGAGAGACAGCGAGAGCAGGAACAGTGAAGCAGGGGGAGTGGGAGAGGGAGAAACAGGCCTCCCGCGGAGCAGGGAGCCCGATGCGGGGCTCGATCCCAGGACCCTGGGATCATGACCCGAGCCGAAGGCAGACGCTTAACGACTGAGCCACCCAGGCGCCCCTAGGGTGTTTTCTTTTAAGCAATATATTTTTTTAAGATTTTATTTATTTCTTAGAGAGAGAGAGAGAGCACAAGCAGTGTGAGCAGCAGAGGGAGAGGGAGGAGCAGGCTCCCCGCTGAGCAAGGAGCCCGATGCAGGACTCCATTCCAGGACCCTGATGCAGGACTCGATCCCAGGACCCTGAGATCATGACCGGCGCTGAAGGCAGACACTTAACCAGCTGAGCCACCCAGGCATCCCAATAATAGGGTGTTTTGCTCTAACGAATACTGAAATGTACTTTAAAATCATGGTAAGGGGGCTGGAAGAGTGTGGTAGGCAGAATAAGTGCCCCCCACCAAAAGTGTTCTCATCCTAATCCCTGGAACCTGTGAATATGTTGTTACCTGGGAAAGGGAATTGAAGTTGCAGGTGGAGTTAAGGTTGCTAAACCTTAAAATAGCTTCTCCTGGATTATCTGGGTAGATCCAATGTCATCACAACTCCCTGTAAGTGGAAGAGGGTCTGAGAAAGAGATGTGAGGATGGGAGCAGGGTCAGAGAGATGTTATGTGTTGGTTTTGAGGATGGAAGAAAGGGGGCCATGAACCAAGGAATGTGGGCAGCTTCTAGAGACCAAAAGGTGAGGAAAGAGTTTCTCCTCTAGAGCCTCCAGGAAGGAACATAGCTTGCAAACACCTTGATTTTCATCCAGTGAGACTTGTTTTGGATTTCTGACCTACAGAACTGTAAGATAATAAATTTGTGGGTTTTTTTTAAGTTTTCATTTATTTAAGTAATGTGTATACCCAACGTGGGGCTTGAACTCATGACCCCGAGATCAAAAGTAACGTGCTCTTCCAACCGAGCCAGTCAGGTGCCCCCAAATCTGTGTTGTTTTAAGCCACCAAGAATGTGGTAATTTGTTATAAGAGGGTTAGAAAATGAATACACACAGAAACAGATCAATTAGTGAAACAAGATAGAAGGACGAGAAACATACTGATCTATATACAAAGCGTCAGCATGTATTTCCAAATGGTGGGCAAAAGATGGATTGTATGCCAAATGATGGTTTGACAGGTGTTTATCCACTTGGAAAAAATAAAGATTAAAATCTCACCTTATACCATATAAGATAATAAAGTCAAGAAAAATTAGAGGTTTAAATGTGAAAATGTAAATTCATAAAGCACTAGAAGAAAATCTAGGAAATATTATAATGAATCTTGAGGTGGCATAGGCATTTCTTGGCATTACACCAAGGCTGTGAGCAATAAATCTGATATATTTAAAGACATAAAACTTAAAGACTCATCTGAGTCAAAGGCCACCATATACAACCATTTGAAAAGGTATATTTGAGGGAAAATGTTGAAACACTGTAAGGGAGGAAAAAACTTTCCTTCTACCCTTCTGGGTTTTTGGCTGGAGCTCTGTAATAAAAGATTAATAAGAAAAAAACAAATAGAAGGCTATTAATATGTGTCTCATATATCGATGGTAGAGACTCAGGGATGAGTATCCCAAGGGATGGCTAGAGCTTGGGTTTATATAGCAATTTGGGCTAAAACAGGAAAAAGGGGGTTTGGGCTTATGGGTTCGGGAGGCAAGTTATGGGGAAGTGACCTGGGGAGGTGTGGTAAACAAGGATAAGGTTTGTTGTGCAGATTTAAGTCACAGCTTTCTCTGTTGATCAGAGTTTCTTGTGATTTAGTCTTCCTTCCCTTCCTAGTACAGAGAGGGGGCAGACACCCTTACAAATGGAAATTTCCTTTATAAATGTAAATTTCCCTTACAAGAGGATAACATCTACTGTTTCCAGAGCTTCTCCAGTCTGCTGTTTCTCAAAATAATCAGCTCAAAGTCACTAATATGCCAAAGAGGCATATTTTGTTTGGGGTGGCATATTCTGGTCTCCTACAATATGCAACAAATTAAAAGTAACTATCCCTAGTATATAATGAAGCTTTTGCAGATCAATAAGAGAAACTGGAGTAACTCGATGAAAAAAAAAAAAAAAAAAAGCAGGGCGCCTGGGTGGCTCAGTCGTTAAGCGTCTGCCTTCGGCTCAGGTCATGATCCTGGGGTCCTGGGATCGAGTCCCGCATCGGGCTCCCTGCTCAGCAGGAAGCCTGCCTCTCCCTCTCCCACTCCCCCTGCTTGTGTTCCTGCTCTAGCTATCTCTCTCTCTGTCAAATAAATAAATAAAATCTTTAAAAAAAAAAAAAACATGTTCAGGTAATGGCATTATTTCACATTACACTACAAAGGATTAAGAAGTAGATAGTATGAGGGGCGCCTGGGTGGCTCAGTTGTTAAGTGTCTGCCTTCTGCTCAGGTCATGATCCCAGGGTCCTGGGATAGAGCCCTGCATTGGGTTCCCTGCTAAGCGAGGAGCCTGCTTCTCCCTCTCCCACTCCCCTTGCTTGTGCTCCCTCTCTGTCTCTCTCTCTGTCAAATAAATAAATAAATCTAAAAAAAAAAAAGAAGTAGATAGTATGAAAGAAATAAAGGAAATGGAGGATGGATCCCAGAAGTTTCAACATTCATCTAGTAGGAGTTCCAGACAGAATAGAAGAGTGAAGAGAAGGCAATACTTGAAGAAATAATGTTCTAGAATTTTCTGAGCTGAAAAAAAGACATGAATCTTCAAACTGAAAAGAGCCACTAAATTCTAAGCATGATTAACACACACACACACACACACACACACACCCAGCGTCCCCCACCCACCGCCACAACCTAGAAATAAAATTTCTAGGTTAAAGATAAAATCCTAAAGGATAAGAAGAAAATCCTGAAAGGTCCCAGAGAGAAAAGAGAGAAAAATACAGTGGAGAAGTTCTTCAAAGAGCTGATGAGAAATAACTTTGAACCTGTATTTCTGTATCTAGCCAAGATAATCCAGATGAAAGGAAAAATATTTCAGAAAATTCATCACACACCTACCCCTTCTGAAAAGATTATTAGGGTATATGATCCAGCAGAAGAAAAAATGGATTAAGGAGCAACAAGTGGGTTCTAATAAGCAATGGGGAGAGGAAAAATAGTAGCATTCATGGAAAAGTCTAAATAAGTTTTGATTGTAAATTTTAAAAATCACAATCTTGAACTAAAATTCCAGGTAATATAAACATGGGAGATGAGGGGAGGGACAGGAAAGAAAAGAGAAGTTCTTCTGTTGTTTAAGGGATGAATGTAGATGCTAATTAATGGTAGAATGCTAGAATAGCTAAGAGCACTTGCCTTTCAGAGTGTGAACTCTGGAGCCAGACTGCACGGGTTCGAATTCTGACTCCTCAATTTACTAGCTGTGTGGCCTTGTGTAAGTCACATAATCTTCCTGTGCCTCAGTCTACTTAAGAGTAAACTGGGGAGGGGCGCCTGGGTGGCTCAGTTGGTTAAGCGACTGCCTTCGGCTCAGGTCATGATCCTGGAGTCCCTGGATCGAGTCCCGCATCGGGCTCCCTGCTCGGCAGGGAGTCTGCTTCTCCCTCTGACCCTCCCCCCTCTCATGTATTCGCTCTCTCTCATTCTCTCTCTCTCAAATAAATAAATAAAAATCTTTAAAAAAAAAAAAGAGTAAACTGGGGATAGTTATTGAACTCATTGGGCAGCTATGATGATTAAATGAGTTAATATATGTAAAGCACTTAAAATAGCACCTGTCATGTGGTAAGCGCTACATATATTCAGTTATTGTTGTTGTTGCTATAAGTAATGACTTAAAATGTCTGTTAAAACGTAAAGGCATATCTAGCTCTAGATGAAGATGGTGAACCAGCAATAGCTGTTGGCTTCCTTCCCCAAACCTAACCCCGCAGAAGCCACAGAAGAGGTGAGGAGGTGGTTAGGTTTCAGAACAGTTCCCAGCAACAAAACTCTTAATGGTTTGGTCCCCAGTGGGGGATGAGATGGCCCAGGGTGGGAAAAGGTCAGAGGCCACAGATGGAGGGTAAGGCTTTCTTTCTTTTTTTTTTTTTTTTTAGATTTTATTTATTTATTTGAGACAGAGAGAATGAGAGAGACAGAGAGCACACGAGAGGGGGGAGGGTCAGAGGGAGAAGCAGGCTCCCCGCCGAGCAGGGAGCCCGATGCGGGACTCGATCCCGGGACTCCAGGATCATGACCCGAGCCGAAGGCAGTCGCCTAACCAACTGAGCCACCCAGGCGCCCCGGAGGGTAAGGCTTTCTAACTGTGTCCTTTTGTCTCCTTATATTTTCTGGAAGGTTCATCACCTGTCCTGTAAACACCACAGAGCAAAAAAGTGGCAGGGTGCCTCAGTGCCAGTCTGAGGTGGCATGGTCACACTGAGGCGTAGTGGGGTGGGAAAGCTCATAGAAAATGTGCCGATAGGCTGGCCAGCAATTAGGCATTCTTCCCATCACCCTCTGGGCTAGGGAACTACAACAAATGATACCCCCACCCCTGAAGCCTCTCCACATTCTCAGATGGTGCTAAGGCAGAGGTCCTGGAAGCATCTTTGGGGAGTCACAGGCTGGGAGGGCAAAGAAGGATTGGTTGAGCCCAGAGGGCAGCTCTAGAAGTTCTCTACCCTAAGACATGCCAACCTCCAAACCCTCAAACTCACAAGGAGTGTCCAGGCTACACATCTTCCCAGGAAGTTATATAGAACTGTTACCCAAGGGGCACCTGGGTGGCTCAGTCGGTTGAGTGTCTGCCTTCGGCTCGGGTCATGATCCCGGGGTCCTGGGATCGGGGGTCCCATGTTGGGGCCCTGCTCAGTGGGGAGTCTGCTTCTCCCTCTCCCTCTGCCCCTTCCCCCCATCCTCATGTTCTCTCTCTCTAATAAATAAATAAAATCTTAAAAAAAAGAACTGTTACCTGAAAATAGGTTTGCTTTTTAGTAGGAGTCAAGCCAAAAGACAAAACCAAGCCAACGAATAGGAAAAGGAAGGGTTTTACTTGCAGCAGGTAAAGGAGAACACCTGAGATGTTTCCCAAAGCAGAGTCCCCGAACAGCAAAACCATGTTAGTTTTAAGCTAAGAGTGCATGAATATTTATGAAGGGGCTTGCACAATGGGGAATACAGCATGGAATTGGGGCAAAAGTCATCTTAAGGTCAGGTGTGAACAGGCCCAGGTCAAAGTCATGGGGGCCCTGCAAGGGCCAACATCATTGGTTCTCTGGCTCCAGATGGTCCAGTATCTGAGTGCTTAAAGGGGTTTAGATCCTGCAAAGATAACTCAATGTGTGTCAGGTTGATGTGGGGAACAAAGGCAAAAGAAATATAGAAAAAAAGTAAACTTCTTACAGCTTACAGTCCATTGACAATACTTGGGACAGGCAGAGTGACCTTCCTCAAGGAGCTGGACTGCTTCAATGTTAATATTTTGCTAGAGGCAAAAGGCAACCTTAGCTTGACTTTAGCCAGACCTCCAGGATCCTGTAAGTCTTCTTTAACATATAAAAATCCCTTTGGAAACTTCCTTTATCTCTGCCACCACCCCCTTCCTGCCCAAGATCTATGTTAGCAATCATCCTCCAAACCTATGGCCCACTGATATACATCTGAAGGGTCTCGGGACTAAGGTGGTACTAGACAGTAGTAAATGACCTTATCTTCAACAGCTAACCCCTCAAGGTCCTGGAAACCTTGCATCCAAATTCCTTAGAGACTATGGCAAACTCCCTCCCAACTTGAAAGTATATAATCAGTCACCCCATCACAACCCCAGTGCAGCTCCTTCTGCCCACGGGTCCTGTCCCTGTGCTCTAATAAAACCACCTTTTTTTCTTTTTTTTGCATTGAAGACATCTCAAAAATTCTTTCTTGACCATTCGCTCCTGGACCCCAACATTTCACATTAAGGTCAGTCTTTAGTTTTGAATATGATTAGGTTATCTCCTGGCCTGATAGTGACTGTTTGTTCTTACTTTTTTTACAGAATGGCTGGGGGCCTAAAATAACTTTTCTTATGTCAAGAAAGCTATGTCTGTCTTTAGTTTTCTGGGGACCCCAACTCTTTCTGCTTACAGAACTATTGGCAATACTGGATATTAATTGCTCAAATAAATAATTCAGTGGGATAGGTTGGATATTAAAACAGATGCATTTGAAAAGGCACGAAAAGTGATCAGGAATTGATAGAAATGGAGTAAATGAAAGAAAAGCTAATTAATAGGGAGGATAGAAATATAAATGTCAAAACCCATCTAATAGTAGCCTCGTAAGGAGGGAATGCTTAAAATAATAATGAGTGAGAAGATTTCAGACTTAGACAACTTCAGATTTTAAGGGATCATAGGTGCTGAGCAGAATAAATAAGACACGCACATATATACACTCCCCTTGACCCAGTGAAATGTCAGATTATGGAAGATAACGAAAAATGATTTTATTTTTTTAAAGATTTTTATTTGTGAGTAATTTCTACACCCAACGTGG
This sequence comes from Leptonychotes weddellii, assembly GCF_054177405.1. Taxonomy (NCBI): domain Eukaryota; kingdom Metazoa; phylum Chordata; class Mammalia; order Carnivora; family Phocidae; genus Leptonychotes; species Leptonychotes weddellii. The sequence goes on from NC_138385.1 coordinate 69,763,555, forward strand.
GGCTCGAACTCACAACCCCGAGGTCAAGGGTCACACGCTTCACCGACTGACCCAGCCAGGCGCCCCTGAAAAATTATTATTTTTATTTTATTTATTTATTTTTTAAATTATTTTTAAAACATCTAGAGAGAAATATCAGTTCACTTACAAAGGAAAATAATTTAACTGACATCAGATGTCTCAAACACCACACAGGAGGCAAGCCGACAAGGGTGTGATAATAACTCGAAAGTGTTGAAAGAAAGGAACTTTTATATAAGGTGGAATAAAAACAGTTTCAGGCATACAGGGTCTCAGAAGGTTTAAGACAGAGAGAAACCACAAGCCATAAAGGCAACAAGACAAGCAGGAAAATTAATGTGTGAGGAAGGAGAAGTTTTGCACATTGCTGAGCAAGAACCTGCTTTAACCGTTCACCACTGGTAAGACATAAAGGTTTCCCTTCGGCCACCAAGGGTGAGTATTCTATTGAACTTTTAAATTCATTCTATTGTAATTCTGATGATTGCTTTCCTTTGCACCTTACTACGGATTTACAGAATATTTAGGCAGCAACAAACTCCCAGAGAAAGGCAGAAATGGCAGTGGAGATCATTTTTAAAAAAGATTTATTTATCTATTTTAGAGAGAGCACGCAGGTGCCCACAAGTGGGTGGGGGGGGGGAGGTGAAGAGGGAGAGGATCTTCAAGCGGCCTCTCGCTGAGCACAGAGCCTGGCTCGGGGCTCAATCCCATAGCCTATGAGAACTTGACCTGAGCCGAAATCAAGAGCTGGTGGCTCAACCGACTGAGCCACCCAGGTGCCCCGGTAGTGGAGATCATTTAAAAATGGTAGTGTCACTATAGAAGAATAACCAAAGAGGAACACTGTTAGGGTAAATAAGCACAAGAGAGAATTTTCCCGGTTGCCCAAAAAGGAAAGAGACTTCCCCTCCTGCACTTTTCTTCAAGGTTTCCTCGAGAAACCTAGGATTTGTGAATCCTTCTCTGCCCCTTTGATATGTATGTCCATCTTTTTAAGACCTAAATAAGTCTGTTGCCAGCCTATAACCCTGGAATGCCTTTCTTAAGAGTATTGGAGTCATCTCTTTGAAATGTGGATCTCAACGAAGATAAGCACCCAGTTCCCTGTCACCTGCGAGTTTAGCCTAAGCACCTGGCTCCAAGCTATAAGCACCCGCTTATCACGGAGATAAGAGTTTAATCTTTCCTCCGGATAAAGGCAATTAGCTAGCACAGATGACTATTATTACAACTACCTGCTGAACTTAGGACTTGCCTGGGAGTATTTAGCTCTCACCGTTGGATGCCACCGTAAAGCCAGGCCAATGAGCTGCAATGCCTGGCCTTTTTGGCTCCTCCCATCACTTCTGGATTGTATGAAACTGCATCTTAGAGTGTGCAGTCTGGCTTCCCAAACAGCTGCCGAAGGGGTCAAGTGATGCAATCTAGAAATGTGGGGAGTTAATGCCTGTGGGGTGCATTTTGATCAATAAAAAAAAAGAACTGGGAGTGAGTTAGGCAGGTAAATTCTCTCCTCCCTCCCTCTCCTCATGCACTGTTCTGAGCTGGATTTCTCTGTGTCATCTGTCTGGAGACGTCCTATATGCCCCAAAGTCTGTTTCTTTTGGGGATCTGAGCTTGAACAATGGTCATTCGAACTCGTGAAGCCAATGTTAAGTGTTGATTCGGGACAACCCAAGTCTGAGCAGAGTAAAATTGTCCCAAGATAAAAAGGGCAAATATTAGGATTGGGGATAGATGGAAGTGATGCAGGCTGGCTGGGTCCAGGAACCTAGAGGGGGCCCCCCAGAACCAGCTAAGAAGGTCCTTGACTTCACACAGGAATAGAAATGAAGAATTGAAGAGGAAATGAGAGCAGAGTTTGTTGAACAGTGTAAGTGATAGAGTACAGCAGGTGGAGTGTCTGGGAGACTAGAAAGGAGAGGAGAGAGAGACTCGTCTTTGCTTGAGGTCTGAAGTTTTTCTTTTCTTTTCTTTTTTTTTAAGGAGGAGATTTTAGGGCCCCTGGGTGGCTCAGTTGGTTAAGAGACTGCCTTTGGCTCGGGTCATGATTTCGGAGTCCTGGAATCGAGTCCCAGCATCGGGGCTCCCAGCTCAGTGGGGAGTCTGCTTCTCCCTTTGCCCCTCCCCCCTCTCATGCTCTCTCTCTCTCTCAAATAAATAAAATTTTTAAAAATATATAAAGGAGAAGATTTTATTTTTTTAAATTAAAAAAATTTTTTTTTTAAAGATTTTGTTTATTTGACAGAGAGACACAGCGAGAGAGGGAACACAAGCACGGGGAGTGGGAGAGGGAGAAGCAGCCTTCCCATGGACCGGGGAGCCTGATGTGGGGCTCGATCCCAGGACCCTGGGATCACAACCTGAGCCGAAGGCAGACGCTTAACGACTGAGCCACACAGGCGCCCCCATTTTTTTTTAAAGTAAATTCTACCCCCAGTGTGGGGCTCAAACTCAAGATCCTGAGACCAAGAGTTGCAAACCACACCAACTGAGCCAGCCAGGTGCCCCTGGGGTCTGAAGTTTTTATTGAGGATGGTGGTCTGGTATACATGTCCTCTCAGGCACTGAGGAACTGGTCAAAACAAGGACGAGTGCTCAGGTGTCCTCCATAAGTCACATAGGCCCTGGAGCCAGGAGTCTTAGTGTCGAGGTGTCTGGAGCCAGTGGTCTGGAAAACGTACATGATGATTTGCCCAGTCACTTCTAAGATGTTATCTATTATGCTGGAAGACTACAAAGAAATCATTAACTCCATGACCTTTAACAAGGAGGACATACACTATCTGTTCTATAAGTCGTGTGTAAGGTGGGGGTGTAGGTCCTAGCAAGAATAGAGGCAGCAGGGGCGCCTGGGTGGCTCAGTCGGTTGGGCATCTGCCTTCAGCTCAGGTCATGGTCCCAGGGTCCTGGGATAGAGCCCCGCATCGGGCTCCCTGCTCAGCAGGGAGTCTGCTTCTCCCTCTCCCACTCCCCCTGCTTGTGTTTTCTCTCTTGCTGTGTCTCTGTCAAATAAATAAAATCTTAAAAAAAAAAAGGAATAGAGGCAGCAATAAAGCAGTCTTTCATGGGGTCCCTTCAGTTTCTCTGTCTTAGAAGGAATAAAATAACTGAAAGAGGACTTCAGCGGCATCTACTTTGACCTCAAACTTTTTTTTTTTTAAAGATTATTTATTTATTTATTAGAGAGTGAGCAGGAGAGAAACAGCATGAGAGGGGAGAGGGTCAGAGGGAGAAGCAGGATCCCCACTGAGCCGGGAGCCCGATGTGGGACTCGATCCCAGGACCCTGGGATCATGACCTGAGCTGAAGGCAGTCGCTTAACCAACTGAGCCACCCAAGCGCCCGACCTCAAACTTTCTAGTTGGGTTCTTCTTTCCAGTTTGTCTCTTGGCTCAGGTCGAAGACCCCAGGGCAAAGCATCCCCAGACAAGTACCCCCTCAAGCAAGAAGGACTGCCCTGAGCCAGGAAGACCCTCACGTGTGACTGACCCCAAGACAATGATCCCTTTGACCAACTTCACGGCCTACCTGCACTTACCCACCCAACTTTACCCCACACTTTCCGTATATAAACCTGGAAGTGTTCTCTGGCACTTTGGAGGCAATCTTTGAGACACTAGTCCGCGGTATTCCCGGTGATATAAATTCCTTTATTTCACCACCACTTGGTCCTTTGCCATTGGATTTTGTCAGTGGTGAGTGGCCAAACCTGGGCTGTTTGGGACTCCCCCCCCCGCCACCGGAGCCAGGTGCTCTTGCTCTCCTACACCCCAGCTACAGAACCAGTAGTCGAATAGCTTAAGGGTGATATTTTGGGGGAGAAAAGGTGGTTTAAGTGATTTTTGCAATGAACTGCTCAGCTCTGTAAAATACATACTTCCTTCACCCCCATCAGTCTTCTCTGTGAAATCTGCAATAGATTGCCCTTTTAGAATGATATTGCCTTGCGAAAGGAATTTTCTTTTCAGAGAATAAAGCAGATGGAGTCCTGTGCTAGCCTGGGTGCAAGGGAGCCTCCAGAGAGAGCCTGGGGCAGGAGCAGGTCTCAGAGGACATCAGCCTGCCGTGTGAAGAAGCCCAGGCTGGCCTGTTTGAGGATTAGACCACAGGAAGCAAAGATGCATGCTGGTGGAGGCCCCTACCAGCCTGCTAGCTGACTTTAATTGTATGAGTGATCCCAGGCAAGACCAGCAAAAGAACTCCCTGGCCCACCCCAAGAGCTGACCCATAAAATCGGGAGCAAATAAAATGTTTGTTGTTATAAGCCAAACAAAACAAACCAAACCCCCAAAAAACTACACCCCCAAAGGGACCTGCACATAGCCAGGTTACAAAATACTATAGACAATAATTTATTTTTAGTAGGCTCCATGCCCAATGTGGGGCTTCAACTCACGACCCTGAGATTTAGAGTTGCATGCTCTACCCACTGAGCCAGCCAGGGGCCCCTTATATACAATAACTGATGGGTTTCTGTATGCCAAGAAGAACCATTTAGAGAATAAAATGGAGGAAAATCACATTCATATAGTGACAAAAATATATAACATATCTAAAAACAGATGATTGGAGGAGGATGGCAATTAGAGCCTGAACGTCTATCTCCCATCCCACCCAAGATTCTATTGGTTTGGGAAGAAAAGTGTTTTTAAGGATAAATTCTTTTTTAAATTTTTAAAAATTATTTTTATTATTTTTTAAAAGATTTTATTTGTCAGAGAGAGAGAGAGGGAGAGCACGAACAGGGGAGCGGCAGGCAGAGGGAGAAGCAGGCTCCCCCCTGAGCAAGGAGCCCAATGCGGGGCTTGATCCCAGGACCCAGGGATCATGACCTGAGCTGAAGGCAGACACTTCACCGACTGAGGCCCCCAGGCGCCCCGTCTCACAGACTTCTAAATGGACCATCCCAGCCCCTGACCCTGGAGATCTTACAGAGAACAACAGCCAAGGTGTCCAACCGGCACCCACCCCGGGACTGGGGTGTACAGTGTCCGTCAAAACGAAAACTGAGGGCGCCTGGGTGGCTCAGTCGTTAAGCATCTGCCTTCGGCTCAGGTCATGATCCCAGGGTCCTGGGATCGAGCCCCGCATCGGGCTCCCTGCTCCACGGGAAGCCTGCTTCTCCTTCTCCCACTCCCCCTGCTTGTGTTCCCTCTCTCGCGCTCTCTCTCTGTCAAATAAATAAATAAAATCTTAAACAAACAAACAAAAAAAACAAACGAAAACTGAAAACATCCCCCATTAGAATGTCAGCTCCACATGAGCTGGGACATTTGTCTGTCATGTTCCCTGTTTTTCCAGCACCTAGAGCAGCTCGGTGCACAGGACATGTTCAGTAGGTGTTTATTGAATGAATGAACCCTTTGACATGACAATTGCACTTCTAAGACTGTGTGCTAAAGAAACACTCACACATATGTACAGGGCTCTGTGCCCAAGAACGAGAGGAGCAAACAACTGAGAGAAACTTGTAAATGTTTATTAATTATCGATGACTGCTGCAACGTAAATGAATAATGGGGGTTTGCAGCATGGAGCACCTGCTGAATGAGAACAAAATGAGGGGTACTTGTCCAAGATGTGCAGGCAATGGGGAAAAGCAGGTGGGAGATACTTACAGTGGTACCACGTGTGTGTGTAAATGCAGAGAAAAACACGTGGAATCAAACACCCAGAACTGCCCTCCAGCAATCACATCAGGGGAGGAGGGTCGTGCCGTTCTGGGCAGAGAATACCCAACAATACTTATTTTCTAAGGTTAAGTGCATGGATAAACAGAAAGAAATATGCATTAAGTATATGTCTTGTTCATTAACAAAACTCTAATATCTAACAATATTTGTCACAGAGTAAGAAAAACTTTTCACTACTGTGAACTCGCTCTTTTACTCGCTATACACCTGATGGCTAGGAGTTCACAGCCATGCCCATGTTCGTGAAAGGCCACTTCGTGAAAGGCTTCTTATCATGGGCACTTGTCACATCCCTGAGGTTGAGGCAAGGAAAGAGAAGGAACGTGAGTGGCAGTGAGCTCCGATTGCCAGATAAATCAACACCAAATTCTTCCTCCGGGCTTGCAGGACCCCGAGCACTCGGATTCTGCCCTACCTCATGATCTACAAGCACCTCTCACTGCTCCTCAAACAGAACCTTATGCTCAGGCCACAGTGACTCCCTTACCTGTCCTATGAGTTTCTAGGCTAGAGGAAGATGCGGCCTATACATCACGGGATTTGGGAGCCCACAGCATTCTAGGTAGGGAGGATCCCCGGCTATACAGAGCAGGGAGCACAAAGAGCGTGGGAAACCTCATCATTTAGCCTCAATGCTGCACCTCAAGGGACTAGGAGAAAGGAATGATTTGGGGAGCAAGCGACAACACAGTACCATAACAGAAAAGCACATTTTGCAGAGGGGTGCGGGTGTGGACCGCGAAGGGTCACTTACAGAGTTAGTCATCTTCCTCGGGATCACTGATCTCTTCATACACTATTAGGTTCTTTCTTTCCCGCAGTCTGTAGGCCCAAATACTATTCATCCCTCTCCTGGGTCCTATGATGGAGAAGAGTTGGTAAATGGGGGATGGATGGGCTGGGGAGGGTTAGTCTCTGTTTTGTCAGATAAGGAGATGCCTCTTCCCTCCCGAGTGCCCACAGGCATTCAACATAGTCTGTTTTTCACATCTTCTGGCTCAGAGAGGCTGAGATGTAGACCTTCACCAATACACGCCAAATGCCAGTTAGAAGTTTAGCTTCTGGCTCCTCCCATTGTCAGGTTTAGATTCCCAACCTCTTTACTTACCAGAACATCCATTCAGACCTTCTTTCATTCAGCCTATGTTTGTTAAGGGTATACTGTATGTCAGGCATTGAGCTGAGGGCTGGGGATACAACTGTGAGTAAGATACGTTCCCAGGTTATCACAGATGGAATTACTTGACCACCTTCCATGTTGTACAGGCTTTCTAGATTTAACGCCTTTGAACAATTTGTGAACCAAGATTATTTCCATTTTATGGACTAGGAACCTGGAGTTCAGAGAATTCAGAAGACTTGCCTAGAATCACCTGGCTTTTATATCAATGACAATTCAAGTCTTTGACTCTGGAAGTCATGTTCTAACATCTCAGCTGGAGCTGGGCGAGCTCCTCAGTCAGGTCTGGCCCCAAGCCTGTCCATGATCCATCCCCCATACCTAGACCACATACTTGAACATAGCCAGGAAAGACAGAATAATTGTTCCCACATAGCTACCTCTTACCTGGTATCTTCTTTTATTTTTTTTTTAAGATTTTTTAAATTTATTTCTTAGACAGAGAGACAGCGAGAGAGGGAACACAAGCAGGGGGAGTGGGAGAGGGAGAAGCAGACTCCCCGCTGAGCAGGGAGCCCGATGCGGGACTCGATCCCGGGACTCCAGGATCATGACCTGAGCCGAAGGCACACGCTTAACCGACTGAGCCACCCAGGTGCCCCTTACCTGGTATGTTCTCGCTCTGTTGACCAGAGGTACTTGCTTTTCCTGGGGGGCACAGCTCTTTCTGAGCCTGCTCAGGGCCAGGTGTTATTGGTATTGGTTCTGAATCACTTTCTTCCTTTATTGGTTTCTTGAGCATCACCTTTTTAATGTGAAGGTCACATATAAACAGTATCAGTGGCATTTCTCTAGTGCTTTAGAGCTTACAAAGTGTCTTCACATGCACACCTTGGTTAATGGCCTCAACAACTCTGGGAGATCATTATGTCCCCTGTACCTAAATTATGAAGAAGGTTAGAACAAAAAGGAATGGCTTAAATGAAGGGTGTTTCCAGGACTAGAACGTTTGTCTTCACCCATTCTTGCAAACAGCAAAATGCTCCACGTAAGTGGAGTGTGGTATACAGAAAATTTGGGGAAGAGTAGCATTCTAAGAATCCATGTGGTCTCTGGAAGAAAGGAGGGGCTTCTATAAAATATAAGGGCTCGCATATAAGCTAGTAGAGAGCTACTGGGAGAATAAAGGTAAAAATTCACAGGGGGACAGAACACTCCTGGAAAATGTTATAGGGGAGATGAGCACAGGGGAGAGGAAAGGAATGGTTCACAGCAATTAATATAGACAGCAAAGAAAGCAGCACCAGATGTCACATTCTGTCCTACCTTGGCAAGAACGGTTAATGGGGAGTTAGGCAAGATGGTTCCCCGTACCAATTTTGCTTGCGTCATGGTGCGTCACTGACCAACAATCTTAAGCTACTTTTCCTTCAGCTCCCTCATTTAGGAAACAGTGAACAAGAAAAGTAAAAGAAGCTAAGGGAAAGTACTTTCTGAGCTTGCAAACACTTTTCAATGTGGTAATAATGAAAATGAATACTTTCTCTTATGACTCTTCTTTGAATTGTCTCAAAGGTCCCCACACTGGCAATCCAACTCCCCGGGGCCTTGACCCTCTAAAGTAGAGTTTAATCTACAACTGCGGAATCACTTACTCAAGGAACAATTTGGGGCACCTCAGAGGGTCCCCCTGGGCCGGGATGGAGGCTTCAGAGATGCCTCAGGTGCAGACAAGGCCCCAAAGGAGCTCATAGCAGGGAGGGGCAGACAGCCCACCATTCTCAAGCCGGGAGAGACCGGCCCTGCCACAGAGCAGAGGGGAGCTGGTACTTTCTGTTTCGAGAGTGGGTGTCTAATTGGAAGCATCAGCAGCTTCTGTGGGGTAAAGCCCTTGCGGTGGCGGGGGCGGGGGGAGCCTCTGAACTTCATAAACACATGAAAAGTTTCATGAGCTGGGAAATCATTTGGGGCTTTTCTTAAATTGTCCTGTGATTCATTAACAGTGTTTAGCAAGAACAATAAACCTTTTAAAAAAAGAAATGTTTCAAATGTACAGATTACTATCACTGCCTCTGTGATCTCAGGCAAATTACTTAGAATTTCGGCACCACAATATCTTCATCTTTATGATTAGTTATTATTATTATTAATATCCTCATTATTATCTGGGAATAATGACAGGAAAATGTCATAGAGGTTTTCTGAAGGATTAAAGAAATTAATCCTTGTGAGTTGCTTAAAATATCTGACATCACTATGAAAACAAAAGTAGTATCAACTATCACAATTGTTCATTATTAAGCCATTGATGCTACATCAGGAATTGTGATAAAGAGATCAGGAAAGGGAGGCAGTGAGGGCTAGGCTATATTCAATATTCTCCCACTCTTACCGATATTCACATCCGTGGAGGGAGAAAGAGTCTCTGGTTCTTTAGATCTGGGAGATACTCACCTTCATTTGCTCTCGATCTTGCGCATCAGAAGGCCCCTGACGAGGTTCACCTGAAAGAAAGTGATAAACAGGAATTTTTCTTTGTTGGCAAATAGTCCCAAACTCCAGAGACTCCTGTAGTTATCTGCAGTATCTGCAGGAAAGGGTTATGAGTCCACTTATTGTCAAGGAGTTATTTTGAGACTGGTTTTTGAATTATCTTTAAGTCATGGTTTATACATTTATTTGTAGCACCAATTCGTAATTTTCCTTCTGATGATTTATAAAATGTGAACCAAACCCCATCACTGCCTCATCCTACTCTACTACATATTTCTTACCTTTCCCCCCAAAGAATTACACTGATTGAATTAATTAAATTAAATTGATTGCATTCACTTAAAAGGATGTGGCAACTAAAATCACTGTCCACGTAAACCAGGTAAACTTTATAGTATATGCCAATTATACTTCAACAAAGCTGTTAGGTGTATGAGGAATCATGGGTGATTTGGCCCACGGGTTCTGGAATATTTCCAGTATAAAGATACTCCTTTAGGAGGACGCCTGGGTGGCTCAGTCGGTTAAGCGTCTGCCTTCGGCTCAGGTCATGATCCCAGGGTCCTGGGATCGAGTCCCGCATCGGGCTCCCTGCTCTGCGGGGAGCCTGCTTCTCCCTCTGCCTCTGTCTCTCATGAATAAATAAATAAAATCTTAAAAAAAAAAAAAAGATACTCCTTTAGGGACACCTGGGTGGCTCAGTAGGTCAAGCGTCTGCCTTCGGCTCAGGTCATGGTCCCAGGGTCCGGGGATCGAGCCCCGCATCGCATCGGGTTCCCTGCTCAGCAGGGAGTCTGTTTCTCCCCCTGCCACTCCCCCTGCTTTGCGGGCGCTCTCTCTCTCTCTCTGACAAATAAATAAGTAAAATCTTTTAAAAAAAGGTACTCCTTTAGTGTCAAAAGCTTTGTAGATTCTCAAGAACTGGATTTTCAACCCTCTCAGCAATTTTGGGAGCTTGTAGAATCTGGCCTGTTTTCCTGGAGAGTCATAGGTCTATTGGGGACAGTTTGGCAATTCTGTCTCTGCTTACCGCTGTGCTGTCAGAGTAGAAAAGCAAGGGAATACACTTCATCCCCTTTATGGTGAGTACACAAACTGATCAAATACACAAAGATTTCTAGAATCTGCTACCCTTTTCACCATATGTTACCTCTGCTTACTGATAAGGAGAAAAGCTAATGTGCGGAGGATCACTTTCTCAAACCCTCTCTCAAGCTCAACACATAGAATCAGGTTTGCTGAGGAGCAAGAAGACTAGTTTAGGTAAGACATACGGAAATAGCTGTGTGTCATTTCATAATGCATTCATCGCTCTTTTTTTTTTTTAAGATTTTATTTATTTATTAGAAAGCGAGTGAGCGAGAAACAGCATGAGAGGGGAGAGGGTCAGTGGGAGAAGCAAGCTCCCCGCTGAGCCGGGAGCCGGATGTGGGACTCGATCCCAGGACTCCAGGATCATGACCTGAGCCGAAGGCAGTCGCTTAACCAACTGAGCCACCCAGGCGCCCCTCATCGCTCTCTCTTAAGATATTTATCCAACACCTATGCCTTATTATGAAATTGACTCTGGAAGTTTTTTTGTGGATTTACACTTTTTTGAATTTAAGTTTTACTTTTTTTTAAAGATTTTATTTATTTATTTAAGAGAGAGAGAGAGCACCAGCAAGCTCAAGCGGGGGGAGGGAGAGGGACAAGCAGACTCTGAGCTGAGCATGGAGCCCAATGTGGGGCTCGATCCCACGAGCCCGAGACCATGACCCGAGCTGAAATCAAGAGCCAGACACCCAACTGACTCAGCCACCCAGGCACCCCTACACTTTCTAATATTATTTATTTATTTGAGAGAGCGAGCGAGAGCACAGGCAAGGGGAGCAGCAGAGGGAGAGGGAGAAGCAGACTCCCCCCGGGGCAGGGAGCCCGACACAGGGCTCGATCCCAGGACCCCGGGACTAAGACCCAAACCAAAGGCAGACGCTCAACTGACTGAGCCACCCAGGCGCCCCATCCCTACACTTTTTAAAAAAAGTAATCACTATGCCCAACGTGGGGCTTGAACTCACGACCCCGAGATCAAGCGTCCTGTGCTCTACTGACAGTCAGCCAGGCGCTCCACATGGATTTACACTTCAATTAAATTTTTCTTAATTGTCCTGTGATTCATTAACAGTGTTTAGCAAGAACCATAACTCCTTTTAAAAAAGAAATGTTTCAAACGTACAGAAAATTATGGAGAATAATTTTGGAAACACATGCACATCTACCACTGAGTCTACTCAGAACTTCCCATTATCCCACAACCGCTTCAGATTGTTCTGAGATCTTTATTCAAAATATAACAAAACACTATAAACAAGTCACAGCTCAAGCCATCTGTGCAGTTCTCACTGATCCCTGACCTCCCTCCCTCTGCACTCCGGAATTTTTTTTTTAAGATTTTATTTTATTTGTTTGAGAGAGAGAGACACAGCAAAAGAAGGAACACAAGCAGGGGGAGTGGAGAGGGAGAAGCAGGCTTCCCGCCGAGCAGGGAGCCTGATGCGGGGCTCCATCCCAGGAACCTGGGATCATGACCTGAGCCGAAGGCAGAGCTTAACCGACTGAGCCACCCAGGCGCCCCTGCACTCCTGAATTTGATGGGTTTTATTCTCATTCAGGTTTTATACATTTACCATTTACTTCTTATCCATAAAAATATATCCTCTTGTTTTGCATGTTTTAGGATTTTATATGAATGGCCTCTGGCTCTACTTAACCTTCTACATCCAACTTTTCTCACTCAGCCAAGATGCTTTTGAGGGAACAAACTCCCGAGAATCCTTCCCAAGCACTTGGACCCCAAAGCAGTTGGGCTTCAGGAGACTCTCTCCAGGCCCTTCCTTCCACTCACCCTGATTCTTGCGGTCCTGACCTTCATCAGAATCATGCCCACTGGATTTCATGGCCCTCTTTTTAGGACACATGAAGGCTGGGAGGGTGGCCCTGAGACCTAGAAAGAAGCAAAATATTTGTTCCTTCAGAGACAGCTTGAGAGGACAGATGCAGGGTAGAATCCTGGGAGGCAGCGGGGACAGGCAAGCTCATCAGCTGGGGGACTCCAAACAAGGGTGACCAGAAGAGAAACGGGCAGGATCTAGGTCTGAGCCTCTTTGTGGCCACTCCAGGTCCTCAGCCCTGCACAGAATATAAAAGAGCAGAGTGCCTCAAAGCTGCCTTGGGATTTCTCCCTGCACAAAAGGAAGATGCAGGGCACTTACTGCAGCCTAGGAAGAAGCCATGGCATGTAAGGGACTGAGGGATGGTCATGTGTTCCCAGGTTTGTTTGCACCCAGAACTTTCTGTTACCTAGACCAGTCATGGTGTCATAGTTTCTCTTCATGTACACATAGGTGATTTTATCTGAGTATCCAAGTTTTGCCCATTCTTCCTTAGAGAAGTATTTGGAAATATCCTTGAAGGCCTAGGAAAAAAAAAAAAAAAGTCAGAGCAGCAACTCAGCTAAACATGCCTGATCTGCGGCAGGGGTCTCTTCCTCTGCCACAGGACCTCCATGTTGGATCTGTGAACTGGGGAGAATAATCCCTCTCCTCGTTAATGTCAAGGCTAACTGAGAGAACATGGGTAACATTCCCTACCCTTTCCCCAGGCATGCAGTAGATGCGTGATGCTGGTGGCATGCTCTTTCACCTTCCAGAATGGATTGAGAGTCACCAAATGCAGTGCAAGGTCATAAGACCAGTTGTTTCCAGAGATGCTAGGTGAGGACAGAGTGAAGGTGGGAAACTCCAGAGGCTCTGGATCTCCCCCTGACACTCTCCTTCTTTTCCCCAGTGCCTCTGACCTCGCCTCTTCAAGATCTAGTCCCTCTACAGTATCCCCTGAGCCATTCCCCTCCCCCCTCCAGATCACCTCACCTTGCATTTCTTCTCTGGTTTCTGGGTATCCTCCTTGGAGTTCTTTGAAAAGGAGCTGTCTTTATTCATGGCCCTGGGAATCGTTCGATCTCGAAAGGACGCAGCCTAATCTCTCCAACCACAAGGACAAAGGTCCTGAAAAAGGGAGACAGCACTGAGGGTAGGTCACATTCAGTCAATCACCTGGAATCAAGGTTCTACTTTTCCCCATCCTGGGCTTATCTGTCCCTGAGAAAGGACAAGGGTGGGGGGAGTCAAACAAACAGGGGGCAAGACGCCTGAGTGGCTCAGTCGGTTAAGAGTCTGCCTTCGGCTCGGGTCATGATCCCAGGGTCCTGGGACAGAGCCCTGCATCGGGCTCCCTGCTCAGCAGGAAGCCTGCTTCTCCCTCTACCTGCCGCTCCCCTTGCTTGTGCTCTTTCACTCTCTCTCTTTGACAAATAAATAAAATCTTTAAAAAACCAAAAACAAAAACAAGAATGCCTGGGTGGCTCAGTTGGTTAAGCGTCTGCCTTTGGCTCGGGTCATGATCCTGGGGTCCTGGGATCAAGCCCCGCATCAGGCTCCTTGTTCAGTGGGGAGCCTGCTTCTCCCTCTCCCTCTGCCCCCCCCTCATGCGCTCGCTCGCTTTCTCTGTCTCTGACAAATAAATAAATAAAATCTATTAAAAAAATTAAAACAAAACAAAAACAAACAGGGGGCCAGAGATCTATGAAAGAAAGTATTGATTAGGGATGACAGGTTTTCTGTAAGCATGATCAAAGCAACCTTAAGACTTTGAGAGGGAGTTGGCTACTGTTGTTAGTAGTTTGCTTGAAGTTTGGCTTATCCTGAAGGAAAGATATAAAGACGCTTGTTGAGGAAGCAGTGAAGTGAACATGTAGTTTTATGGAGGGGGAGGGGGTGTGTTTTGAGGCAGAAGAATGGGGAGGTAAGTCCCATAGATTATATGGTGTCTCTGACAGATGGGTTTGGGCTTTCAGGCGGAGGGATATGGGGTTTTGTTCTGTTGAAAAGAGCAAATGAGG
>NC_138385.1:69777926-69790063 GCF_054177405.1 Leptonychotes weddellii
CCCCCCCCCCCCCCCCCCCCCCCCCCGCTTGGACATGCTCTCTCTCTCTTTCTGGCAAATAAAATCTTTATAAAAAAACCAAAATTATTAGTATGAAGAGAACTGGAATCTCCTAGACTACAGGATCAGCCTTCACTTAGGCTGAGAATGTGGAGAGTTTTATCTTTTTTTAAGATTTTATTTATTTTTGCGAAAGAGAGAGAATGAGCACGAGCGGGGGGGGAGGGGCAGAGGGAGAAGCAGGCTCCCCGCTGAGCCGGGAGCCCGATGTGGGACTCGATTCCAGGACCCTGGGATCACCACCCAAGCTGAAGGCAGACTCAACCCACTGAGCCACCCAGGCGCCCTAGAATTTGGAAACTTTTAATGGAGAAGTCTGGTGTTCTCCACTGATGGCATTGGGAATCTCTGAGGGAGAGGAAATTTAGTGGTCTCTGAGGCTAAGAAAGTTTCTGCTTTATCCTGGAGGAGGCAATAAAGGAGTCACTCAGGCAGCGTCTTTTATCTCCGGTTAAAGAAATCTAGGGGCAACTAGCTGATTTGGGGATTTCTCCGGCTGAGAGTGTTCTTCCCTCAGGAAGAGCAATTAGAAAGTCTCATAGACCAAAAATAGTTTTAGTTTTATCTTTGCCTGACCGGGATTGCCCCGAAAGGCTTCAAGTCATTTCTCAGTCCTAAGGATCTTGAGGCTGTTGTGAGGTACAGCAAGAACTAAACTACTAGAAGGATCTACAGAGATTCCTCACCTGTCCAAGACGGTCCCAAGAGAGCGCTTACCTCAGAGCTGAAGCGGTCGCGACGAAGAGTCGCTCCACGAGACAAAATCCCACAATTCCACTGTCCAAGGGTAATAAACCAATCAGAACAGTTAATGAACTTGAACTGGCCAATCAGGGGTTAGGAGAGTAGGCGGGGCAAGTGAGTCAGGAACGGGGTCTAAAAGTCCAGCTCCAGGGACAGGACCGCCTTTTTAAAGGGGGTTGATTCTCCAGCTTGAAGCAGGATTGCGCTCTGCCAGAATTGGTCACTGCAGATTCTGTAGGCCCATTCCTGCGCATGCTCAGATGTTCCCTTTCCGGTGTACATCTCGCTAATCTTTGCTCTGCTTTTGTTGTTTCGTTTTAATAAATGGTAAATATGAGGCCACCACCTCAAATCCTTGCTATCAGTCTCCAACTTCCTCAGATATGGGGCTCTTTTCTAGGACCTCCCTAGCGACTTAAGAAATTTTAAACTTTTTTTAGATTGAATTACTTTTGTTAATATACACATCAAATTACTGAAACAGTGACTTCATATAGTTGTTCCATTAAAGATAGCACTTGCAGGTATGAAGGTATGGAGATGTCTCCAGTCTTCATATGTTTACTTGAAAAGATTCTTCAACAGCAGTCTGATATTGGGTTTCCCACTCTAGATGAAGATTAACAAATTATCCATAATCAATCTGATGTCTTTCATTAGATGACTAACAAAATTTCTAGTAATTTGGCTAGGAGCTCCCCAGTGAACAGACACAGAAATAGGACACATCACAGGAACTATCTGGCCATTGTTACAGTGATTCCATAAATGCTGTCAGGTAAAATTTGATCCTTGACAAAAGGGACACTTAAAGGTGGGATGCCCAGAAAAACTTGTGTTTTCTTGACAAGTCTCTGTTTCTCAGAGGTGAGTGTTTCACTCCTATTACTGTTCCCTACTGAATCTTGAGAGATCTGAAAGTTTGGAATGGGAGAGTAAACGCCATATTCATACTGATACTTCTTATTTTTAAAAAGATTTTATTCATTCATTTGACAAGGACAGAGAGAGAGAGAGAGCTCACAAGCAAGAGAAACAACAGGCAGTGGGAGAGGGAGAAGCAGGCTCCCCGCTGAGCAGGGAGCCCAATGCAGGGCTCGATCCCAGGACCCTGAGATCATGACCTGAGCTGAAGGCAGACTCTTAAGTGACTGAGCCACCCAGAAGTCCCTTTTTTAAAATTAAAAAAAGTTTTTAAAAGATTTTATTCATTCATTTGACAGAGAGAGAGAGAGCAAGCACAAGCAAGGGGAGCGCACAAGCAAGGGGAGTGGCAGGCAGAGGGAGAGGGTGAAGCAGGCTCCCTGCTGAACAGGGACATCTTGATACGTCTTAACAAGATTTGTAATGATGTCTCAAGTAATAGAATTTGTTTTGCACAGCATCTGCAGCTACCAGAAAACTTCCTCATGGTAGTTTCAAGGTCTAAGGCTTGTTCAGGACAGTCTCTCTCTCTTCTAGTCACATTTCCATAACAGAGGGGATAGCGTGTTCTGCTTTCTCTTGTTGCAGTCAGAAAACATTTTCTACAGAAGATGTGCTGATAGGCCATGGCATAAAACAACAGAAATTTATTTTATCACAGTTCTGGAGGCTAGAAGTCTAAAATAATTTTCTCTGGGCTGAAATCAGGGTGTCAGCAGAGCTGAACTGTTTTCAGAGGCTCTAGGAGAGAATCTGCTCTTTGCTCTTCTGGCTTCTGGGGGCTGCCAGCATTCTTTGGCTGTGGCTGCATCATTCTAATCTCTGCCTCCATGGTCACACCCCCCCCTTCTCTTCTGTTGGTGTCAAATTTCCCTCTGCCTCCCTCTGATAAGGACACTTGTGATACATTTAGGACCCACCCAAATAATCCAGGATAATCTCCTTATCTCAAGATCTTTAACTTAATCACATCGGCAAAGTCTTTTTTGTTATTATTGTAAGGTAACACACATAAATTCCAGGAAATAGAATATCTTTGGGGGGGATTAGTCACTCTCCTGTAATCTGCCCTCTGGTCCCCAAAGATTCATGTCCATGTACTACACGTACTACATCACCAAATCCCCCAATTTCTCAATACATTGCAGTATGAACTCAAGTCCAAAATCTCATTTAATATTATCAGCTCAAAAATACCAAATCTCATCACCTGAAATAGCCATGGATTAAACTCTGGGTCACATGTGAAGATTTATTGACTAATTTTAAGGCATGTCCTGGAGGGGTAGAGATCTGTAGGAAATCTTTCCTGGAACAGAAGTTCTAGCAGGAACCATTTTTCTTGCCTTCCTTCAGCCTAGCTGGGCCAAAGCTGGCAGGTACCTGTTCTGCCACTCTCCATCTACCTTGCCAGCACCACTTGCCCCACCTGACTCCTTTGCAGCCCCACCCTGCACAATGGGCCCATCTCAGTAGATACTCCTCCAAAGCAGCTTCTGCCCCACACCACCCTGTGGGCAGCCTCAGTTGGGACCATTGCCCCTCCAAAGTGATTCCTGTGACAGGAAGAGGCAGCTGCATCCACCAGCATGCCTGCAAGAGTCACGGGCAGGCCTCACAGCCAGCAACACCAGGGGATAACTCCACCCACCAACACAGCCACAGCAGCTTCAACTGGGCCTCTCAGGCAGTCATGCTGGGGCCCAGCACTACCCACGAGCAGTTGCAGCCCAGTCACAATAGGAGGGCACATGCAGCCTACACAGGGGACACCTTTGGAGTGCCTGGTTTTGGTGACCAGAGGGGATTGTGCTTTTGGGCCCCGTAAGATGCCTTCTACTAAAGCTACTACCTTAAAGACCAGGAGATGTAGTGGACCTACCTAAGACATAGAAACAAACACAGAGAGTCAGACAAAATGAGGAGACAGAGGAATATGTTCCAAATGAAAGAATAAGTCAAAACCTCAGGAAAAGAACTAAATGAAATGGATATAAGCAGTCTACCTGATAAAGAGTTCAAAGTAATGATCATAAAGATGTTCAGAGAACTTGGGAAAAGAGTTAATGAATTCACTGAGAATGTCAACAAAGAGAAAATATAAAAAAGAACAAATCAGAGCTGAAGAATATAATAACTGAAATGAAAAACACATTAATGGGAAATCAGTAAAAGATTGGAGGATGCAGAAGAACAGATCAGTGATCTGGGAGACAGGGCAGTGGAAATCATCCAAACTTAACAGCAAAAAGAAAAAGGAATTTAAAAAATGAGGATAGATTAAGGGACCTCTAGGACAACATCAAGCATATTAACATTCTTTATGTTAATACACACATTATAGGGGTCCCAGAAGGAGAAGAGAGAAAGGGGCAGAAAACATATTTGAAGAAATGATAGCTGAAAACTTCCCCAGCCTGGGGAAGGACAGACATCCAGGTCCAAGAATCACAGAGATCCCCCACATAAATGAACCCAAAGAGCATAAGACATATAATAATTAAAGTGTCAAAAATTAAAGCTAAAGAGAGAATCTTAAAAGCAGCAAGAGAAAAATAATTAGTTACATACAAGGAAACATCCTTAAGGCTATCAACTGATTTTTCAGCAGAAACTTTGCAGGCCAGAAGAAAGTGGCATGATATATTTAAAGATGACGGACAAAACCCCCACAAAATCCCTACAACCAAAAATACTTCATTCAGCAAGATTATCACTCAGAATTTAAGGAGAGATAAAGAGTTTCCCAAACAAACAAAAGTTAAAGAAGTTTATCACCACTAAATCAGGCTTACAAGAAATGTTAAAGGGACTTCTTTACATGGAAAAGATGCATCATTACTAGATATAAGAAAACTATGAAAGAAAAAAACTTCATTGGTAAAAGCAAGCATATAGTTAAAGTAGTTGATCAATAACCTATAAAGCTAGTATGAAGATTAAAAGTCAAAGGTAGAACAATCAAATATATCTACAATAAGTAGTTAAGGGATACACAAAATAAAAGATGCAAATTATGACATCAAATACATGAAACATTCAGGAGGGGAGGGAGTAAAAATGTAGTGTTTTTAGAATGCGTTTGAACTTAGGCAACCATCAATTTATTTATTTTTAAAGATTTTATTTATTTATTTGACAAAGATAGAGAACACAAGTAGGCAGAGCAGCAGGCAGAGGGAGAGGGAGAAGCGGGCTCCCCGCTGAGGAAGGAGGCTGACACGCGGCTGGATCGCAGGACCCTGGGATTATGACCTGAGCCGAAGGCAGCCGCTTAACCGACTGAGCCACCCAGGTGCCCCGCAACCATCAATTTAAATAAGACTGCTATATACATAGGGTGTTATATTTGAACCTCATGGTAACCACAAACCAAAAACTTAGATACACACAAGGAAAAATAAAGAGAAATGAATCTAAGCACAACACTAAAGAAAATCATCAAATTACAATGGAAGAGAGCAAGAGAAGGAGAAACGAATATAAAAGAACTATAAAAACAACCAGAGGGGCGCCTGGGTGGCTCAGTCGGTTAAGCGGCTGCCTTCGGCTCAGGTCATGATCCCAGGGTCCTGGGATCGAGCCCCGCATCAGGCTCCCTGCTCAGCAGAGAGCCTGCTTCTCCCTTTCCCTCTGCCTGCCGCTCTGCCTACTTGTGCTATCTCTCTGTCAAATAAATAAATTAAAAAAGAAATCTTTAAAACAAAAAAAACAACCAGAAAACAATGAAGAAAATGGCAATAAGGACTTACCTATCAACAATTACTTTAAATTTAAATGGAATCAATTCTCCAACAAAAGACATACGGTGACTGAAGGGATGAAAAAACAAGACCCATTTATATACTGCCTACAAGAGGCTCACTTCAGACCTAAAGACACATACAGACTGAAAGTGAAGAGATGGAAAAAGATATTCCCTGCAAATGGAAATAAGAAAAGAACTGGGGTAGCAATACTTATATCAGACAAAATAGACTTTAAAACAAAGACTGTAACAAGAGATAAAGAAGGGCATAACAAAATGATAAAGAGGAATGTGACAAGAGGATATAAAAATTATAAATATCTGTGCACAAAATAGGAGCATCTAAATATATAAAGCAAATATTAACAGACATAAAGGGGAGAGATTGACAGTAATACAATAATAGTAGGGGACTTCAACACACCACTTACAGCGATGGTTAGATTATTCGGATAGAAAATCAGTAAGTAAATGGTGTCTTTGAAAGACACATTAGACCAGACAGACAACAGATATATACAGAACATTCCATCCCAAAAGAGCAGAATACATAGTCTCTTCAAGTGCACATGGAACATTCTGCAGGATAGATCACATGTTAGGCCACAAAACAAGTCTCAATAAATTGAAGATTATTAAAATCATATCAGACATCCTTTCTGAATGAAACTAGAAATCAGGGGCGCCTGGGTGGCTCAATCAGTTAAGCGTCTGCCTTCGGCTCAGGTCATGATCCCAGGGTCCTTGGATCAAGCCTCACATCGGGCTCCCTGCTCAGTGGGAAGCCTGCTTCTCCCTCTCTTCCCTGCTTGTGCTCTCTCTCGCTCTCTCTGTCTCTCTCTCAAATAAATAAATAAAACCTTAAAAAAAAGAAACTAGAAATCAATTACAAGAAAAAAGCTGGAAAAAAATACATGGCAGCTAAACAACATGCTACTGAGCAACCAATGGGTCAATAAAAACTCAAATTTATTTTCTCATGGTTCTGTAGGCCACATGTCTGAAATCAGTATCACTGGTCAATATCAAGTTGTCAGAAGGGCTGTTCTCCCTCAAGGCTCTAGGGAGAATCATGCCTTACCTCTTCCAACTTTTGTTGCTGTCATTATTCCTTGGCTTCTGGTGGCATGGCTCCAATCTTCAAGGTTAACATCCTCATATCTCTCTGTGTTTCATCTTCACATTGCCTTCTCCTCTGTGTCTATTCAAGTCTTCTTCTGCTTATTTCCTTTTTTTTTTTTCAATCCACAGTCTTTATTTTCTCTAAAAATTGAGGTAAAGGGAACTCTTTTGAAAAGGAAACCATCTGCATGCTTGAAAATGGGTAGGTCCTAACTTATACAATATTACATGTCAATTATATCTCAATAAAGCTGCGAAAAAATTTTAATACAAAAAAGACTGGAAAAAGAAAATGGGAAGGTCCAGCTTCATGCAGTAGCTCCAGTATGCTCAGAGGAAGAAATCAAAGTTGGCCAAGGTTAACCAAAAATTTCCTGAGTATTTCCTGAATGACTAGTATTTCCTGAGTGACTAGTATTTCAAAGACGAAAGTGATCAGTCAAAAGTTTGAGTCTTAGAGTCCTTGGGTATATGTAATGCTGATGCTCCTGTCACCTCAGCTAAGCATGCTGGCTGGCATTTCTGGTATTGGTGAGAAAATTGCCCCTGTTTCCCAGGCCCTTCTGCTTTCCCCATGACCAGCCTGGGATCTGCCCTGTCCTCCTGCCCCAAGAGAGCAGCCAGTTCTTGTAAGTCTTGGAGAAGAATGTTCGGCAGGTGTGAATGTCTTGTACCGTGAGCCAGCTTCACACGAAAGTTGGGTATGCAAAGGTTTCTAGGAGGGTCTGGAGGATCAGAGCAGGGCAGAATTTTCAACAGTAGCCAGCCAGAGGGACAATCTTTCAGGGTAGGCCTTCTCCTTTGTCCCCCTTCATTATGGCTGGACTGGTCCCAATAAAGCTGTGACTCTTCCATCGGCTCTACTCCCACTGTATTTTTAGAAGCTCACAGCGACATTCCACGGGTACTCAATGGTTTTGCTATTTCAGACCCTTGGGGACACCCAGGTCCTCTTGCAGTCACCAAAATGCTTGCCACACAGGGGCTCCAGGCTCTCCGCTAAGGCACAGTGCAGCCTGGCCTATGCCCCCTACCATGTTGACTTGATGAAGGGGGAGAAGAACCTCCAGAGCAGGCCCAGCAGGAAGGAGTCCCAGACCAGTTGGGAGTGGATGATGCCTGGATGCACGGCATAGGTGGGCACCCCTGTGCCTTGGAGTCTCTTGGCCAGTTCCCAACTAAAAATACACTGGCCACCTTGCTGTGGCAATGAGCAAAATCCCTGGCTATAGTACTTCTCACCCTGGAGGCTGTGGAGGTGAATCTTGCCAGCATGGTGGGTCACTGATGACAGGTTTTTCACCTGTGAGGGCACAGACTTTTTCAGTGGCACCAGGAGCAAGTGGGTACAAAGGAAGTGGCCAAGGTGGTTGGCTCCCAGGTGGGTTTCAAAGTCACCAGCTGTCTTGGAATACTGATACACCATCACTCCTGCATTGTTGATCAGAATACGGAGCTGCTTTTTCTCTGCCAGAAAGCCCTTAGCAAAGGCTCAGATGGATTTGGTATTGGATGGGTCCAGTTTCTGAACTGGCATCTGAGAGTTGTTTGTATTGGCCTGGATTTCACCGGCCAGCAGATTATCCCTTCAGCATATCTCAGAAGGCACTGCATCCTTGGGTTCCTCTACTACCAAGCTCTCTGGCCGTCTCCTTGCTGATGCCAGTGTTGGCTCTGGTGATTACCACTATCTTCCTGGGGAAACTGCATGTTTGTTCTCCAAACCCCAGCAGCAAAGAGCTTCCTAATGGATAGAGCTATCACGTATAGGAAAGAAGGGAAGGCGATGAGCAGTCCCAAGACAACCAGCATCTTTTAAATATTTTTAGTTGCTGCTTTAGCAAAAGCAGCTTTTCCTCCAACTCTGGCTTGGTCTCCTGTTCTGACTCCAACCCTTGGCTACTTCTCTCCCCCTCCTTTAGCTTCTTTAGCTCCTGGGCTCTCACTAACAGCTTGGCCTGCTCTTTCTTACAAGGATACATGGGGTTGCATTTAGGGACCGCCCAGGTAATCCAGGATAATCTCCTTATTTCAACAGCTTTAATTTAATCATATTTGCAAAGAACCATTTTCCAAATAAGGTAACATTTACAGGTTCCAGGGATTATGACCTAATGTCTTTGGGGCCATTATTCAGCCTACTATAAGGAGTAAGTCAGACATTTTGTTCTGAAGTTCTAGGATCACTGGGTTTTGAAAGGGGTGACTGGAGCTTTCTGAGGCCACATGGGCAGAAGTTGGTGCAACCTGGTGGGAGGGATGTGGGCTCTGTGGTCAGATAGATCTGAATTCACTTCCCAGCCGCAACACCTGATGACCTTGGGCAAGTCACTCAACCTTTCTGACTCTCCATTTCTCCCTCTGTGAAGTGAGGTAATAACTGCTTCTCTCTCACAGGGCTGTTGTAAGTTGCACTTAACACAGGGCTAGGCACATTGTGAGTGATCAACAAACATTAGCTGTTCGTATTAAATCAGGAGCATGTTGACAATAATAACATGCACTTATTCTGTGTTTACTTTCTTCTGGGTTCACAAGGGATCTTAACATACACTCCCAGGAAGACGTATAGATGGCCTTATTACCCCATGTCACTGATGTAGATTCAAGAGACCAGGATTTGCCCAGAGTCAGCCTGTCAACAAATAGCAGAGGAAGAGATGAAGACCATGTATGGCTGATCTTTCAACACAACTAGAGTCTCCACCACAGGAGGGGATTGTAAATCCCAGCACATGCAGAGAGCATATGTAAACGATAAACACATCTGCAAGCAGGAAGGTCTGTGGCCAGTTGTAAGGAGGGACTTGCCAACTCTTGGGGCTGCAGACTCTGGTGTGGAAAACCAGGATGGTGGACATGTCTGTGCTCAGTACTTTTCCACAAAGACAACAAGAGACTCTGCACCAGTGGTGGTGACAGACCCCTGTATGAGAGCAAGGCCTGAACAAGGACCCAGGATGCTGTGGACCTTTTGACTCCAGGATGAATGGCTGAAAAGGCCAACATCATGTGGCTGTGGGAGTTTCCCATGATTTCCCAAGAATACTGTTCGTTGAGCCCAAGATTTTTTCACTCTATAGTATATTTCCACTTCTTTAAAAAAAAAAATTCAACTTTAGGGGCACCTGGGTGGCTCAGTCTGTTAAGCATCTGCCTTTGGCTCAGGTCATGATCCCAGGTTTGTGGGATCGAGTCCCACATCAGGCTCCCTGCTCAGCGGGAAGCCTGCTTCTCCCTCTGCCTGCCGCTCCCCCTGCTTGTGCTCTCTCTCTGTCAAATAAATAAATAAAATCTTTTTTAAAAAATTCAACTTTAGGGTGCCTGGGTAGCTCAGATGGTTACGTGTCTGCCTTTGGCTCAAGTCATGATCTCAGGGTCCTGGGATTGAGCTCTGCATCAAGCTCCCTGCTCCACGGGGAGCCTGCTTCTCCCTCTCCCACTCCCCCTGCTTGTGTTCCCTCTCTCGCTGCGTCTCTCTCTGTCAAGTAAATAAATAAAATCTTTTAAAAAAATATGGAATCTTGCACAAATTGTAACTTTATCATTTGACATAGGTCGGGGAACTCAGGATTTGAGAGTTGGTGTTAATTTTCCTCAAGGTAAATCATTGCTGTTGAGTATGAGATCAGAAAAACATATCTGTCAGTTTCGTGATTCAACCACTTAGACTTTCTTGCATGTATTTCTGGTGTGATTGGCCATGCAGACTATTGTTATCTGTGACATTAAAAAACGGCTTTATTGAGATATAATTGACATTTAATAAATTGTACATATTAGAAATATACCATTTGATAAGTTTATATATTACATATATGTATTCACCATAATCAAGGTAGTAAACATATTCATCACTCTCTCATCCCCACTGATGCTGTCACTAAAAATTAGTTTGCATTTTATAAAGTTTTATATAAATAGAAACATGCACTATGTACCCTTATTTGAACAGCTTTCTTCACTCAGTATTATTTTGAGATTCATCCATGTTGTGTTGTATGGATGCACTCTAATTTGTTTATTCATTCATCTCTTGATGGACATTTGGGTTGTTTTCAGTTTTTGACTATTATAAATGCACTTGCCATGCAAACATTGTACAAGTCTTTGTATGGACATATATTTCCTTTTTCTCCTGGGTCAAAACCTAAGAGTGCAAAAGCTGGATCATATGGTAGGTGCATGGTTAGATTTTATTTTATTTAATTAATTTATTTTTTTAAGATTTTATTTATTTATTTGACAGAGAAAGACACAGCAAGAGAGGGAACACAAGCAGGGGGAGTGCGAGAGGGAGAAGCAGGCTTCCTGCTGAGCTGGGAGCTCGATGTGGGGCTCCATCCCAGGACCCTGAGATCACTACCTGAGCCGAAGGCAGACACCCAACCATCTGAGCCACCCAGAGCCCTGGGCTATTTTCTTATTGTTGAGTTTTGTGAGTCTTTTTTACATTCAGATACATGTTTTTGCCAAGACTTTTCCCAGTCTGTGGCTTGTTTTTCCATTATCTTAACTGTGTCCTTTAAAGAATGGATTTTTTAGTTTTGATGAAATCTAATTTATCAATTTGTTCTTTTGTAAATTATGCTTTTGTTGTCAAATCTAAGAAATCTTTGCCTAACTTAATGTCACAAATTTTTCCCTGTGGTTTCCTCCAGAAGTTTTATAATTTCAGGTTTTAAATGTAGGTCTATGATCCATTTGGAGTTAATTTGTGAATATAGTGCAAGGTATGGATCCAAGTATGTTCTTTTGCATTTCTATATCTAATTGTTCCAGCATCATTTGTTGAAAAAGCCATCCTTTCCTTACCGCATGGTGTTTTTGCATCTTAAAAAAATTAGTTATAACCCACATATATGTGTGGGTTTATGTCTAGAGTATCTACTTTTGCTCCGTTTATCTGCTATTTGATCTTTACACCAATACCACACAGTGTCAGTTACTGTAGCTTTATAATAATTCTTGAGTCAGTGTTAAGCCCTCCAACTTTGTTTTTCTTTTTTAAGACTTGTTTTGCCTATTCTAGATACTTTGCATTTTTTTTTATTTTTTAAAGATTTTATTTATTTATTTGACAGAGAGAGACACAGCGAGAGAGGGATATAAGCAGGGGGAGTGGGAGAGGGAGAAGCAGGCTCCCCGAGGAGCAGGGAGCCAGATGCAAGGCTCGATCCCAGGACCCTGGGATCATGACCTGAGCCGAAGGCAGACGCTTAATGACTGAGCCACCCAGGTGCCCCGATACTTTGCATATCTTTTCTTTTCTTTTTGTTTTTTTTTTAATTTTATTATGTTATGTTAGTCACCATACAATACATCATTAGTTTTTGATGTAGTGATCCACGATCCATTGTTTTTGTATAACACCCAGTGCTCCATGCAGTACGTGCCCTCCTTAATACCCATCACCGGGCTAACCAATCCCCCCTCCCCCCTCCCCTATAAAACCCTGTTTGTTTCTCAGAGTCCATAGTCTCTCATGGTTCATCTCTCCCTCCGATTCCCCCCCCACTTCATTTTTCCCTTCCTTCTC
>NC_138385.1:69790563-69811303 GCF_054177405.1 Leptonychotes weddellii
TCCCCTATAAAACCCTGTTTGTTTCTCAGAGTCCATAGTCTCTCATGGTTCATCTCTCCCTCCGATTCCCCCCCCACTTCATTTTTCCCTTCCTTCTCCTAATGTCCTCCATGCTATTCCTTATGTTCCACAAATAAGTGAAACCATATGATAATTGACTTTCTCTGCTTGACTTATTTCAATTAGCATAATCTCCTCCAGTCCCAACCATGTTGATGTAAAAGTTGGGTATTCATCCTTTCTGATGGCTGAGTAATATTCCATTGTATATATGGACCACATCTTTATCCATTCATCATTCATACTTTGCATTTCTATATGAATTTTATTTATTTATTTAAATTTAAATTCAATTAGCCAACACCTAGTACATCATTAGTTTCAGATGTAATGTTCAGTGATTCATCAGTTGCACATAACACCCAGTGCTCATCCCATCACGTGCCCTCCTTAATGTCCATCCCCCAGTTACCCGATTCCCCCCACCCACCTCCCCTCCAGCAACCCTCAGTTTGTTTCCCAGAGTTAAGAGTCTCTCATGGTTTGTCTCCCTCTCTGATTTCTTCCCATTCAGTTTTCCCTTCCTTCCCTTATTGTCCTCTGCACTGTTTCTTATATTCCACATATGAATGAAACCATATGATAATTGTCTTTCTCTGATTGACTTATCTCACTTAGCATAGTACCCTCCAGTTCCATCCATGTTGATGTAAATGGTAAGTATTCATCCTTTTTTTAAAAAGGATTTTATTTATTTTTTTGACAGAGAGACAGCGAGAGAGGGAACACAAGCAGGGGGAGTTGGAGAGGTAGAAGCAGGCTTCCCACTGAGCAGGGAGCCCGAAGCGGGGCTCGATTCCAGGACCCTGGGACTATGACCCGAGCTGAAGGCAGACGCTTAACGACTGAGCCACCCAGGCGCCCCAGTATCCATCCTTTCTGATGGCTGAGTAATATTCCATTGTATATATATACCACATCTTTATCCATTCATCTATTGAAGGACATCTCGGCTCCTTCCACAGTTTGGCTATTGTGGACATTGCTGCTATGAACAATGGGGTGTAGGTGCCCCTTCATTTCACTACGTCTGTATCTTTGGGGTAAATACCTAATAGTGCAATTGCTGGGTTGTAGGGTAGCTCTATTTTTTTTAAAGATTTTATTTATTTATTTGAGAGAGCGCGAAAGTGAGAGAGATCACAGAGGGAGAGGAAGAAGCAGACTCGCGGCTGAGTGGAGAACCTGATGCAGGGCTCGATCCCAGGATCCTGAGATCATGACCTGAGCGGAAGGCAGATGCTTAACTGACTGAGCCACCCAGGCACCTGGGTAGCTCTATTTTTAACGTCTTGAGGAGCCTCCATACTGTTTTCCAGAGTGGCTGTACCAGCTTGCATTCCCACCAACAGTGTAAGAGTGTTTCCCTTTCTCCACATCCTTGACAACATTTGTTGTTTCCTGTCTTGTTAGTTTTAGCCATTCTGACAGGTGTAAGGTAGTATCTCATCGTGGTTTTGATTTGTATTTCCCTGATGACAAGTGAGGTTGAGCATTTTTTCATGTGTCTGTTGTTCTTTATGAATTATAGAATCAGCTTGTCAGTTTCTACCAAAAATCTTGCTGAGGTTCTTATTTAGATAACATTAGATTTATAGATAAATTTGGGGAGACTTGACATTTTAACAATATTGACTTTTCCAATCCATGAACATGGCATATCTCTCCATTTATTTAGATCTTACTTAGTTTCTCTCAGCAATATTTTGTAACTTTCAGTGTATAGATCTTTCACATGCTTTGTTAAATGTATCCCTAAGTGTTTCATGATTTTTATAATGTTGTAAATGATACTGGTTTTTAAATTCAATTTCTGATTGTTCATTGCTGGTATATAGGCATACAGTTGGTTTTTGTATATGGATCTTGCATCCTGCAAACTTGCTAAACTCACTTATTAGATCTAGTAGCTTTTTAAAAGATTTTATTTTTTAAAAGATTTACTTATTTATTTGAGAGCAAGAGCGAATGGGAGGAGGGAGGGGTAGAGGGAGAGGGAGAGAATCTCCAGCAGACCTCCTGCTGAGTGCAGAGCCCAATGTGGGGCTCCTGGCTCTCTCTCACAACCCTGAGATCGTGACCTGAACTGAAATCAAGAGTCAGACGCTTAACTGACTGAGCCACCTAGGAACCCCTCAAGATTTTATTTTTTAAGTAATCTCTCCACCCAATGTGGGGCTTGAACTTAAACTCCGAGAGGAAGAGTCGCATGCACTACCGACCAAGCCAGCCAGGTGCCCCAAATCTAGTAGTTTTTTAATAAATGCTATTGGATTTTCTACAAAGATGGTCATGTCATCTCTGACATTGTCTTTTTTTTTAAAGATTATTTATTTATTTATTTGCCAGAGAGAGACACAGCGAGAGAGAGAACACAAGCAGGTGGAGTGGGAGAGGGAGAAGCAGACTTCCCGCGGAGCAGGGAGCCCGATGCGGGGCTCGATCCAGGACCCTGGGATCATGACCTGAGCCAAAGGCAGACGCTTAACCGACTGAGCCACCCAGGCGCCCCTCTTTTTTTTTTTTTTTTAACAATGAACTTGCTTTTAACCGCAGATTTGTCATTTTAATGTGTTCTTCATTTAATACTTCACCTTAAAATATGTATAGAAAAGTGAAAACAGAAGCCATCCCATAAAACCTTTTACTGAGTTTTCACTATCATACTCACTATCAGTAAACCATTAGAACAGTGGTTCTCAACCAGGGATGATTTTTGCTCCCCAAAGGACATTTGGCAATGTCTGCAAAATTTTGTCACAACTGGGATGAGGGGGCTACTGGCATCTAGTGGGTAGAGGCCAGGGATGTTGTTAAACATCCTATAATACACAAGATAGCCTTCCGACAGAGAATTATGTAGCCCAAAATGTCAATGGTGTTGAGGTTGAGAAATTCTGCACTAGAAATCAGTACATACACAGATGTGATCCTCACAATAAATGTCCTTATGCAGATAACACGATGTTGATAGATGTAGCAGGGCTCATTTAAATTTCATATCAATTTTATCCTTTCCTCAAATCCTGTGAAAACTGTACCTTTTCTTTTACTTGGTGGGATGTCCCACGGTTCTTCTGATATGCAGTTTCCCTCATTGAAAAGGGTCAACAAACTTGACATTGTTGGACTGTAGGTTTGTTTCTGGTGCTTTTAAGTTGATCAAGCTAGAACAAATTCATGCTGTGGAATCAGATTCTCCATTGTGAAATGTGTTTCTGGGAAACTTGACTGGTCCAGAAACTGGAGGAACGGGAATGGACCTGATGATCCACACTGCTGCAAAAATCCAGATGCCACTGCTCATCAAATCCCAAGTAATTTATTCAGTGTTTTTCCCCCTTTGGCCCAGAGGTTCCCATGGCTCCACTGGCCCCTGACCCCCTAATTCCTTTCAACCTACAGAGCTGCGAAGCAAAGTAACTTAGGCCATCTGTCGAGAAACCTGGGAGACAGGTTCCTCCCCTGAGGCCTTTGGATCCACTGGTGCAGCTGGTATGTCCTGGTACCTGGAGGCAGAGGGTTGGACAAAACAACCTGCTGGGGCGTAGGCAGCACAGAGCGGGGACACTTCCTGCAGCTCTATACCAAGGGTGTCAGATACAGGTTCTTCACTCCTGCCCTGAGGATACCCTGGCCGCTCCTGGACAGAGGCAGTTTCTCTGTTTCCTTTAGTCCCTCCCAAGCCCCTTCCGAGGCCTCTTCAGTGGAAGGAAGGCATCAGTTCGCAGCTCCTGACCTTTTTCCTTGGGGTTGTTTTTCACAGGTTTCACTAGACATGTGAATTTATCTTGGAGGCGGGGGCAGGAGGGACTCAGTGGGACAGATGACAGGGAGGCTGGGGTAGCCAGATCCTTGATGCAGATTCTCACTGATCTCCTTCACTTCCGCCTGGGAGTTGGGTGGGTGTTCCTTGGGCAGGAGACCCTCCATACCTGATTCACCAAGTTAGTTGCTCACTTGGTCTCTGGTTTTATCTGCTTCTCTCTTTCTCTTCATCTCCTTCTCTTCATTCTCTTTCTCTTATAGTCTCTCACAGGCCTCTCTCCTTCTCCCATACTCTCCCTCTTTTGTTCTTCTCTCCTCTTTACCTCTTGACTAAAGGTGTTGGCTGCAGCATCTCGAGCTGATGTCCAAACCCTAATACAACCACAACAGGGCCAGTGACATTGTCCTTAATCACCTGTTGCTGTCACATCCTGGGGGACCCTGATAGTGCTGACACCCTGTTGAGGTCACCAGGGCATCAGTCCCCTCCCAGCCTTGAATGAAACAATTCATTGCAAACTCCTTCTGAAGATGTGGCATCAACCACGAGGGAGGCAGCCGGGGGATGATGAGGAACTCTCAGCATCATCTTTCCACTTCGGTCCAAGACTCCTGAACTGGAGAGGGCCTATCTAGTCAGCCCTCCCTCTCCCCACGCTGTAGGTTTTCATAATGATGTTTTTTTTTTCTTTACTTATACCTACAAGCTTCTTGTTTTTGGAAAAAAACAACAACCTTAAAGTATATTTTGCATAATTAACTAGACTTTATTTAGAGGACAACTTTAATTCATGTTTGTTAGTTAGAAAAACAATTTTCTGTAACATTTTATTTCCTACCATTGTAGCAACTACTCTAGAGATGAGAACTATATATTGGCCACCCTGGTGAACAGGACAAACTTTATCTTTTTTTAAAACCTAAATTAAATAAAATAGTGAAACTCCTCAATTTCTGAGTCTTTAGACTCAACGATCTAACAACTAAGAGCCCAGGTGAATCCTATCTCCTTTCAACACATCACACCCCGGGAGTCCAGAAGGCAGGGACATTTGCAATCAGGGCTCTGGAGACATTTACTGCAGAAGGGAACTGGAGCATAGAATCATGGAGAACACACCTCCCAGGGACCAACACTTTCACCCTGAGCCTGAACATGAAATAATAATGAATGTCTATCCCTCAGATATGAACTTTGGTCCTGGTCCTCTGTTAATTCTTCCACTCTCATAGACACTCAGGTCTGCCCTTGCACCTGGTTCTCTGCTCAGTTTTCTCTCTACACAGCCTTCTATTAATACTTCTGCCACTAATGCTCCACTTGTTGGGGCATTTAATGTAGGTCTCTGTCAACAAGTTATTCTATCATCAATTTACTCTGTCATGAAAAGCAAACCTGAGTCTTTACTTCTATCAATGCCTAATCTGATCTGTGAATGAAATCCAAGCCTATTAACATTAGTTTTCCCCGGTGATCTATATATTAAATCCAGATTGCTGTTATAGATTTTACCACCAATGTCCCTCTTTTCTGACCTTGACTCTGTCTGTCTATTAAATCTTTATTCATCAATGACCTTTAGCTTTAACCTTAAACCCAGGGCTCTGTTAAGTATTCTGCCATCAATGTGTCTGTGTTCTAGATCTTAAACCTGGGCTTCCGTTAACTTTTCCACCATCAATGCTCCTATGACCATTACCTAGGGTCCAGAGTGTCTGTTGAGATTTCCATCAGTTTCCTTTGTTCTGACCTTGAACCCAGGCCTTTGAAAAAATTCTGACATAAAAGCCTGGGTCCCTTATTGATACCCATCTGGTTTGAATTCAAACCTGATCTACTGTCGGTAGTCTTTCCCTATTAATACATTGTGTCTCAATCAAGTCTTCCACCACCATTGACCCTCTAATTTGTTATCTTACATGGAAAAAGGGACTTTGCAGATACGATTAAATTAAAATCTCGAGATGGAAAGATTATTATGGATTATCCAGATGAATCCAATGTAATCACAAGGGTCCTTATAAGAAGGAAAGAGGAGGGTCAGAGTCAAAAGAAGGTGTGATGGAGGAAGCAGAAGGTCATAGAGACTTGAAGAGGCTACACTTCCTAATTAGGTCATTATTTTACCTTCAGTGTCCTTTGACCTAGAAGTAAGATTTTTTTTTAAGATTTTATGTATTTATTGGGCGCCTGGGTGGCTCAGTTGGTTAAGCGACTGCCTTCGGCTCGGGTCATGATCCTGGAGTCCCGGGATCGAGTCCAGCATCGGGCTCCCTGCTCAGCGGGGAGCCTGCTTCTCCCTCTGACCCTCCCCCCTCTCATGTGCTCTCTCATTCTCTCTCTCTCAAATAAATAAATAAAATCTTTAAAAAAAAAAGATTTTATGTATTTATTTACTTGGGGGAGAGCAGAGAGGGAGAGGGAGAGGGAGAGGGAGAAGCAGACTCCCCGCTGGGCAGAGAGCCCCTTGTGGGACTCGATCTCATGACCCTGAGATCATGACCTTAGCCGAAGGCAGACTCTTAACTCTTTACTTGTTAGTTTTCTCAATCCATGAACCTCGGTAGAGGTCTTGCTTATTTCGCCATCAGTACTCTATTTTGTAGCTCTAGAATCCGAGCCTTTGTTAACTATTCAATCCCATTCCGGGCTGACCTCAAATCTAGTCTTTTGTTATTTTTTCTAAAATCAATGCCCCTTAGGCTCTACCTTAAACCTCTGCCTCCTACTTCTTTCAGCTTTGATACGAGCAGCAAAAAGCCACATCCGCCCACTTTAAGAGGCGCGGGCAGAAAGTCGGGCCTGTGAGTGACAAGAGAGGGCGGGCCTTCTGTGTTCCAAGGAGCCAATAGAAGAGCAGGAGCGCCGCGACGCCGAGCCTTGAGTGACAGACGGGGAGGGGGCTCGGCCCCATTGAAGGAACAATAGGAAGGCCGGAGGGCTGTGACGCCAGGCTGCGAGAGGCGGGCCGGGAGCGTGGATGAGACGATACGTTACGTCCGAAGACTCTCCGCTTTCACCAGAGGTTTTAGCAATGAGGCTTCTGCAGAGCGGTCTTCCCGGCGGTGCTTCTACCTTGCGGCCTTACCACCCCTTCCCTGCCCCCCTGCCTGGGTCCGGGTTCGCCCCGAACACCCCTACCCGCACGTCGCCACGCCTTTGCTCAGGCCGGGCCTCTGCTGATGACCGGGAACGCCCCTTCACCCTCCCGGAACAGTCGCTGCACATCCGAGCCTCCCACTGCTTTCGAGGCACCAAACCCGAATACCCGGCCTCGGAAATATCACGGGGACTTCCCGGACCCTGAAACACTCTCTCTTCAGGCTGGAATGGGAGCCTCAAGCAGCAGTGTGAGGCCCTGGCCATTTTCCTGGCCGGCGACAGAGTTCCCGGCGCAGCCCGAATGACGCCATTTTTGTTACTGGTAGAGCTCGGGCTTGGAGGCTGTTGCTGAGCCTGCGAAAGATAAGCTAACGCGTCATCCAGACCCATCAAGGAGGGCTGGAGGGGAAAGGGAATTTCGGGCGATGTTGAGCCCGTTTGTGCAAGCAGGGAGCCAAGCTCGTCTTGAGGAGGAGCTTTGGGGTCCTGAGAGCAGAGCCAGGGTGAGGGGCCCGGTTGAGTGATGCGGGTCGGTGTGGTCAGTGATGGGGACATGTGGAAGGACCAATGAGGGGGTCCTTCGGGCTGAATGATGTGGAGAGCAGTGATAGGGAAGGGAGTCTGTAGGACTGTGTGTGGGACATGCGATGAGGAGTTTCTGGAAGTGAGTGACCCGGGGGGAGGTCTGTGCAGTGAGCGATGGTGTCTGTAGGGTGAATGATGGGGTTTCTAGGAAGTGAGTGAAAGGGGTCTGGGGTGAGTGATGGAGTATGCAGTGAGCAATGGTGTCTGTAGGGTGAATGATAGGGTTTCAAGGGAGTGAGTGAAAGGGGTTTGTAGGGTGCGTGAATGGGGTCGGGGTGAGTGATGGAGACTTCGTTGGGTGAATGATGGGGGATCTGGGGTGAGCATTGGGGTGGTCTTTAGAGTGAGTGATGAGGGTCCACGGGGACAGGAATGGGAATATGTAGGGTCAATGTTGGGATTCTGTGAGGTCCATGATGGGCGGCTCTTTGAGATTGATAATACATCCATGAATAAACAAAA
This sequence comes from Leptonychotes weddellii, assembly GCF_054177405.1. Classification (NCBI taxonomy): domain Eukaryota; kingdom Metazoa; phylum Chordata; class Mammalia; order Carnivora; family Phocidae; genus Leptonychotes; species Leptonychotes weddellii. Next base: position 69,798,542 of record NC_138385.1, read on the forward strand.
ATCCCTGCCCTTGTGGTGTCAACATTCCAATGGAGGCGACAGCCATTGAGGCTTTACTCTGTATTTCCCTGATGACCACGTTTTCATATATTTCTCTTAGATCCTCTTTTGTGAGGCACCTGTTCAGATCTTTTGCTCATTTTTCTATTGGATGTCTGCCTTTTCCTTATTGATTTGTAGGACTTGTTTTTATATATTCTGATAACCACCCCTTTATCAGTGGTATGTGTTTTCCAAATATTTCTTTGATTCTTGGCTTCTCTTTTCCTCGTTGTGGCTTTGAATATTAAGGTTTTAAGTTAACTTTGAACTGTAAAGCACAATGTAAATTTAGAGTTTTGTTATTCTCAAGTTAAAAATCAGACAATGTCCTCTGTAATTCAGGGCGAGAATTAATTTTTTAGGGCATTCAGGAATAGAGAGTTGCATCTCTGAAAACTTTGGTGCCGTGACAGCTAGGGAGGAGTTCTCTGCTTTTTGTTTTCCCACCAGCTCACCCTCTAGTTACCCGCTGTGTGATCATGGATAAGTCACTAAACCTCTTTAGGCCTCAGTTTCCTCACTGTGAAATAAGGATAATAGCAGGGTCTATCCTTTGAGGCTTGGGATGATAATTAAGTGAGTTAATACCTGACTATTATCTATTCACCATGGTTTTGTAGCACTGATCTTGTATGGATCATCCGTGAACTCAAGGTCAGTTCTACTCATGTGATACCCAAGAAAATAGAATAAAAGAAATTAAATGCCAAGGAATAAGATTTTGTCAGGTAGCGTTGAGCTTTGGAGGGCCACAAACCATTGTGGTATCTTAGGGGTCGGATGTTTGTTGTTATTAAACAATTGGGAGTGTGATCTTGTGGTGTGCCTCTTCTTCATTTTGCAGCTATATTTCCATGCTATTAACTTTATTTCCATAGTACTACTAAGCTTATGTCTATGGAAATTTTCAAACATTCAGCAAAATAGAGGGAATTATATAATAAACCCCCATTATGCCCCCCACCCAGTCTCATTAGTCATCACCTGATGGCCTTGTTGTTTCACCTAGACCAGGGTATGGAAAACTATAGGCAGTGGGCCACATCTGGCTGCTGTTTTTATACAGCTGTAAGCTAAGAATGGTTTTCACATTTTTTAATGTTTGGAAAAAAATCAGAAGAAGAATATTTTGCGACATATGAAAAGGATATAAAATTCAAATGATCATGCTCATAAATGAGATTGTTCAACAGTAGTATTTTAAAAAACTTTTTTAGAGAGAGAAAATGCAATGGGTTGGGGGCAGAGGGAGAGGGAGAGAGAGAATCTCAAGCAGGCTTCATGCTCGTTGTGGAGCCCGATGCAGGGCTTGATCTCACCTCCCTGAGATCATGACCTGAGCTGAAATCAGGAGTCGGAGGTTTAACCGATTGAGCCACCCAGGTGTTCCATAAGTGCGGTTTTATTGGGACGCAGCCGATAAACAGAATTGGCTTATGTATCGTCTGTGGCTCTGCTTTCAATCGCTGAGTAGTTGCAACAGAGACCATAGGCTTCACAAATCTGAAATATTTACTATCTGTCTCTTTACAGAGAAAGTTTGCCAACTCCTAATCTAGACCACCCATTTATTTCTCCCTCCCAGATTGTTTTTTCTTTGTTACTGATAACATAAAATGCACAAATATTTTTTAAAGATTTTATTAATTTATTTGACAGAAAGAGAGCATGAGCAGGGGGTGGTGCAGGCAGAGGGAGAAGCAGACTCCCCGCTGATCAGGGAACCCGATGCGGGGCTCGATCCCAGGACCCTGGGATCATGACCCGAGCCGAAGGCAGATGCTTAATCAACTGAGCCACCCAGGCACCCCTAAAATGCACAAATATTGTGTATAGCTAAATTAATCTTTACATATGTAGTCCTTATTATTTTGAAACAAATCCCAGATGTATCATTTCATAATAAAGTCTTCCTCATGTACCTGTAAAAGATAAGGTCTTAAAGGTCAATACTGTTATTCAAGGTAAAATAATTAACAATAATAACTTCAGATCATCATTGGTTAAATTTTTAAATATCATTAAATATCTAGTCAGGCCTCAAACTTTAATGATTATCTCAAAGATTTTTTTGTCTGTTCAAATTAAGATCCATACATGGTCCACCCTTCACATTTGGTTGCTGTATCTTTTGAGCCTCTTAATTGTGCCTAGTGTTATTTTAAATGGTCACCTGCCTTTCCATCCCTTGGAGGTTCCATAAATTATTTTCTCAGTCCTCAGGGATTGGGCATTTTGGTTATTTTCAAAATTATGGTGTTTAAGACAAAGCTGTGATGAAAGTTCTTTCAGTTAAATTTCTGTCCACATCCATGATTATTACCTTAGAACAAAGTTCTAGAAATGGAATTGCTGGTCAGATGATAAACACAAGTTATCAATGAATTAACAAACAACACATGTTACGTTCAGCCATTGAAGAGTGGTTAACCCAGCTTGGTCTCTGAAGACTCTTCTGTACCCCACTGCACCCCCAATTGCTTTCCAAAGAGAAACAAAATGACTGAGTCCCAGTAAGTTGTTTGTTTTCCACTTGGTTTTCCCACAGTAAAATGAGAAAGGACAATACTTTGAAAATAAGAATTAGAGAAATTTAGACAAAATAGAAGATCAAGATGCAGATGAAGTTGCTGTTAAGATACATAGATTATCTGGCCTTACTTCATATAAACTGAGCTAAACATTTTACCTTCAAGCTTCTGGCAGCCACAGTGAAACTGGTAAAAAGGATATGTTAGATGGTTTGCATTCTCCATCAAGAGAAATCAGTTCATCTGTCCAGCTCTTCAGCAAGTCAAGATTTCTGGGACTTTAGCTTAAGAAATTTTATTGTTGAATTTTCCTAAAGGCCAGTGATTTTCAGCTCAGTATGGTATCATCGATAGTTGTTTCAAAGAGGCTATTTTTAGTTAAAAATTTCTGGGAGAGTCTTGGAGGATGGGTGGTTTCTTGGTTTTCCATGGCTCCTTTGCTGTCATCTCATAGTTTGTGGGATCATTCCCCAACTCAAGGCCAGTTCCTTCTCTGCTCTTCCATTTTATGTCTTTTTTTTAAACAGTTTTTAAAAAGATTTTTATCCATCCATATGATAGAGAACACGAGTGGGGGGAGGGGCAGAAGGAGAGGGAGAAGCAGACTCCCCACTGAGCATGGAGCCCACTGTGGGGCTCGATCCCAGGACGCTGGGATCACCACCCGAGCTGAAGCCAGACACCTAACCAACTGAGCCACCCAGGTGCCCCCATTTTATGTCTTTTTATCCCCTCTTTGCAAGGGTAATGTATACATGGTTCAAAGAATGTAAATAATATTGCAAAGTAAAAATTGGAAAGAAAGGGAAGTATCTCTGTAATGTAACTTCTGCCCTTTTCCCTGGCATAACTAGTATTATGTAGTTTGGGGATGATCCTTCCAAATACATATAACCCCTGTGTGTATAGATATATATGTATAAATGTGTGTGAGTGATTTTATTATTTTCATGTATTTTTCTTCACCACACACACTATATCTTCTGTAACTTTAAAAAAATGTACTGATAAAACCTTACCAAGAAATACAGTTTTTATACATTTTATTATGGGAAATTGCAATTTTGAACATACTCAAAAGTAGATTTTTGTGAATCCCTTGTACTTATCACTCAGCTGCAAATATTATCAACTGGTGGCCAATCTTGTTTTATCTATGGTCAATCTTCACCAACTCCTGTCATCCTCCTCCTCATCATTATCATCAAGCCAGTCTTTTATTAATGTTTTGTTGAGGATTTTTACTACTCTGTTCATGAGACATATTGGCCTATAATTTTTCTTGTATTCCTGTTTATGTTTTGGCATCACAGTTAGGTTGGCTTTATTTAACAAGTTGGGAAGTATTCTCTGAAAGAGTTTGGGTAAGATTAGTATTATTTCCTTCTTAAATATTTGGAAGAATTCTCCAGTGAAGTCATCATGGTGTGGAGTTTTGTTTGTGGGTAGGTTTTTAATTATGAGTTTGACTTATTGAAAAAATATAGTACCATTCAGATTTTCTATTTCTTTGTATGTTGGGTTTTTTAAAAAAGATTTTATTTATTTATTTGACAGAGACATAGCGAGAGAGGGAACACAAGTAGGGGGAGAGGGAGAAGCAGGCTTCTCGCTGAGCAGGGAGCCCGATGCGGGACTTGATCCCAGGACCCTGGGATCATGACCTGAGCCGAAGGCAGCCACTTAACAACTGAACCACCCAGGTGCCCCTGTATGTTGGGTTTGTTAAGCTGTGATTTTCAAATAATTTATCCAGTTTGTCTAAGTCAGGGGTCAGCAAACTTTTTCTGTAGAGGCCCAGATAGAAATATTTTAGGCCTGTCGGCCGTTTGGTCTCTGTTGCAACTACTCAGCTCTGCTTTTGTAGGTTGAAAGCAGCTGTAGACAATATGCAAACCAATGAGCATGGCTGTGATCCAATGAAATTTTATTTATGGACACTGAAAGTTGAATTTCATATAATTTTCACATGCCACAAAATATTCTCCTTTCACTTTTTTCTTCAACCATTTAAAAGTGTAGAAACCATTCTTAGCTCGTGGGCCAGATTTGGCCTGCGTGTCATACTCTGCCGTCCTATGATCTGCATTCTCAAATTTCTTGTCATAAAATTGTTCATAGCATCCTTTTATTATTCTTTTATTTATTTATTTATTTATTTATTTATTAAAGATTTAATTTATTTGACAGAGACACAGCGAGAGAGGGAACACAAGCAGGGGGAGCGGGAGAGGGAGAAGCAGGTTTCCCGCGGAGCAGGGAGCCTGATGTGGGGCTCGATCCCAGGACTCTGGGATCATGACCTGAGCCGAAGGCAGACGCTTAATGACTGAGCCACCCAGGCGCCCCTTATTATTCTTTTAATGTTTGTAGGACACAGCACCTTTTTGATGGGCTCTTTTATTTTATTATTTTTTTAAGATTTTATTTATTTATTTGAGAGAGAGAGCACAGAGGGAGAGGGAGAGGGAGAAGCAGACCCCCAGCTGAGCAGAGAGCCTGATGTGGGACTCAATCCCAGAACCCTGGGATCATAACCTGAGCTGAAGGCAGACGCTTACCCGACTGAGCCACCCAGGTGCCCTGCTTATTGTTTTCTAGGAGCTTTTTGTATATGAGTGATGTGAATTTTGAAGTACACATTACAGACTTTTTTTTTTTTGGCTATATGTTGATTTGTCACTCAGCCTTGTTGGCTGTCTCCTCTCACTAGATTATGAGATGCTTGAGGGAAGATATTTTTTCCAGGTGTCTTTTTTTGCTGGATCCCCAGTGCCTAGAACAATCCCTGGTATTCAGTGGGGTCTCAGTAACAGCTTGCTGAATAGATGAAATTTTTTTTTCACTTAACAGTATATCATAGAGATTGTTGCATATCAATCCTTTTTGCTTTTTATGGTTGTATATGGTATTCCCTTATGGGGATTGAAGCATAATTCATCCAATCCCCCATGAGGTTGTCTTCATTATTTTGCTGTTATAAGCAGTACTGTAGTGAAATACGTCACACATGCTGTTTTGCTCACATATATGAGTATATGTATTAAATAATTTCTAGAAATGGTATTGCTGGTCAGATAATGTGCACATTTAAAATTTTGATGGATATTGTCAGATTAATTGCCCTCAAAATATTTCGTACCAGTGTATACCCACAATGTGAATGTGCTCTTTTTTTTGATATCTTTACCAACTTAGTGACTTATCAAACTCTAATCTTTGATAATATGTAAGAGAAACATGATGTTTTGTTTTGTCTTAATTTGCATTTCTCTTCATGTGAATGAAGTTGAACATCATTTTACATATTTAGAAGCCATTTGGATTTCCTTCTCTGTGAATTGATGGTCATGCCCTCTGATTATTTTTTAAAAGGTCAAGTTGTTGATCTTTTTCTTCATGCTTGTAGGAACTCTATAAATGGAGAAAATTAGCTCTTTGTCCATTTACGTGTTGTGCACATATCTATTCCCCAGTTAGTTGCTTGTCCTTTGAGTTTGTGTATGATATACTTTGATATACTTTGTTATGCAATACATAAAGTAGTCAAATTTATCAGTGTTTTCCTTTGTGGCATCTGGGTTTTGTAGCATGCCTAGTTAGAAGAGTTTTCTCCAATTCAAAATTATTTTTAAAATCTCTCCTGTCTTTATTTTATGGCTTCTTTTTTTCTTTGTTTAAATTTTTGTTATATCCCAAATTTACTTTTGTGTATAGTGTGAAATAAGGAGTCCATCTTTACATTTCTTCCGATAGCTACCCAGTTTTGAATAATCTGGCTTTTCTGCACTTATTTATTTATTTACATATTTTATTTTTAAGTAATCTCTACACCTCACGTGGGGCTCAAATTCACAAACCCGAGATCAAGAGTCACGTGCTCCACCGACTGAGCCAGCCAGGTGCCCCTGCACTTATTTAAAATGCTCCTTTATTATATATTAAATTTCCCATTTTTATTTATATCTAGTTTTAGACTGTTTATTCTCTTCCACTAACTATTCTTGCTAATGGCAGAATTTTACAAAGTTTTTCTCATTAAGTATGCTACACAAAATGTTAAGTAGTTATCCTACAGATATTGCTGTGGTAAAAAGATCATAATGAGCAGATTGTACAGGAATGTGCTGTTATAGGAACCAGTGACATATGAGGATGTGGCTGTGGACTTCACCCAGGAAGAGTGGCAGCACCTGGACCCTGCTCAGAAGACCCTACACAGAGATGTGATGCTGGAGATCTACAGCCACCTGGTTTCTGTGGGTAAGGGCCCATTCTCCATGTAACAGTGAATCGAATCCTCCTCATCTTTCAGAGCTGTCAAGACCATGACCTTTATGATTTTCCATGAATAGGGTCTTTTCTTTTATAGTTTGTGTTTTACATCCATATTTTTGTTATATCTGGAATTTATTTTTGTGAGTTAAGGATCCATCTTTCCTGGGAGGCCCCTGAGACTGCTTCTCCCCATGAATTTCTGAATGGCCAAGGCCAAGACCATTATAATTTTCCCTTAACAGGGTGTTCAGGTATAAAACCAGGTATAATCTTCAAGTTGGAACATGAAGAGGACCCATGGATCATAAAGAGTGAGTTGTCAAGGTGGATCCACTCAGGTAAGTGAGAATTGGGTAGACGGCTGAAAGGGCCTTCTCCTTCTTCTGACATCAGTGGCCTCCTTTCTTCCTTAAAATTCATTAGGCCTTCTTTATAATATCCATCCTACATCAGCACCTTCCTAGCACTTCTGTTTGTTGCTGTTTTCTTTTTGGTTTCTATTTGATTTTATCTTTATTTTCTTCTTTCAGACAGAGAGAAAAGCCTTGACTCTTCCCAGCAGATCATTTCTGAAGAACTTTCATTTCAAAAGGAGATATTGGAAAAAACCCCAAAGGATAATTCATTGTATTCTCTCTTAAAAGTCTGGCATACTGATGGTCAGATAGATAGGTATCAAGGAAACCAAGACAGAGTTTTGAAGCAGGTCACAGTCACTAGCCATGAAACATTGGCCAAGGAGAAAGGCCCCAAATGTAATACATTTGGAAAAATACTTGGTGTGTGCATAGACCTTGATCCTTCAAGTAAAAAACTCCGTGATTTTGATTCATGTGAAAAGAGCTTGAAATCTAATTTAGACTCACTGACATGCAATAAGAGCCATGCAAGGAAGAACCCCATTGAGAGATTTGGATGTGGGACACCACCTAGCTATCATGATTCCTGTTCTGTGCCTGAGGAAATTTACACTGGCATGAAACCCTGTGGACATAGTCGATGTGAAAAAGGTCTCAATCATAAACAAGTCCATATTCAGTATGAGAAAGATCAAGCTGGTAAGAAACCCAATGTTTGTAGTGAGTGTGGGAAAGGCTTTATTAAGAAGTCATGGCTTATTACACATCAAAGAATTCATACTGGAGAGAAACCGTTTGTATGTGGCGATTGTGGAAAAGCCTTCAGTGAGAAATCACACCTCATTGTGCATCAGAGGATTCATACTGGGGAGAAACCTTATGAATGTACTGAGTGTGGGAGGGCCTTCTCCCAGAAGTCACCCTTCATCGTTCATCAGAGAGTCCACACTGGAGAGAAACCCTATGAATGTTTTGAGTGTCAAAAAGCCTTCTCTCAGAAGTCACATCTCATTATACATCAGCGAGTTCATGCTAGAGAGAAGCCCTTTGAATGCAGTGAATGTGGGAAAGCCTTCTGTGAGAAGTCTCACCTTTTTATACACCAGATAACTCATACTGGGGAGAGACCCTATGAATGTACTGAATGTGGGAAAACCTTCCCTCGGAAAACACAACTCATCATCCATCGGAGAACACATACTGGAGAGAAACCCTATAAGTGTAGTGAATGTGGAAAAACCTTTTGCCAGCAGTCCCACCTCATAGGGCATCAAAGAATTCATACAGGAGAGAAACCTTATATATGTACTGACTGTGGAAAAGCCTTTTCCCAAAAGTCACACCTTACTGGACATCAAAGGCTTCATACTGGAGAAAAACCTTATATATGTACAGAATGTGGAAAAGCCTTCTCTCAGAAGTCACCTCTTATTATACACCAGAGAATTCATACAGGGGAGAAACCCTATGAGTGTAGTGACTGTGGCAAAACCTTCTCCCAGAAATCACCCCTCATTATTCATCAGAGAATTCATACAGGGGAGAAACGCTATGAGTGTACTGAGTGTGGAAGGGCCTTTTCGCTGAAGTCACATCTCATTATACATCAGAGAGCTCATGCTGGAGAGAAACCATATGAATGTAGTGAATGTGGAAAGGCCTTCTGTGAGAAGTCTCCATTAGCTGTACATCAAAAAACTCATACTAGGGAGAAACCCTCTGAATCTGCTGAATATGGGATGGCTTTTTCCCGGAAATCACAGATGATCACATATCAGAGAACACACACAAGGGAGAAACCCTCCCAATGCAGTGACTGTGGGAAGGTATTCTGCCAGCATATATACCTCACTGGACATCAGAATCCACATAGGAGAGAAACCTCATATATGTACTGATTGTGGGAAGGTCTTTCCAGAAGTCAGACTTCACTGTGCATGAAAAAACTCACACTGAACAGAAATCCTATGGATGTGTTGGACATGAAAAAAATGTGGCACCTCCTTAACTGTAGAATAGACTCATATGTTCCTACGTATTTCTTTTTTTCTTTAAAGATTTTATTTATTTATTTATTTGAGGGGGTGGGGAGGAGGAGGAGAGGGAGAAGGACAAGCAGACTCCGTGCTGAGCTCGGAGCCCAACGTGGGGCTTGATCTCAGGACCCTGAGATCATGACCTGAGCTGAAATCGACTGAGCCACCCAGCCACCCCAATTCCTAAGTATTTCTGATTACCCTTCCACAGAATGATCTGGTCAGGCTCTCAGAATATTTTCAACACTGTAAATATGGAATGCATTTGTTCACAAAGTATCCCATCCCCCCTCACAGAATAAATGTGTCTGGAACAGTTAGCACTGTTTTGGTGTTATTTGGTCCTTGAAGGTATTGTAGAACTCTCCTTGAATTTATTTGGGTATGGTGCATTATTTGAAGGCAATCTTTCTGTATTTCTTTCATTATATTTTCTCTTTTTAGATTACATATGTATTTATGTTGATATATCTATCAATATATAGGTATAGATATATGAATCCCTGGAATTTTCATAAAAATCATCCATTTCCTCAAGGTTCTTAATATATTTGTAAAATTTTGTAAAAAAAAAGAAAAATATATTTGTGAAATTTTGAGCAAAGTGATCTCATATGATTCATTTAATTTTCTCTAAATATGTAGTTATTTCTCCACTATCATTTCTTTTTTTTTTTTTTTCTTTAAAGATTTTATTTATTTATTTGAGAGAGAGAATGAGATAGAGCATGAGCCGGGGGAGGGTCAGAGGGAGAAGCAGACTCCCTGCCGAGCAGGGAACCCGATGCGGGACTCGATCCAGGGACTCCAGGATCATGACCTGAGCCGAAGGCAGTCGCTTAACCAACTGAGCCACCCAGGCGCCCCACTCCACTATCATTTCTGATAGAGTGTATTTGTGATTTTTTTTCCCTCAGGTAAACCAATACTAACGTTTTATTTATTTTATGGCCCACCAAGACCAATTCTTGCATTTATATAATTTTTCTATTTTCCAGTTCATTTGTACTTTTTATTTCATTAGTCCTTCCATTTTCTCTTCTATTTTTTCTAACATCTTTAGTTGAATGTGTAAGTCAATTAATCTCATTCTTTCTGGTCTGTTTATAGATGTATTTTGGGCTGTGTATTAATCTGAGAACTACTTTAGCCATTTGTGGTTCAATCTGAGAGTATTCTGGTTTTTGGTAGGTAAGTCCTACTGTATAACCCAATTTGGTTTGTGGGTATAACAGATCTATTTAGTCTTAGGTCTCCCAGCATATTTCCTGTTGTGCATCCTGTTTTCATTGCTTTTATGTCTTTTAATCTTTCATCATGTGTTGTAATTTCTTTTATTCTATTTTCGATGTGTTCTTTGTGTTCCAGAGCATAGCAAAGGGAGGTACGCTTCCAAAAGATTTTCAGGAAGCTAGCAGAATTATGGTATCCATAATCTTGATAACCCATAATAGCTGAGAGATGAGATTTGAGGCGGCAAGGAAGCATGGTGGCAAACTTTTGATCGTAAATGTTCAGAGGACTTTTTTTACCTTTCTGCTTAATGCTGTGATTTAAGGTATATAATTTCTCTTACAGTCCTTTGGGCAGAGATGGTATTATTTTTAGCTCATTCTTTCACAGAGAGTAAAGCCTTTTTGTTTCCAAATTTGTGTCAGCAGTCTTTGCCCACCTTGAGCAGGACATGTTTTTGAAAACTGTACTGTGAGTAACTTTGGTTTGGTGATTGCTCTTGAAGTGAAGGATAAGCAATAGTGAAATGTCTGTTTGCTGTGGTGTGGCCAAGCTTCTGGGGTCTGGTCTCTTATGGAGTCAGTTACTTGCAGCAAGCCACAGCAAGAATGGGGAATTTCCTAAAAATGTCCCAGAGTGTGGATGGACATTATTACTTCATGTTCAACAAATCTTTATTGAGCATGGCAGGCACTATTCTAAGGATTCTGCAGTGAACAAAGCAGACAAAAATGTCCCTGTCTTCATAGAGAGATGGACAATAAAAAAGTTATATATATTATATTAAGATACATTTATATAATATGTATCATATATAAGTGTATTTTTAATATAGTAAAAATAAAATAAAAAATTTAATGTAACATAGATAATATTTAAAGGTATCTTAAAAGATGTATCTACAACAGAAACTGATCCCAAATAATGATCTGAGATACAAGAATGATGAGCAAAAAACATGATAAAGATGTGGGTAAATTCAGGGGCGCCTGGGTGGCTCAGTCGTTAAGTGTCTGCCTTCGGCTCAGGTCATGATCCCAGGGTCCTGGGATGGAGCCGCGCATTGGGCTCCCTGCTCGGCGGGAAGCCTGCTTCTCCCTCCCCCACGCCCCCTGCTTGTGTTCCTGCTCTCACTGTGTCTCTCTCCATCAAATAAATAAATAAATAAAATCTTTAAAAAAAAAAAAAGATGTGGGTAAATTTAAATGAACACTAACTACAAAAACCCGGTAATGAAAAAGTATGCGTATAAGAACAAGACAGAAATATAATGTTCATGTGACACTTAGTAGGAAATATATTGACCAAATTTAGACTTTAGTAAGTTAAAATGCTTGCTAAAATTTCGAAGGTAACCACTAAAATAGTAGAAAGAGTGTACAACTTCCAAATTAATAGAGTCAAGAAATGGATGGTGTATTATTTTCCTACTGCTGTTGTAACAAATTACAAGGCTACATTTATTTCTAAGCTTTCAGAGAGAATTCATTTACTTGCCTTTAGCTTCGGGAGGCTATCTGAATTCTTTGGCTCATGACCTCCTTCCTCCATCTTCAAAGCCAGCAGGTTACAGCTCTCTTACTCTTCCTACATTGTCACATCTCTCTCTGACTATAACTGGGGAAGGTTTTCCACTTCTAGGCACTTATGTAATTAGATTAGGCCCGCTTTGCTAATCCAGGATAATTTCCCCATCTCAAGGTCCCTAACCTTAATCATATCTGCAAAGACCCCTATTCCATATAAGGTAACATATTCACAGGTTCTGAGCGTTAGGGCATGGGCATTTTTCATGGTCATTACGCTGCTTATCACAGGTGGATTAAAACAAATCAACCCAAAAGAAGGCAAGAAGGGAGACGAAAATATTGAAAAATAATGTTACAAATAAAAAGCATGAAATAATATAGTAGAAATAAATACAAATATACCACCAGTCATAATAAATACGAATGAACTGTACCCTCCAGTTAAAAGAGAAATGTAGGCTTTGAGTTGAGAGAGAGATAGTATATGATGATAAGGAAGTATCCATTCGTCCCTATTTTATTGGAGTTATTTTTTTGAATCAAGAATAGCTGTTGGGGCGCCTGGGTGGCTCAGTTGGTTAAGCGACTGCCTTCGGCTCAGGTCATGATCCTGGAGTCCCGGGATCGAGTCCCACATCGGGCTCCCTGCTCGGCAGGGGGTCTGCTTCTCCCTCTGCCCTCTTCCCTCTCGTGCTCTCTGTCTCTCATTCTCTCTCTCTCAAATAAATAAATAAAATCTTTAAAAAAAAAAAAA
>NC_138385.1:69811803-69831535 GCF_054177405.1 Leptonychotes weddellii
CCCCCCCCCCACCCCGAGAAACAACTGTGTGGACTCAGGACTCAATTCTGCCTCCTCTAACTTGCCAAGTCATGCAGCACACCATCTGTTACCTGATAAGCCCACTCCAGCATTCCCAGCTGATGGAGGAGATCTTTGGCCTCAGCGAGCATTTTCTGTTGACAGTCTGCTCAGGTGGATATAAAGCCTAATGTAGGGTGGGTGGTCCTCTAAGCCGTAAAAAATCCACATCAACAAGGTATATGTGGACTGGGGTCCGAAGCCTCCTCTGGGGATCCTTCCCACCTTCTCTACCAATTGTGCAGCATCCTTCAGTACGGACTCTATTTTTCCATCCTGTACTATGGCAGCCAATTGTTTTTATTTCAACCCCTATTAGGTGGAAGTCTGGATGAGAGAGTGGGGTGGGGGGTAGGGGTTGATGTAGGGGTAGGGAGAGAGAGAGAGAGAAGAAGGAGGAAGAGGAGGAGGAGGAGGAGGAGGAAGAGGAGTCCCCTCCTTCTTGACCCTCCCATCTTTTTTTTTTTAATTTTTTTTTTTTAAAGATTTTATTTATTTGACAGAGAGAGACCCAGCGAGAGAGGGAACACAAGCAGGGGGAGCGGGAGAGGGAGAAGCAGGCTCCCCGCCGAGCGGGGAGCCCGACGCGGGGCTCGATCCCAGGACCCCGAGATCATGACCTGAGCCGAAGGCAGACGCTTAACGACTGAGCCACCCAGGCGCCCCTTGACCCTCCCATCTTGTCTCTTTGGTCTATATTACCTTGCAGGTGGTCTTGGGGAGAGGGTAGGTTCTCTTCCCCACTACCATGGTGGTATTGTGCTGCCTGTTCTTCTAGAGGGCACCAGTCCTCTTCCCCTGCCCCTGGGGCCTCCCCTCCATCTTGTCTCCCTGCCCTGGCAAGAAGCCGCCAAGGGGAAGGCCTGATGTACCTCTCCTGGTGTGGAGCCCCAGTTCAGCAAGACAGCCCCCAGTTTAGGAGTCCTGGAAGGAGCAGGAATATAAACTCCCTTGTCTTTTAGTCACTGCAATGCTTGAGCCACCTCAACCCAAGACGGGTCTGGACACCCCTCTAGGGAGGACCTGGAATGGCAGGTGCAACAGCATCAGAGTCAAGCCAGCTCTGTGCAAAGGTGCCTCCCCCAGACGCACTCAGCAGACCAGCCTTGGCCTGACGTCTCTGCCTTATAAGCCTGTTTAGCTGCCAGAGTGTCCCCAGGGGTGAGGATGACCTCTCCTCTCAGAGTACCCCTGAGTGACCGGCCCGTGACAGGGAGTTCCTCCCACCATAGCCTGTGATGGGGTAGGGGTAGCTCACCCTCAGTGCGGGGCAGGGGGGCACATCCTCCTCTCCTTCTCTGTTCAGGCCCACGGGTCTTAACATTCTTCATTGCCTGTTTGGCGGGGGGCGGGGGGCACCCAGGCAGACGAGCTGACCTCCTTCCTCGGGCAGCTCAGTGCCCTAGACCTCAAAAGTCAGTTCCAGTGGCTTGGATTCATTCAAAGACTGGTACAACTGCCCGGCTGAGGTAATGAGGCATGGGGAGACCGTGATAAATGTGTAATGCAGCCCAGAGCAACGCCATGCCAAAGTGAGGCGGTGGGCATTCCAAATTCTGAATCCCAGCCATTTGAGGCTGTCCTGGGATTTTTGCCAATTGGTCGTCCTCCTGACTGGGTGGCCCCCCTATCTATTTCCTAATGATCTCCAGAAATCCTCTCTTGCTCCTTGCCACTGTGTACGGGAGTTTGAGGTATGTGGGGGCCGAGCAAGGGAAAATATATGACCACAAGGTGGCAGTAGCACACACAGCTTTATCAGGTGACACTTAGACAGGGTTTTTGCCTGCAGGCTAAGTGCTTCACGGCAAGAGTCTGTAACAGGGGCGCCTGGGTGGCTCAGATGGTTAAGTGCCTGCCTCCGGGTCCTGGGATCGAGCCCCACATTGGGCTCCCGGCTCAGCGGGGAGACTGCTTTTCCCTCTCCCTCTGCCTCTCCCCCTGCTCGTGCTCTCTCTGTATCTGTCTCAAATGAATAAATAAAATCTTAAAAAAAAACTAGGGTTCTGAATATTTGTAGCTACCACCAAGTATGCAAAGCCCAATACAGTGTCTATTCCCGTCAAGACCCATTTAGAAAAGAAATAATAATTATGTGATATGATAGAGGTGTTAGCTGATGCTACGGTGGTAACCATATTGCAATATGTAAATGTACCAAATCAACACCACTGTACACCTTAAACTTACGTAATGTTATGTCCGTTATATCTCAGTGAAAAAACAAACAAAGGGGGCGCCTGGGTGGCTCAGTCGGTTAAGCGTCTGCCTTCAGCTCGGGTCATGATCCCGGGGTCCTGGGATCGAGTCCCGCATCGGGCTCCCTGCTCAGTAGGGAGTCTGCTTCTCCTTCTGCCCCTCACCCAGCTTGTGCTCTCTCTCTCTCTCTCTCTCTCTCAAATAAATAAATAAAATCTTTTAAAAAAAACCCCAAAAACAAAGACTTGTTTACAGCTTCCCAGAACTACCAGCAGCAGGCTGACATAATTGACTTGCCAGTTTATGTGTGGGGCCTTCTCCAAAGGAATCTGCTTCATAGTCATCCGAGGTTTCTGTCTTTCTTGTCATTTGATAGGACAGGTTTTTTTTTTTAATTTTTAATTTAATTTAATTTTTTAAAGATTACTTATTTATTTATTTGACAGAGAGAGAGAGACGGCAAGAGAGGGAACACAAGCAGGGGGAGTGGGAGAGGGAGTGGGAGAGGAAGAAGCAGGCTTCCCGCCGAGTAGGGAGCCCGATGCGGGGCTTGATCTCAGGACCTGAGGATCATGACCTGAGCCGAAGGCAGACGCTTAATGACTGAGCCACCCAGGTGCCCCAGGACAGGTTTTTTTTTTTTTTTTTAAGATTTTATTTATTTGTTAGAGAGAGAGAGAGCACGAGCAGAGGGAGTGGTTGGGAGAGGGAGAAGCAGGCTCCCCTCTGAGCAAGGAGCCCGATGCGGGACTCAATCCCAGGATCCCGGGATCATGACCTGAGCCAAAGGTGGTCACTTAACCAACTGATCCATCCAGGCACCCCTCAACAGGACAGTTCTTGTTTTTCTTTTTCAAGATTTTATTTATTTGTCAGAGAGAGAGAGAGCAAGAGAGCGAGAGAGCACAAGCAGGGGGAACGGCAGGCAGAGGAAGAAGCAGGCTCCCCTCTGAGCAAGGAGCCTGATGCAGGACTTGATCCCAGGACTCTGGGATCCTGACCCCAGCTGAAGGCAGGCACTTAACCGACTGAGCCACCCAGGTATTCCTCGACAGGACAGTTCTTGTTGACATTTTGTGTCTCAGTGGGTGCTAGAGGAAAATGTCTGCATTGCTGCATCTCTCCCATGTCCACTCATTTCATAGACCCGGCTGGCTGCCTCAAGCCAGCACACCAGGATATCCACTTGCCAGTTCCTTTGCATTCTGGAAACGGGTTCTTCTGATGAGCATTGACATGCTCTACTTTATTGCACCATTTAAATTCCCCAGTGATTTTCACAGGACAGGTGACCCATGTGGGGACCACTTTAATAGTCCAGTTTTCTGTTACCCATCTGCCTGACCATATGGCCAGGCCAGTGACTACAACCCATTAGTCAGTAAAAACTCAAACATAGTGGTTCTTATCCTTGCTCTATTTTTCCATCACTGCAAGGAAAACATCATGCAATTCAGCCCACTGAGTTGATTTGTTCTCACCTTCTTGACATCAGTCAGCTGCCATGTGGTGGCCTTCCAAACAGGACGTCGTCTGTCCACGTTGGAACTGCCATCTGTAGACTAAGCAGCTTTTTGTTGTTCCGTATAGAGCTGTTCATAGGACACCACCTGTGTAGCAATAGGATTTGGCAGCTCCTCAGGTGATTCCAAAGTCAGCCCTCAGGAAAGGGGTCTACCCGCTTGTGAATATGATTTCTTGCATTCCTCTGGCAGCGTGTTCCTATATAAACCATTTCCATTTTATTATGGAACTCTTCTGGGCACTGCCTTTCTTCTTGGAGTGTTTCTCTGACATTACCCAAGACATGACGGGTATCTCGTATTTTAAGTTTATTATATGACCTTCAGTCATGGGGACGGTTTCAATGAATGTCTAATAGCAAGCTAGTAATTGTTTCTCAACCAGTGTCTATTATACTTGCTGTGTCTGGAAATTTTCTGGTCCAGACTCTCAGTGATCGCCACTGGGTGGCACTCATGGACTTTTGCCATAAGTTCCAGTCGATTCCCTTTTGTCCACCAGGTCTTCTACACCGTTTCTTTTCTTAAGATTTTATTTATTTATTTATTTATTAAAGGTTTTACTTATTTTTTTTTAAAGATTTTATTTATTTATTTGAGACAGAGAGAATGAGAGACAGAGCATGAGAGGGAGGAGGGTCAGAGGGAGAAGCAGACTCCCTGCCAAGCAGGGAGCCCGATGCGGGACTCGATCCAGGGACTCCAGGATCATGACCTGAGCCGAAGGCAGTCGCTTAACCAACTGAGCCACCCAGGCGCCCTAAAGATTTTACTTATTTATTTGACAGAGAGATAGAGAGAGAGCACAAGTAGGCAGAGAGGCAGGCAGAGGGAGAGGGAGAAGCAGACTCTCCACTGAGCAGGGAGCCCGACGCGGGGCTCGATCCCAGGACCCCGGGATCATGACCTGAGCTGAAGGCAGCCACTTAACCGACTGAGCCACCCAGGCGCCCCTAAGATTTTTATTTGACAGAGAGAGAGAAAGAGAGAGAGAGCACACAAGCAGGGGGAGCAGCAGAAGGAGAGGGAGAAGCAGGCTTCCCGCCAGGCAGGGAGCCCAATGCGGGGCTTGATCCCAGGACCCTGGGATCATGACCTGAGCTGAAGGCACATGCTTAACCGACTGAGCCACCTAGGTGCCCATTCTGTACTGTTTCAAATTAAGAACCTGTGTGGGCTCTGGCAATTCTGTAGGTTTCCATTTAGCATGTTCAATTAATAACTGGCCAAAGGGTAAACTTACATGCCTTCTGTTCTCCAATACTAGGTAGGAGAAGTGTTCTGCAGTCAGACTCATCCCAATAATACATTCAGGTAAGGGAGATGCAACCACTTCACATAAAGTCCATGCACACATTTTGATTTTCATCCAACCTTTCATCGTAATCTCATCAACTATTGCATCCCAATATTCTCCCAATCTAAGTATAGTCTCTGTTAGGACTTCACCAACAGGTTTTGGAAAACTGTGCATTGGGATCTCATGTCAAGGAGTCCCAGAAAGTTTCCCTACCCTAGCCTTTTTACTCACTCATGTTCATATAGCCTTGGGTCCCCAGGCCAGGGATCCGTCCAAGGGACTTGTGGCTCCTTCATCAATTCTTATCCTGATTAATTTGCCAAACCATGACCCCTAGTAACTCAAGGTCAGTTTTCCAATCATCTTTGCCTTCTGGCCTTTTTTTTTTAAGATTTTATTTATTTGAGAGAGAGAGAGCGGCAGGCAGAGGGAGAAGAAGGACCCCGCTGAGCAAGGAGTCCGATCAGGACTCCATCCCAGGACACTGGGATCATGACCTGAGCCGAAGGCAAACGCTTAACCAACTGAGCCACCCATGTGTCCCGCCTTCTGGCTTTTAAAATTCCTCCAGACTAGGGAGAATAGAGTGGATTTGTTTAGGGCACGCCAATGTTGGTGGACCAGCAGAGGGCCCATCAGTCCACCCAACCTCCAAGAGAGCTGCATTAATGCCTTGGTTTTGGCTCCGTCAATATCTGCTTTATTAATCCCATTTCTCAATAACTGTTTAAAGATCTCCACCCTGCCCAGACAAGTCCCTTGACTTTCCCTTTTGTATTTCCCCATTCTTTTGTGCATCAATCTAATTTTCTTAGCATCTATGATATCATAATTGATAAGAAATATATATTTGGTCCAGATGACCACAATATATTTCTCAGATATATTGGGTTTTCATCCACAGTTCCTAAGAAGGCTTCAGAAACATAAAGGTGACATGGGTGTCTTGTTACTAATGAAGGTGACTTCTGGATCCCACCCTTGGTGAGCTTGTTGCCAGGAGGACCAACCATATGATTGGAAGGTTGGAACTTTCAGCCCCACCCCTTGACCGCTGGGGAGAGCAGAGGGACGGGAGGTTGGATCAGCCAATGGCCAATGACTTAGTCAATCATGACTATGCAATGAAGCCTCCATAAAAACCCAAAAGGACTGGATTCAGAGAGATTCTGGGTTGGTGGACACATGGAGACATGAGGACAGTGGTGCTCTTTCCCCATACCTTGCCCTATGTATCTCTTCATCTGGCTGTTGATTCGTATTCTTTAATAAACTGGTAAATGTGTTTCCCTGAGTTCTGTGGGCTGCTCTAGCAAATTCAAAGAATCTCACGAGAAGGTGCTGGGAACCTCTAATTTCTAGACAGTTGGTCAGAAGTACAAGTAATAATCTGGAATTGTGACTGGCATTTGAAGTCCAAGGAGGAGGTTGTTGGAACCTCCAATCTGTAGCTGGTCAGTCGGAAGTACAGGTACCAGCCTGGGGCTTGTCACTGGTGTCTGAGGTTGGGAGTGGGTGTGGGGATAGTCTTGTAGGGCTGATCCTTTCACCCATGGAATCTGATTTTACCTCTGGGTAGATAGTATCAGAATTGGGTCGAATTCCCAGACACCCTATTGGTGTCCTAGAATTGCTTGGTGTGTGTGTGTGCTGGGGGGGAGCTCTCTTCCCCCACATTGGAATTAGGTCTGGAAACTCAAAGACTTGGTGTCAGTAGAGCATCTGTAAGATCCAGAAGAAGTTGATGATATTGATCCAAAAAATGAGATAATTCCTTGTTAGGATTTTGTTAAATTAACATTTGTTAAATAGAGCCCTGGGGAGCCAGATGGTGAGCCAGGTTCAACAAAGAAATTGAAAATAAGGAAGCTTATTCTCAGGTCCTGGAAGAGGCACACCTCGATGGGCCACACAGAGAGGTCAAGGCAGGGTGCAGGCAGAGAGCAAGGCTGGGCCTGGGGCACATGCCTTTATTAGAGTCCATGGGTACACTGCTTTGGGGTTTCTGGGATAAGGCCAGATTGGTCAATCAAACCATAAGGAGTGAGGTTTTGGTAAGCTTCACAGGGTCTTAGATAAGGGGCATGCAAGGAGAAGGTCCTGGGGTGGGGGAAGACCTGTTTATCACAAAGATCACTGAGGAAGTCATATCAGGAACTTATATTTACTTGTGATTCTGTGGGCTGTTGTACAGCACATGCTCTTGCAAGAGGTGGCCAAGTGTCAGTTTAAGGCCCCTGTAAGGTGCTTGTCCACATAGAATAGATGCCAACGCAATACCATGGAGTAGCTTAGCTAAAGTCTTGACTCTCTTTTGCACTATACCCCCGGTTTCAGTAGTTTCTTTCTTTTGTCCCCCTGCCACCTGGGCTACCTTCTTGGTGGCCAGAGGTTGTAGAGGTACTATCTGGTATTCCAGCATATTTTTTTTTCCATTTGGTAGTGGCTCTGAGGCTAGCAGCTGTAGTTCAGACCAGCCAAAATCTAAGGTTGGCACGGTGTCAGGAACCACCTCAACACTCTCCCTTTATTTTCATTTTAGTTACTACAATAACCATAACCAAGAGATTGTATATTCAGCTTGTTTCTTATTATTTTGCTTTTCTTTGTATATCCAGTGTGATGGCTAATTGATGTGTCAACTTAACTGGATCACTAGGTGCCCAGATACTTGGCTAAACATTACTTCTGGTTGCATCTATGAGGGTGTTTCCAGATGAGATTCAAATTTAAATAGATTGAGTAAAGCAGATTGCCCTTCCCAATGTGGGTGGGCATAATCCAACCCATCGAGGTCCTGGATAGAACAAAAAGGCAGAGGAAGGGCTTTGCCTGACTTTTTGAGCTGAGTCACTGGTTCTCTCCTAGTCTTGGACTGGGACTCACACCATTGATGCTCCTGGTTTTTAGGCCTTTAGACTTGGATTGGAATTTACACCACCACCTTTCCTGGATCTCTAGCTTATAGACAATATATTGTGGGACTTCTCAGCCTCTATCATTGCACGAACCAATTCTCTATAATAAATCTCATTATATATATATGGAGGTCGTATCTGTTTATACAGGTTCTGCTCCTGTTTGGAAATATATACAATCATATAGAACGGAACCAGTAATAGATAAAAATTTAAAAAATAATAATTGGTTCTGTTTCTCTGGAGGACCCTGACTGACACATCCAGTGACCCAACTGCTCAGGAGTTAGGTCCGTCATTTCTGAATTCCACTGGTAACTTTTACGTCTAGTAACTGATCACAGCATAGCTGCTGTTTTATACCATGGGTCACTTGGTAGCTATCCAGGTGTCAAAGGTTCATTAACTCCCACTGCCCCATCTTTCCTTTTCTCCAACAATATCTTTGCCATGTTTCAGTGAACCAGGGTCATTCTAGTGAACGTCACTCCTGATGCCAAATATACGGTCTCCAGGATCACTCTTAGGCTTAATGATTCACTGGAAAGACTCACAGAACTCAGAAGAGTGATTGTATGCATGATTGTGGTTTATTACAGCAAAAAACAGAGATTAAAATCAGCAAATGAAAAAGGTGCACAGGGCAGAAGCCAGGAGAAACCAGGTGCTAGCTTCCAGCTTCTTCTCCCAATGGCGTTACATGGGCAGCACTTAATTTTCCCAGCAATGATGTGTGACAACATGTATAAAGTATTGCCAATCAGGGAAGCTCACTGGAGCCTTGAGTCCAGGGTTTTTATTGGGGGTCAGTCTCAGGCATGGGGCACCTGCGTGACTCAGCTCTTTAGTCTCCAAGCCCTCTAGAGGCCAAACCAATACAGTGTGGTCTAAAGACCCAGACAAACAAAAAAGTACATTCTCCATAAATCAGATTGTTAGCATAGACTAACTGGTGTGGCCCAAGGTCTTAGGTATGCAAAGACACTCTTATCAGGCAAGATATTCCAAGGACTCAGACGTTATCTCTCAGGAGCTGCTTAAGTGCCAGTCCTGAAGACATTTGGAAGGTGTCAGGTTTGGGAAGCCCAGGCCTTATGAATTAAGTCTCTACTGCACAGGATAAACAAACATCTCAATAGGGACTGTATCATTTTCTACTCCTGTTTAGAAAGGACCTAAGGGGAAGAACAGAGTGCTCAGACACCAGGGTGGCAGGTATTTTTATAGTGGAAGGGGTAAAAATGTTGTCTCTTCATGTGGACAACCTGTTGCCCTGCTGAAAGCAAATAAATCTGCCAACCAAAAATTCTATACCCATTCTATACCAGTAGTCAAAAAAATCAGGTGAAATAAAGCCTTCTACATACAAAGCTACAAGAATTGATCACCAGTAGACTTGTACCGCTAGAAAAACTAAAGGGAGTTATTTAATCTGATCCCAAATGGAAGCAAGAATTATAGAAAGGAATGAAGAGGTATAGAAAGCTTGTACATAACACGATGGAGAAACATATGCCATGAAAACACTGATAGAAAGCTATTGTAGCTACACTAATAGCAAAGTAGGCTATAAGTAGAAGAAGTATTGATAGAGATAAAGAGGGAAATTTCATAATAATAAAAGGGCCAATTCAAGGGAAAATATAACAATTCCAAATTTTCAATCTACCTGTATTATTCATTTTTTTTGTTGCTGTTGTAACAAATTACCATGAACTTGGCAGCTTAAAACAACACCCATTTTTACTTCACAGTTTCCATAGGGCAGAAATCCAAGCAACATGCAGCTCAGCTGGGTTCTCTTCTTAGGGTCTCATAAGGTTGAAATTATGGTGCTGGCAAGGCTGTGTTCCTCTCTGGAGGCCCTGGGAAAGAATCCACTTTCAAAGTCATTCAGTTTGTTGGGAGAATTCAGTTCTTTTTTACATGGTCCCCTCCATCCATAAGCTGACAATAGCACATTAACTTCTTGATGTGCTTTAAATCTCTGACTTTCCCTTCTGCCTTCCTTTTCCACTGCCTAGCATCTGCTTTTTAATAAAGTTTTAATTTAAATTCCAGTTAGTTAACATACAGTGTTATGCTAGTTTCAAGTGTACAATACAGTGATTCAACACTTCCATCCAACACCCGGTGCTCATCACCCCAAGTGCACTCCTTAATCCCTATCACCTATTTCCCACATCCCCTCCACCTGCCCTCTCGTAAAACCATCAATTTGTTCTCTATAGGTAAGAGTTTGTTTCTTGGTTTGCCTCTATCTCTCTTGTTTTCCTTCGCTCATTTGTTTTGTTTTGTTAAATTCCACATATGAATAAAATCATGTCGTATTTGTCTTTCTCTGACTGACTTCTTTCACTTAGCATTATACACTCTAGCCCTATCCATGTTGTTGCAAATGGCAAGATTTCTTCCTTTTCTTGGCTGAGTAATATTCCATCGCGCGCGCGTGCGTGTGTGTGTGTGTGTGTGTGTACCATTTCTCTCTTTTTTTAAAGATTTTATTTATTTGACAGAGAGAGACACAGCGAGAGAGGGAACACAAGCAGGGGGAGTGGGAGAGGGAGAAGCAGGCTTCCTGCCAAGCAGGGAGCCCGATGCAGGGCTCGATCCCTGGGATCACGACCTGAGCCACCCAGGCACCCCTGTACCATTTCTTCTTTATCCATTCATCAATTGATGGACACTTAGGTTGCTTCCATAATTTGGCTATTGTAGATAATGCTGCTATAAACATTGGGGTACATGTATCCCTTTGAATTAGTGTTCTTGTAATCTTGAGGTAAATACCTAGTACTGTGATTGCTGGATCTTAGTGTAGTTCTATTTTTAACTTTTGGAGGAACCTCCATACTGTTTTCCACAGTGGCTACACCAGTTTGCATTCCCACCAACAGTGTAAGAGGGCTCCCCTTTCTCCACATCCTTGCCAACATCTGTTGTTTCTTGTGTTGTTGATTTTAGCTATTCTGACAGGTGTGAGGTGATACCTCATTGTAGTTTTGACTTGCATTTCCCTGATGATAAGTGATGAGAACTTTTTCATGTGTCTTTTGGCCATCTGGATGTCTTCTTTTGAAAAATGTCTATTCGTATCTTCTGCCCATTTTTTAATTGGATTATTCATTTTTAGGGTGTTGAATTTTATATGTTCTTTATATATTTTGGATACTAATCTTTTATCAGATACGTTATTTGCAAATATCTTCTCCCATTCTGTAGGTTGTCTTCTAGTTTTGTTGATGGTTTCCTTTGCTGTGCAGAAGCTTTTCATATTGATATAATCCCAGTAGTTTGCTTTTGTTTCCCTTGCCTCAGGAAACAAGCTAGAAAGAAGTTGCTGCAGCTGAGGTCGAATAAGTTACTGCCTGTGTTCTCTTCTAGGATGTTTATGGTTTCAGGTCTCACATTTAGGTCTTTAATTCACGTTGAATTTATTTTTGTGTGTATGGTGTAAGAAAGTGGTCCAGTTTCATTCTTTTGCTTGTTGCTGTCCAGTTTGCCCAACACCATTTGTTGAAGAGACATTTTTTTTCCCCATTGGCTATTCTTTCCTGTTTTGTCAAAGATTAATTGACCATATAGTTGTGGATTCATTTCTGGGTATTCTATTCTGTTCCATGGATCTATGGGTCTATATTTGTGCCAGCACCATACTGTTTTGATCATTACAGCTTTGTAATATAATTTGAAGCCTAGAATTGTGATGCCTCCATCTTTGCTTTTCTTTTTCAGGGTTGCTTTGGCTATTTGGGGTCTTTTGTGGTTCCATACAAATTTTAGGATTGTTTATTCTAGCTTTGTGAAAAATCCTGTTGGTATTTTGATAAGGATTGCATTAAAGGTGTAGATTGAGCTTTGGGTAGTATAGACATTTTAACAATATTTACTTTTCCAATCCATGAGCACAGAATGTCTTTCCATTTCTTTGTGTCATCTCCAATTTCCTTTTCTTAAAAAAGATTTATTTATTTGAGAGAGAGAGAGAGAGAAAGAGCAAGCGAGTTGCGGGGAGGGGCAGAGGGAGAGGGAGAGGGAGAGAATCTCAAGCAGACTCCCTGCTGAGGGCAGAGCCCGACACAGGGCTTGATTTCACGACCCTGAGATCATGACCTGAGCCAAAACCAAGAGTCAGATGCTCAGCTGACTGAGCCACCTAGGCGCCCCATCTTCAATTTCTTTTATCAGTATTTTATAGTTTTCAGAGTACAGGTCTTTCATCTCTTTGGCTAGGTTTATTCCTATGTATCTTATTGCTTTTGGTTCAATTGTAAGTGGGATTGATTCCTTAATTTTCTCTTTCTGCTGCTTCATTAGTGGTGTATAGAAATGTAACAGATTTCTGTACATTGATTTTGTATCCTGTAACTTTACTGAATTTGTGTATCAGTTCTAGCAGTTTTTTGGTGGAGTCTATGTACAGTATCATGTCATCTGCAAATAGTGAAAATTTCATTTCTTCCTTGCCTGTTTGGATACTTTTTATTTCTTTTCATTCTCTGATTGTGGTGGCTAGGATTTCCAGTACTCAGGTAAATAAAAGTAGTGATAGTGGACATCCCTGTCTTGTTCCTGACTGTAGAGGAGAAGCTCTCAGTTTTTTTCCCACTGAGTATGATGCTGGCTGTGGGTTTGTCATAGATGGCCTTTATTATGTTGAAGTATGTTCCCTCTAAACCTACTTTGTTGAGGGTTTTTATCATGAATGGATGTTGTACTTTGTCAGATGCTTTTTCTGCATCTATTGAAATGATCGTATGGTTCTATGATGTATCACATTGATTGATTTGTGAATATTGAACCACCCTTGCAACCCAGGAATAAATCCCACTTGATTGTGGTGAATGATATTTTTAATGTATTGTTGGATTTGATTTGCTAGTATTTTTTTTAAAAGATTTTATTTATTTATTTGTCCGAGAGAGAGAGCACAAAGCAGGGGGAGCGGCAGGCAGAGAGGGAGAAGTAGACTCCCTGCTGAGCAGGGAGCCGATGTGGGACTTGATCCCAGGACCCTGGGATTATGACCTGAGCTGAAGGCAGATGCTTAACCGACTGAGCCACACAGGCGTCCCTGATTTGCTAGTATTTTACTGAGAATTTTTGCATCCATATTCATCAGGGATATTGGCCTGTAGTTCTCTTTTTTAGTGGTGGTTTTTATCTGGTTTTGGTATCAGGCTAGTATAGAATGAATGTGGAAGTTTTCCTTCCTTTTCTATTTTTTGGAATAGTTTGAGAAGAATACGTATTAATCCTTTTTAAAATATTTGGTAGAATTTGCCTGTGAAGCCATCTGGTCCTGGACTTTTATTTGTTGGGAGTTTTTTGATTATTGATTCAATTTCTGTGCTGGTTGTTGCTCTTTTCAAACTTTCTATTTTTTCCTGTTTCAGTTTTAGTAACTGGTTGCAAGAACTTGTGAAATTCAGCCCCTCTTGTTTTCCAAGCCAGTGGCTTTCCAAGCCTCCTTGTGTGTTCTTCTCTCTCTTGGCTTTCTCTGTGACCATAGTTCCCTCCCCTCTGCAGCACCCGTGATCCCTTTGACCCCAAACTAAGTCTCTGCACTTCCTACCTTCTTCAAGGGAATGAACTTCAATTCTCCATCAGAGAATGAAAAGAAATAAAAAGTATCCAAACAGGCAAGGAAGAAATGAAATTTTCACTATTTGCAGATGACATGATACTGTACATAGACTCCACCAAAAAACTGCTAGAACTGATACACAAATTCAGTTTTGTTTGTGAGATGAGGCAAGCCTAGGGTCCTCCTACTCTGCTGCCATCTTCCTGCCTCCACCCCCCAACATCTGCTTTTAAGGGCTCATGTGATCACACTAGACCCCTATGGATAATCTCTCTACATGAAGATAAACTGATTAATAATCTTAATTATATCTGTAAAATCCCTTTTGTTATGTGACAAAATATATTCGTGTATATGGCAACTCATCATATTCAGTTTCTGGGAATTAGGGCAGGGTATCTTTGGGTGTCCATTATTGGGTGCCTATTATATCGCCAAATCACACAGGTTCAAAATGTAGAAAGTGAAAGTTGATAGAATTAAAAGGAGAAATAGACAAATCCCCAAAATAGCTATGGACTTTCACACACCTCTCTCAGTGATGGAACAAGCAGAAAAAAATCAGAAATGATATAAAAGATTTGAACAACACAATTAGCGAGTTTCATATAATTGGTACATAGACAACACCATGCCCAGCAACTGAAGAATTCACATTCTTTTCAGGTGCACAAAGAACATTTACCCAAGTAGATCCCATGCTGGTCTATAAAGAAAGTCTCAACAAATTTCAAAGGATGAAGTTTAACAGTGTATGTTCTCTGGCCACAGTGGAATTAAATTATATATCTACAACAGATAACTAGAAAATCCTCAAATGTCTGAAGATAAGTCACACACTTGTAAGTAACTCATGGGTCAAGAAGAAATCACAGTCGAAATTAGAAAATGTCTTGGACCACATGTTAATGAGACTATGTCATCTCACTGATGCAGAAAAAAACCTGACAAAAATCCAACATCCTTTCATGAAAAAACACTCAACAAACTAGGAATGGAAGGGAACTTCCTCAATCTGATAAAAGGCATTTATGGGAAACCCATAGATAACATCATACTCAATAGTGAAAGAACAAAAGCATTTCCTTAAGATCAGGAACAAGACAAGGAGGCCCACTTTTGCCACTTCTATTAAACATTGTACTCAGAGTTCTAGCCAGAGCAATTTCAGTCAAGAAAAAGAAATTAAAGGTACTCAAACTGGAACAGAGGTAAAACGATTTCTTTCCCAGATAATATCATCTTATATATATATAAAATCCTAGAGAATCCACAAAAAAACTATTAGAGTTCATAACTGAATTCAGCAAAGTGGCAGACTAGAAGATCAACACACAAAAGCACTTGTATTTCTATACACTGGCAATGAACAATCTGAAAAGGAAATTAAGAAATCAATTCTATTTATAATAGGATCAAAAAGAATAAAATACTTAGAAATAAATTTAACTAAGCGGGTGCAAGACTTGTGCACTGAAAAGTACAAAACATCATTAAAAGAAATGAAAGAGACTTAAATGATGGAAAGACATCCAGTGTTCATGGATTGGAAGACTTAACATTGTGAAGATGGCAATACTCCCCAAAGCAATGTACACATTTAATGTAATCCCTATCAAAATTCCAATGGCCTTTTTTGCAGAAATGGAAAAGCAGATCCTAAAATTTATATGGAATTGCAAGGAGCCCCAACTAGTCAAGATATTCTTGAAAAAGAACAAAAGTGGAGAACTCCCACTTCCTGATTTCAAATCTTATTACAAAGCTACAGTAATTGAAACAGTGTGGTACAGGCACAAGGATAGACATATATATATATATATATATATCATATATATATATGTCTATCATATATATGATATATATATATATATATATATCATATATATATATGTCAGTGGAATAAAATTGGAAGTCCAGAAACAAACCCACCCATGTATGGTCAGTTGATTTCAACAAGTGTGTCAAGACAATTAGATGGGGGAAAGAACAGTCTCTTCAACAATGTGCTAGGACAACTGGATATCCACATACAAAAGAAGGCAGTTGGACCCTGACCTCACATCACATATAAAAATTAACTCAAAATGTATCAAAGACCTAAATATAAGAACTAAGAGTGTAAAATTCTTTGACAAAAACATAGGGGTAAATCTTCATGACCTTTGATTTGGCAGTGGCTTCTGAGATATGACACCAAAAGCATCAGCAACAAAGAAACAATAGGTAAATTGGACTTCATCAAAATTGAAAACTTCTGTACATCAAAGCACATTATCAGGAGAGTAAAAAGACAACTTAGAGAATGGGAGAAAGTATTACTAATTAGATATCTGATAAGGGTTTGGTATCCAAAATATATAAAGAACTCTTACAACTTAACAATAAAAAGACAAAAATCCATTTAAAAAATAGGTAAAAGCGCCTGGCTGGTTCAGTCTGTGGAGCATGTGACTCTTGATCTCAGGAATGTGAGTTCAAGCCCCATGTTGGGCATGGAGCCTACTTAAAAAAAGATTTAAAAAGTGGGCAAAGGATTTGAAAGGACATCTCTCCAAAGACGATATACACATGGCCCACAAACACATGAAAAGATTCTCACCATCATTAGTCATCAGGGAAATGCAAATCAAAACCACAGTGAGATACCACTTCATACCTACTGGGATGGCTATAATAAAAACAAATAGAAAATAACAAGTGTTGGGCAGGATGTGGAGAAATTGGAACCCTCCTACGCTGCTGGTGGGAATGGAAAATAGTGTAGCCATAGTGAAAAACAGTTTGGTAGTTCCTTAAGTAGTTAAACATAGAAATACCATATGGTCCAGCAATCCCACTCATAGGTATATACACCATAAAGTTGAAAACAGGTGTCCAAACAAAAATTTGTACACAAATGTTCATAGCAACAGTATTCACAATAGCCAGAAGGTGGACACAACCCAAATGTCTACCAACTGATGAATGGATAAACCAAATGTGGTATATCCCTACAATAGAGTATTTAGCCATAAAGGGGAATGAATACTGATACATGACACCACATGGATGTATCTTTTTTTTTTTAAGATTTTATTTATTTATTTGAGAGAGAGAATGAGACAGAGAGAGAGAGCACGAGATGGGGGAGGGTCAGAGGGAGAAGCAGGCTCCCCGCCGAGCAGGGAGCCCGATGCGGGACTCGATCCCGGGACTCCAGGATCATGACCTGAGCCGAAGGCAGTCGCCTAACCAACTGAGCCACCCAGGCGCCCCGACACATGGATGTATCTTGAAGACATTATGCTCAGTGAAGGAAGCCAGACACAAAAAGCCACATAGTGTATGATTCTATTTATATGAAATAGCCCAAATTGGCAAATCCATAGAGACAGAAAACAGATTAGTGTGAGGCAGGGGCTGAGGGCGCAGGGGGGAATGGGGAACGACTGCTTTATGGGTACGGAGTTTCATTTCCGGGTGGTGAAGATAGTCTGCAACTAGATAGTGGTAATGGGTGCACACCATTGGGAATGTACTAAGTGACACTGAATTGTACACTTCAAAATGGGAAAAATAATAAATTCCATGTTATATGTATTTATCACAATGAAAAAGGTGTTAATTCTCTCTCCCTTTCTCTACTATTGTGGTGTGTGTGATTGATTTTGTTCCTCATCATGTCTTCTCACAAGACCTTCAGGATCAAGTGATTCCTGGCCAAGAAACATAAGCAGAATTAACTAATTCCTCACTGGGTTTGAATGAAAACTGGTGATAAAATCAGATACAACTCCGGGGCGCCTGGGTGGCTCAGTTGGTTAAGCGACTGCCTTCGGCTCAGGTCATGATCCTGGAGTCCCGGGATCGAGTCCCGCATCGGGCTCCCTGCTCGGCAGGGAGTCTGCTTCTCCCTCTGACCCTCCCCCCTCTTATGCTCTCTCTCTCTCATTCTCTCTCTCAAATAAATAAATAAAAATATTTAAAAAAAAAATCAGGTACAACTCCAAGAGGAGACATTGGGGAAGAACCAAGCTAGGTGTGTAAGGAATTGCACATGATCTCACGCACAGAGTTACACTGTATCAAGGTCACTCGTGTCTTGCCTTATCAAGCTGAAAACATCACCACTACCTGGACAGCTGGACATGTTTAAGTGGGAAAATGATTTTTCTGTTTGTTTCTGTGCTTTTTTTTTTTTAAAAAGATTTTATTTATTTATTCATGAGAGAGAGAGAGAGGCAGAGCGAGAAGCAGGCTCCCAAGGAGCAGGGAGCCCGATGCGGGACTCGATCCCAGGACCCTGAGATCATGACCTGAGCCGAAGGCAGACGCTTAACCATCTGAGCCACCCAGGCGCCCTGTTTCTGTGCTTCTGCACCAGCAGGTTGTTTCAGTAATGAATATGTGGGACCTTTTGTTGTTTTTTTTTAAAGGTGTTAATATGGGGTACAGTATGTGTGAATGGTGGCCACGAAGCAGAGTGGATGGAAGGGAATAAACAGTGGGACCGAATGGGGAAATCTGGGGCACAGTGGGAGGGAATAGATTTGAATGATTGGTAGCATAGGAAGGAATGGGGAACCACGAGGGGCAAAGGTGAGCTGGAATGGAGGGGCCTGGCAGAGTCAGACTTTATATCTGAATGAGTCCTCTTCTTCTGGAAAGCACTGATGGAGAAGAAATACCCCTGCTCATTTGTGTTCCAGGAAATGGAGAACCCCAGAGTTCCCAGTATTAGCTCGGGCCACCATAACAAAATACCATAGACTGGGGGGCTTAAACAACAGAAGTTAATTTCTCACAGTTCAGGAAGCTGGGAAGTCCAAGATCTAGGCACCAGCTGATTTGGTTCCTGGGGAGAACTCTCTTCCAGGCTTGCAGAGAGCCACCTTCTCAATGTGTCCTCACATGACCTCTTCTTTGGGCAGAGGTGTCTCTTCTGAGGATGCTCATCCCATCCAACCAGGGCCCCACTGTATGAACTCATCTAACTTTAATTAACCTCCCAAAGGTCCCATCTGCAAATATCATCATTTTGGGGGCCAGGGCTTCAACATATGAATTTTGAGGGGTACACAATTCAGTCCATAGCAATTCCCAATGCCTTTGCATATTTCAAGGTAAGACCTGTCTCCGTCCTTTCTGACTCAAGGGTGACACTTTTTTTATCTGCCTCTTGTTAAAAAAACACCCATAGGCTCAAAATGGAGTCACTTAGACTGAGTTCCCAAATATATTCCCAAAGACATAATCTTTTTTTATTATTTAAATTTTGTTAGTTAACACACAGTGCGATATTGGTTTCTGGAGTAGAATTCAGTGATTCATCACTTACATACGAGACCCAGGGCTTGTCACAACAAATGCCCTCTTTAATACCCATCACCCATCTAGCCCAACCCCACCCACCTCCCTCCATCAACCCTCAGTTTGTTCTCTATCATTAGGAGTCACTTACGGCTTGTTTCCCTCTCTCCTTATTTTCTTTTCCCCCTTCCCCTATGTTCATCTGGATTCTTTCTTGAATTCCACACATGAGTGAGATCATATGGTGTTTGTCTTTCTCTAACTTATTTCACTTAGCATAATACACTCTAGCTCCATCCACACCGTGACAAATGACAAGATTTCATTCTTTTTAGGGCTGAGTAATATTCTATCGTATATATATACCACATCTTCTTTATCCATTCATCAGTCGGTGGACATTTGGGCTCTTTCCATAGTTTGGCTATTGTTGATAATGCTGCTATAAACATTGGGGTGCATGTACCCCTTCAAATCTGCATTTTTGTATCCCCCAAAGTCATAATCTAATTGCAGTTTCAACCTCCGGCAGAAGTACAGTCTTAACCAGACAGCCAGGAATTTTTCAATCCACACCAATGAATCTGCCACTTGAGCCCTTTCCATACCCCTCCCAAAAAAGATGAGGTAATCTGCAGGATAAGACACCTTGCTTTGGGCGCCTGGGTGGCTCAGTTGGTTAAGCGACTGCCTTCGGCTCAGGTCATGATCCTGGAGTCCCGGGATCGAGTCCCACATCGGGCTCCCTGCTCGGCAGGGAGTCTGCTTCTCCCTCTGACCCTCCTCCCTCTCATGCTCTCTGTCTCTCATTCTCTCTGTCTCAAATAAATAAATAAAATCTTTAAAAAAAAAA
>NC_138385.1:69831635-69851102 GCF_054177405.1 Leptonychotes weddellii
GACACCTTGCTTTTCCCCCTAGAGCGAGGCCTGGCCTGGAACAATCCTTTTCTTTTGTTAATAACTTTCTTGCCCCCACCCTTCTGTACAAACCTGGCATTTTTTACAACTCCTTGGAGCACCTCGCTACTTGCTGGGGGTGCGGTGCTGCCGCCCGATTCATGAACTGTTTAATAAAACCAATTAGATCTTCAAATTTACTTGGTTTTGTTATTTAACACGCTATAAAACCCCAGGTCCCTTTCCTTGCTTTTGAGATGTTCCTCATTAACGAGTTTTCCCCATTGCAATAGCCTGGGAAAAAATTATCTCCTTAATCATCCTGTGCATTTTGCCTTTCACATGACTAAGTGGTAGAGTGTGATTAATAGGGTAGAGTGTTTAAGGTCCAGAACCTGAGCACTGTGTCCTGGTTGTTCCTCCACAGGTTACTGAGGCCCGGAGCCCTGGGACCTGGGCCCATAGGACTCGGACCCTGGCATCTCGACCCTCCCACAACTTTCTGGGGGCAGATTCCTAGAAAGGGGATGGAATGTGGACCTGGCCGATCACTGTCAGGTTCGGATTCTTACTTAGTCGCCGACTAGGGCCTCCCTGTGGCCCCAGTCCTCCCAGCCTTCTGTCTCTGGCTCTCCTTGCACTTACGTTTACCCTTGTCACTTTCTTCATAGGTCTCCTTCTCCGAGGACCGACTTTGCCCCATCTGCACCAGTGGTATCTCCCACAGAGGACCGCTAGCCGAATAGTATCTATCAGAAGGACTGTACTCCCCCGTTCCCCACCCCCCCATCTCCCCAGTGTTACCTTCTTGCACCCCTACACTTTCTCCCCATTTCCCCAGTGGTAGAGGAAGGGATCATTCCCAGTTTGCCTCCCTTCTTCCCACTAATAGTTCCCAGGGATAACTGTACTACTCCCGGTCTCCCCATGCCCAACTCCGCCGTGGTATCTTCCCACGGAGGAGTTGGTCCTGTCCTCAGCCCTACGTTGGTCCAGATCAGTTCCCATCGGACCCGCAACCACGCGCATAACTCGCGCATCACTAGCCTTTGCGCCAAGGGCCTCGCTCGTGGCAAGTTTTCAAAGTCCTCCCGAAATCCCATGTCTTCTGAACTTTCAGGGGCGCCGATCTCCGCTGTACGGAATTGGAACCTTTGAAAGATGTCTGCTCCCTGCCAAACCGGTTAATTGGCGCGGCCATTTCTCTGCCCCACCCCCCGTGCGGTCAAGGCCGCTGCGAAACCACACACGCACCGAGCTGCCACTGGCCGCAGACCCGACGGCAGCAGCGAGGGCAAGTGCGCATGCGAGGACTAGAGCCGGACCCCTCGACGGTGGGCTAAAGGCCCGAGAAAGTGGTTGTTGGAGGAACTTGAGAAACTCCAGGCGGACCTCGCCAGAATCCAGGTGGAAACCCGGAGAGTAGGGGATGGAGGGCGGACGGTTCGCTCGGAGCGGCGGGGAGACAGCGCCGGTCTGCGGGCGGAGCGGCACGTGCGAGTGCGGGCTTTGTAAAGACGCGGATTCGCCGGCGGAGTACTTGGAGGGGGGCTCTGAGCTGCGTCGTGAGAGTCTCTGGGGGCTAGGTAAGGGGGCCTCTAGGTGAGTGGGGGGGGGTCTGCCGAGTGGGGCTGTAGGGCCTGGGCTGTGTGATGGGAGGTCTCTGGAGTCAGTGACGGGGGATCTCTGGGGTGCATCATGGGGCCCGTGGGGTGAACAGTGAGGGTATTTGGGGTGATGGGGGGTGTCTGGAGTCAGTGCTGGGTGAGGGTGAGTGTTGGGAGGTCTGTGAGGACCGTGACCGAGCGGTGTTGTTGAATGATGGGGCTGTGTGGGGAAAACGAATGTTCTTTCCTGTTTTTTCTTGGCTACAGCGTGGTCACTTAACCAGTTGGCGGTTACGGACTGCTAGCCTGATGATTTGGTGAACTTTCCATTTTTCCATGTTATTACAACCTCTTCTCTTTTCTTCTCCCCCCTCTCTGCAGCTTTGCTTTTCTAGGCCACTGCCCTCTCTCCATGAGGCAGACATGACTAATTTCCAGGTAAGTTCTTGCTTGCTCCCCTCTCCCTGACCAATGTTAAAACATTTAGAGGCAAAGAAGCAGTAAGAGCACAGACTCTGGGGCCAAAATGCTCGTAACAGCTTTGTGAGCTTAGGCAGTCTCTAACTTCTCTGTAGCTTAGTTTCCCCATTTGTAAAATGATGATGATGATACCTAAGCCTTTATGGTTGTTGTGAAGATCAGCTGAGTTAATATTAAGTGTTTAGGGAGCGCCTGGGTGCCTCAGTTGGTTAAGAGTCTGCCTTTAGCTCAGGTCATGACCTCAAGGTCCTCAGATCGAGCTCTGCCTCAGCCTTCCTGCTCATCGGGGAGTGTGCTTCTCCCTCTCCCTCTGTGCTCTCTCTCAAATAAATAAATAAAATCTTTAAAAAAAATATTAAGTGTTTAGAACAATGCCTGGCACACACACATAATAAGCTTTATATATGGGTTTGACATTATTATTTATACCATAAAATGTACATGTATAAACACATGAAAAGTTAGGATTAGGGAAATAGAGTGATACCAGAGCAACGTTGAAATGTATATATGTAGGTCATAGGATCCTACATACTTAATGCTGAGCTCCAGTTCTTTTTCTGAGCTTCCTGGAAGCCGTCACATAAAGGAGAGAAACACTCACTTGTTCTATTTATCTTACCCATAGAGAGAAAGTGAGCCACTCCCTCAGAAGCAAAGATTTCCTGATGTTGAGGTTTCAAGATATTTCTCTTATGGGTCAGCCATGTCCTCATCAGCAATCTTGTGATAATCACAGGGAGACGATTGTTCTGCATGTGACTTAATATGTGTCTTCATACCAGCCAAAGGCGTCCTGCTGGGACAGAACTAAAGGGATGTCACACTTCAGGAAACCAAAGTCATGTCAGCACAAGCAGTTCTCATGTTCGGGGTCAATACAGGGATAAAATCTTAACGGTCAAGAAATAACCAGTAAACAGGGCACCTGGGGGGCTCAGTCGTTAAGCGTCTGCCTTCAGCTCGGGTCGTGATCCCAGGGTCCTGGGATCGAGCCCCACGTCAGGCTCCCTGCTCTGCGAGAAGCCTGCTTCTCCCTCTCCCACTCCCCCTGCTTGTGTTCCCTCTCTCCCTGTCTCTCTCTGTCAAATGAATAAATAAAATCTTTTAAAAAAAGAAATAACCAGTAAACCCCATACCCTTCAAGTTATTTTCCAGTATTTTTTTAAATTGAAGTATAATTTAACATACAATGTTATATTAGTTTCAAATCAACATATTGATTTGACAATTTTCTACCTTACGCAATGCTCCCCAGAGTAAGTGTAGTCACCATATGTTCCCAGACGACATTATTACAGTATTATTGACGATGTTCCCTATGCTGCACTTTTCTCTCCTTGACTTACTTATAACAGGCCGTTTGTACTTCTTAATCCCCTTTCTCTGTTTCACCCATCCTCCCACCCACCTCCCCTCCAATACGTTTTTTTTCTCATCTGGGGTTTCAGCAAAGCCGGAGTGATCCAAAGGTCTGCGTTTTTCCTTTTCAGGCTGAGAATTCATGATGTCCCTGACTATGTTCAGTTCTTTACCTTTTGCCCTTTTCTTTCTTTCTTTCTTTCTTTCTTTAATTCATTTGAGAGAGAGAGAGAGCGCACCTGCACGCACACACACACACAAGCAGGGGGAGGCGCAGAGGGAGAGGGAGAAGCATACTGTCCACTGAACTGAGTAGGGAGACCATTGCAGGGCTCGCTCCCAGGACCCTGAGATCCCGACCTGAGCCAAAGGCAGCTGCTTAACCAACTGAGCCGTGCAGCCGCCTCTCCCTTTTGCCCTTTTTAAACATGTCTATATTGTTATGTCATTTTTTCCCCTCTCCCTACAAAAGAAGTGGCACCAAAAACTCAAACTCTTTTAGGAATGTACAATCCGAAAAGAGAAAATATCTCAAGGTTTCATATCATCACTCATTCCAGATAACCAATTCTATGATGAATTTAATTTCCATCTATACCTCTCTCTGTCCCTTCTTCTTCATATTTACATACACGTAAAAGCATATTGTTGATATAGAATCCTTTGCTAAAATATGCTCATAATATACAAACTGTTTTGCACTTCCCTGTTTTCTCTTTACATAGTAATATTGATGAAGGTAGTAGGAGTAATGATAATGATAATACAGAGGATGAGGATGATCGTGATATTAGTGGCAGGAACAGAAGCTAACATGTAATGAGCCTGCACTGCACCGGGCACTCTACTAAGTACTTTATTTTATTTTATTTTTTAAGATTTTATTTATTTGTTTAACAGAGAGAGAGAGAGGGAGCACGCGCACAAGCAGGGGGAGCGGGAGGCAGAGGGAGAGGGAGAAGCAGGCTCCGCCTTGAGCAGGGCTCCATCCCAGGACCCTGGGATCATGACCTGAGCCTACATGCTGCTTAACAACTGACTGACCCACCCAGGCGCCCCCTACTCAGTACTTAATACACATGACCACCTTGGTCCTCACAACCACCCTGAGAAGTGGGTACCTTTAATATCCACATTCTACTAATGAGGAAACTGAGTCCCAGAGTGGATAAGCAAGTGGCGTGGAGTTGCAGAGCTGGTTACTGGCGTAGCTGGGATAGTCCCCACTCAGTGAATACTTGACGATAGAAGATATTTCACTGTCAAGACCAGTATCTTTAACAGCTGCATATTTTTGTCTCGTATGCATGGGCCATGATGCATAGCATGGTAGTAATCTTTCTTGTCCTCTGTCTTGTACTGTGCTGAGCATTTCTAGAATTTCTGGTTCAAAAGTTGGGCACATTTTGAACCTTCACAGACCTTGCCAAATAGCCTTTTGAAAAGTTCGTGCAAGTTTATACTCCTACTAATGAATGAAGATACCCTTCCTAATCCTTTCTGTCATATTTTTATTTTATTTTATTTTATTTATTTTTGGTAGAAAGGATGTTTCATTTATTTATTTATTTTAAAAATTTTCCTCATTCTTTTGTTTTCAGTACTTTATTTTTAAAACTTTCTGTTTTCTTTTTTCTTTTTTTAAAAGATCTTATTTATTTGAGAGAGAGAGTGAGTGAGAAAGAGACAGCATGAGAGAGAGAGAGAGAGAGAGAGAGAGAGCCGGGGGGGGGAGGGGCAGAGGGAGAAGGAGAAGCAGACTCCCCGCTGAGCCGGAGCCCAACATGGGGCTCGATCCCAGGACCCTGAGATCTGACCTGAGCCGAAGGTAGACGCTTAACTGACTGAGCCACCAAGGCGTCCCTTTTTTATTTTTTTCATCATGAGATGTGTACTCTATAATCCCCATTCCCTACTTCCCCCATTCTCTCACTTCTCTCCCCTCTGGTGACCATCAGTTTGTTCTCTATCTTAACAGTCTGTTTCTTGGTTTGTCTCTCTCTCTTTTTTTTTTCCTTTGTTCATTTGTTTTGTTTCTTATATTCCACCTATGAATGAGATCACATAGTATTTGTCTTTCTCTGACTGCCTTATTTCATTTAGCATAATACTCTAGCTCTATCTATAAATGAAAATACCCTTTCTAATTCTTTTGTCATGTTTTTAATCCTTGCCATTTGATAGTTAAAATATCTCATTTCTTTTGTTCGTGTTTATTTAGTTAGCAATGAGGTTGAGTATCTTTTCATATTCTTTCCTCTTTTGGTGAATTGTTCTTTTACGTACATTGCTCTTTTTCATGTGGGTTCTTTTTTTTTTTTTTTAAAGATTTTATTTATTTATCTGAGACAGAGAGAATGAGAGAGACAGAGAGCACATGAGAGGGGGGAGGGTCAGAGGGAGAAGCAGGCTCCCCGCCGAGCAGGGAGCCC
This sequence comes from Leptonychotes weddellii, assembly GCF_054177405.1. Classification (NCBI taxonomy): domain Eukaryota; kingdom Metazoa; phylum Chordata; class Mammalia; order Carnivora; family Phocidae; genus Leptonychotes; species Leptonychotes weddellii. The sequence continues at coordinate 69,837,517 of NC_138385.1, forward strand.
GATGCGGGACTCCATCCCGGGACTCCAGGATCATGACCTGAGCCGAAGGCAGTCGCTCAACCAACTGAGCCACCCAGGCGCCCTGGGTTCTTTTTTTTTTTTTAAATATATTTTTTAAGTAATTTCTACACCGAAGGTGGTGCTCGAACTCACAACCCTGAGATCAACTGTCGTGTTCTACTGACTGAATCAGCCAGGTGCCCCTTGCCTGTAGGTTCATAAATCCTTTTTTTGTTCTTATATCTTTGTCTTACTATTTTTTATGGAAATATTATGGGAATACTACTTAGATAAGAATTTGGGGGGTTGGGGCGCCTGGGTGGCTCAGTCGTTGGGTGTCTGCCTTCGGCTCAGGTCGTGATCCCGGGGTCCTGGGATCGAGCCCCGCATCGGGCTCCCTGCTCTGCGGGGAAGCCTGCTTCTCCCTCTCCTACTCCCCCTGCTTGTGTTGCCTCTCTCGCTGTGTCTCTCTCTGTCAAATAAATAAATAAAATCTTTAAAAAAAAAAATTGGGGAGGTTGACATTTTGTTGAAGCATAGCATACAGAGAAAATGTATAACGTGTACACTTTCATGAATTACAAATTGGAAACACCTGTGTAACCAGTACCTGAATCAAGAAACAGAAAGTGAGAAGTCACCCAGAAGCCTCCTTCATGCCACTTCCAGTCACTATCCCCTGACTCATGGGTGATGCTTTCTGATTTCTATAAGCATAGATTATTTTTGCCTGTTCTTGAATGCCACATGGATGGAATCTTACGCTATTCTTTTGTGTCTGGCTTCTTTCAGTTATCATAATGTTTTTGAGATCCACTCTTGTCATTTTGTGTATCATTAGTTTGTTCTTTCCGTTACTGTGTACTATTCTGTTGTATAAATACATCACAGTTGTTTATCCATTCTACGGCTGGTGGATGTCTCCATTTTGGCAATTTCAAATAATACTTCTGTGGATATTCTTGGGCGCCTGGGTGGCTCAGTTGGTTAAGCGACTGCCTTCGGCTCAGGTCATGATCCTGGAGTCCCGGGATCGAGTCCCACATCCGGCTCACTGCTCAGCGAGGAGCCTGCTTCTCCCTCTGCCCCTCCCCCCTCTCATGCTCTCTATCTCATTCTCTCTCTCAAATAAATAAATAAAATCTTTAAAAAAAATACTTCTGTGGATATTCTTGTACATGTCTTGATGTGTGTGCATTTCCATTAGATATATACATAGGAGTGGGGTTGCTGGGTCCTAGGTTAGGTGTACGCTTAGCATTAATAGATTCGGCTAAAATGTTTTCCAAGGTGGCTGTACAATTTATAGTTTACTCTCACCAGCAATATATGAGAGTTCCAATTGCTCCACATCCTTGCCAACATTTGGATTTTTGGTCTTAATTTTAGCCATTCTGTTGGTATATAGTTATATTTCATTGTGGTTTAAATTCGTATTTCCCTGGTGACTAAAGATGTCGAGCACCCTTTTTTTTTTTTTTTTTAGATTTTTTATTTATTTGAGAGAGAGAGAGAGAGCACAAGCAGGGGGAGCGGCAAGCAGAGGGAGAGGGAGAAGCAGGCTCTCCGCTGAGCAGGGAGCCCGACGTGGGGCTCGATCCCAGGACCCTGGGATCATGACCTTAGCCGAAGGCAGACGCTTCACCAACTGAGCCACCCAGGCGCCCCTCGAGCACCCTTTCATATGTTTACTGGCCAATTGGATATCATCTTTTGTGAAGTATCTGTTCAAATCTTTTTCTAGTTTTTCTATGAGATTGCCTACATTTATCATCTTGATTTTTAGGAGTTCTTTATGGTTTCTATAGAATAAAAATCCTTTGCTAGAGATAGCTATTGCAGATATCTCAGAGAAAACTTTTTGGAAATTATTAAACAGTAGCCTCTCTCTGAAGAATATTCCCTTCATCTTAAAATATATCATCATTTAAATTTCTATCAAACTGATTGAATAGAAGGATGCAGTAACAGGGATCGGTGTCATTTGAGGATGTGGCTGTGGACTTCACCCAGGAGTGGAATCATCTGGAATCTTCTGAGAGGACACTTTACAGAGCTGTGATGCTAGAGAGCTATAGTCATTTGGTCTCTGTGGGTGAGCACAGCTTCCCTGAGTAATTCACAGTGTACCAGATAGGATGACTTTCCATCTCTGAAGTGTTTCAATACTTTGACCTCAAGTTCCAGGGATTCAAGATTCCTAATCCCTCTTAGACTGAATAAGGTGTTTGTATTTTCATCTCTCGTGTGAAATTTATACTTATTAAAATGTAACTTCCTAATTACCTTGAGACCGTGAAACCCACACGGATGTGCCTAAGTCATCTATCATTTCCATTACAGGGTATCCTGTTACCAAACCAGATGTGATCACCTGTTTGGAGAAGAGAGGACTCCAGATCATAGAGAAATTCCAAGTTCGAGTTATACAGGTAAATAAGAAACGGACAGATGGAGATGATGAGTAAGACCCCAGTGGGTGCATGAGGGCTGGACGTCTTTAAAAGCTGAGAGATATCTTCCTTAAGGACATGACTTTTTTTTTGCTAACTCCAAATTGTTAGTTTTGTGAGCTGTCTCATGGTGATCTTGGAATGAAGTGGTAAGGAACTGGACTACAATCTGCCTCATCCTTCTACTTATTCTCTTGGTCACCTCAGTTGTTTTCAGCCTTCCTTTTTTTTTTTTAAGAGAGCGAGAGAGCAAGAGAGAGCGAGCACGCATGCGTGCATGAGCATGTCGGGGCGGGGCAGAGGGAGAGGGAGAGAATCCCAAGTAGGCTCCATGCTCAGTGTGGAGCCTGACATGGGGCTCGATCTCATGACCCTGAGATCATGCCCTGAGCTGAAACCAAGAGTCGGATGCCTAATCGACTGAGCCACCCAGGCACCCCATTTTCAGCCTTCCTGAAAGGCTCTTCTATTTGAGTCCCCTTCCTCTAAATCCTGGATCTACTACCTTTTCAAAATCCCTTTACCCTACTCACGGCTCTCTAAACCTATTTTCACCTTCTCTCCTCCATTTTGAGGTATTTTTCTTAATCAAAGTCACTGATACTTATCATTACTTTCTTGTTCCAATTTCTGTCAGAGCAATTTGTGCTTTCTTTCCCTCAAGCTCAGAGTATAGGAGACATGTAATTTGAATTTCTTTCTGACTGGTATCTAGACCTAAAAGAAAATAAGTCAACCTTATCAGAGGTCTGCTTCTAACAAAAGGTATATTCACAGGGAATGGTTTATTCTTCTTCTTTCTGGAAGTCTGCCAAGTTGACCAGCTGGAGAGGCACCAGAAAAACCAAAATAGACACCTGAGGCAAGCTACATCCATTAGAGAGAAAAATGTGACTAAGGAGTGAGATCATGAAAATAATGGATTTGTAAACCCACTTCCACAGAGCACACGGGTGGTTTCTGCATTACACACACTCTATATATAGGACTCCTATGGGAAAAGTTTTTTTTTTTAAATTTTTTATTTAGGGACACCTGGGTTGCTCAGTCGGTTAAGTATCTGGCTTCGGGTCAGGTCATGATCCCAGGGTCCTGGAATCGAGTCCCATATTGGGCTCCTTGCTCAGCGGGGAGCCTGCTTCTCCCTCTGCCTGCAGCTCTCCCTCTCTCTGTCAAATAAATAAAAAAGAGACAGAGAGAGAGTGCACACAAGCAGGGGGAGTGGCAAGCAGAGGGAGAGGGAGAGGCAGACTCCCCGCTGAGCAAGGAGCCTGATGTGGGCTTGATCCCAGGACCCTGGGATCATGACCCGAGCTGAAGGCAGATGCCCAACCAACCGAGTGCAGTCAAGATTTTGGCTTTTTTTCTATGTGTGGACCTCCCCCCTTTCTGGGCTTGATCACGCAGTCTTCCCGGAAATGCTATGAGCTACCTAATTGGTTTTTAGATCTACTTTTTACTTAAATTCAACAGAGTTTATTTTTGCTGCCTTTTTTTTTTTTTAAAGATTTTATTTATTTATTTGACTGAGAGAGACACAGCGAGAGAGGGAACACAAGCAGGGGGAGTGGGAGAGGGAGAAGCAGGCTTCCCGCTGAGCAGGGAGCCCGATGTGGGGCTTGATCCCAGGACCCTGGGATCATGACCTGAGCCGAAGGCAGACGCTTAATGACTGAGCCACCCAGGCACTCCTATTTTTGCTGCTTTTGATGAATACAGGAATCAGTACCTAGAGTGATGGCACCCTTTATGGATCCCCAGGGAAATGTGAAATTTGGCCATCTAGGCCGGTTGGGGCTGAAGGCAGGAGAAATCAAACTGGCATGATGGAAGGGGGCTCGGTCATTCTCACACTGGTGGATATCTGCTTTAATGATCATCTGTGCTTACCCTGGATGAAGTAAACACTGAAAACAAGGCTTTGGGTAGCTGAATATCCACCCCCAATCAAAAAGTACAAAAGACATGAGGGACTGCTTCCTCACAGTGGTGGCTGCTTCTGATGGGGCTGGTACAGAGAGAAAGAAAGGCAAGTTTAAATTCCTAAATTCTCTGCCCAAGACACAGACCCAAATCCAGGCATTCTATAAGAAAGAAATTACTACACTGTGCATCCATTGAATTCCTGGCCTAAATTCCCACTCTGTCATTCGAAATTTAGGATTAATTGTGAAAGAGGGAGTGGGAGGCCGAGTGTCAGAATAGGGAGATATGGGAGGATGTGGGAGAATGTGAACACTTTAATTCCCACTGAGTATCCTGTGTAAGCTGAAACCAATCTTATTTTCCCTGGAGAGACTGTATCTACCTTAATTGAAGACCTTGTAGTGACTTCTACTGAGAGTGATGCTTTTTAAGGAAAGCCAATTTTCATAGCCCCTCATCCCACCCTTCCATCTCCGGACCTATAACTGCCTTGTGCACCAAGCACTTTATGTGCTTTCCAAACATTCAGTCATTTAATTCTCCCAACAATCCCATGAAATAGTTGCTACCATTATCAGCCTCATTTTGCCAAGGAGGAAACGGAGGCCCAGAGAAATGAAATGCCTTGCCCGGAGCAGCAGAGCTCCTAAGTGGTAGAGATGGTAGAGAAGCTATGCTCTTACCTTCACCCCGAGCGATACGGTGTCCCTGATTAGAGCTTTGAATGTATGCGGGAAGTGATTACATGGGGGTTCCTCCAGGCATTGGAAAAATGAAGAGAGTTAGGCATCAGAGGACTCTTGCATTGCTTATAGATACCGTTCTTTATTAAATCCACAGAAGAAAGAAAAGAAAGGAAAAGAAAATTTCTACTTCTGGGAAACTGAATCATGAATTATTAGTTTTCTTTGAGACAGCTTTGTCATGCATATTGCACTCCTTGAGCCATTCAGATAAATCATGGCCAGAACAGTGCCGGGTCCATGAATCCCTGGGAAATGAAGGGAGAGAAGGAGGGTGAAGTGGACAGGCTGATAGGGTGGCAGTGCCATGATCCCCGCTGCCCAAGGTCCAGGCCGCCCCTACGAACTTACCAAGCAGTCATACCATTCCCTGAGGACACCACCTTCCCGGCACACAAGGTATCATCCAGAATATGGCGGTTGAGCAGGTCTACGGGGGGAGGGAAGAAAGGGACATAGTGATCTGGTGCACTGGGGACAGGGTGACAGTGTATGGTAGGCCCAGGGGTTCTGCATTCCTTGGAGCCTGAATAACTTCAACCACTACACTGACTGATTCTAGATGACCTTGATTCTCTTGTCGGCTGGTTATGAATTACCTCAACCGCCATGTTGGCTGGTTCTGTAGAACCTTAACTCACGTTGACAGATCCTGGATGATCTTTTTTTTTTTTTTAAGATTTTATTTATTTATTTGACAGAGACACAGTGAGAGAGGGAACACAAGCAGGGGGAGTGGGAGAAGGAGAAGCAGGCTTCCCGCGGAGCAGGGAGCCCAATGCGGGGCTCGATCCCAGGACCCCGGGATCATGACCTGAGCTGAAGGCAGACAGCTAATGACTGAGCCACCCAGGTGCCCCCAGATCCTGGATGATCTTGATTCATTTTGCCTGGTTATGAATATCCTCAACCATCATATTGCCTGGTCCTAACAACCTCAAACTCTATGTTGGCCAGTTCTGGATGACTTCAGTTGTAATTTTGTGTGGTTATGGATGATCTCAACTGCAACAGCAGCTGGTCTGACATCACCTTAACCACCAGGTCGGCTGGTTGGGAAGCTACTCAGCTGCAAGTTTGGTCAGTCTTGGTGACTTCAAACACTGTGTTGTCCGGTCTTGGATAACCTCAGCTGCCACTTTGGTAACAAATGACCTCAGTCTCCATGCTGGTTAGTTCCATTCAACCTCAGGTATCATGGTGCTTGGTTCTAGATGATCCCAACTGCTCAACCAGGGCGACCTTCACTGCCATTCTGACTGGTTAATGATCTCAACTGCCATGTTGACCAGTCCTGGACAACCTCAGTTGCCATTTTGACCAGTTACAAATAATTCCACCCTCCATGTTGACCATTCCAGGACCTCAACTTCCATTATAGCTGATCCTGGACTACCTCAACTTCTATGTTGGCTCAAAGTGAACAACCTTAACCTTTATTTTAGCTAGTCTTGAGAAACCTTACTATTCATGTTACCCTGTCCTAGACAGCTTCAACCTCTGTGGTGGCTGGTCTTGGACAACCTCAACCTTCAAGCTGGCCAATCCTGGGTAACCCCTTCTGTTACTTTAGCAGGACTTGGACATCCTCAACCTCCATTTGGCCTGGACCCTAATAACCTCAGTCCCCATTTTGGTCTGTCTTGGACAACCTCAAGCACCATTTTGGCCAACCCTGAACAACTACCGCAATTAAATTTTGTCCTCAATACCACCACACTCTTGTCTGGAAAGCTCTCTCCTTTCTGCACAGGTAACTCCTTATTTCGGTTCCCACAGCCAGATAATGTGTTTCTTCCCTCAGGGCCTGAACAACCTCAACGCCAAATCAGGACAATCTCCCCCTCCATTCCACATGGAGGTAAGTTTCCGGTTTTCTGAGTCCCCGAAAACTGCAGCCTCCATTCTCGGGGAGGTATAGGACTTCCGAGCCCTCCTGACCTGGACAGCATCTCAGCGTAGTTGGTAAGGATACGGGATGGATGGTGTCTCTAACAGCCCAGGCAAATGTGCTCTTTTCCTTGTCATTTTTCTGCTGGTTACTGGAGGTTATGGCTTAGGCAACCTTGAACTCTGTGTGTTGGGCAGTGAGGCCAGGCAGGGCTTCGGGGTGTCCCCAGCGCTGCCTCACCTGGACACTCGATGTGACAGAGGTTCTGGGTGGGTGTAATACCATCGTTTCGCCACCAGGTGGAGTTCAGCTGGAAAATGCCGTATTTGCTGCTGCGGTCAGGATTGTGGCCCACGAAGCAGGTGTCAAAGCCACTCTCACGGTGTGCCATGCACAGCCCTGGGGCAGGGAGGGGGTAGGTAGGAGGTAGGCATGAGTCCTGGGACTAGGGGATGGTAGGATAAGGGGAGGGGACAGGGATCGTTGTCATCCCAGTTGTGGGGCTGATGATCTTGGTTTGGTGGTGGTGGTGGTGTTGGTGATTCTGGTGAGACACGAGGGATGGCGGGGTGATAGTATTCGTGATGACTTTGATGGTAGTGATGGTGTTGCTGGTAGACATGCGGGTGATGGTTGGGAAGGCAATGATGGTAAGGACATTAGAGTCCGTCAGTCAGGGGATGGCCGAGAGGATCATGCCCTGGCCTAGGGAGGTCATAGATGAGAAGGGGGGCCTGGGTCTGAGTGTGGTGGGCAGCTCGGGGTGTGGGTGGGACTTGGGGCAGCTGGAGTCTCACAGTCTCCAATGCTGTAGCCCTTGAAGCCACTGAGGCCCACCTTCTTCAGCTTCATTGCCAGTTCACAGCGTTCATAGATCTTCGCATCCACGGCGGCGACCATCAGTGTGGCCAGAGTCACCGCCACAGTGACCCAGGTCTGCATTATAACATGCATAGGCCCTCCTAGCCAACTCTTCGCTCCAGACTCAAATGCTGCCCTGTTCAGAACTAGGGGCATTCCGGACCTCTGGGCTCTATGAGCAAATACCATGTAATAGATTCTGGAACACAGAAGCCAGAGGGCTCACTGTCTTTCCAAGTGCCACCTCTGTTAGAGACGGACACACAAGGGAAAAGAAAGATACTGACCTATACACAAAGATGGGAGGAGGCAAAACCAGGGAGAAACCCTGAGATGTCAGAAAGAGATGCAGGAAGAGAGGGGCTGGAGACTCAGAGATAGGACTCAGGCCCTGGGCCTCACGATCAGCCCACATTCCCCCACTTTCCTTAACACAGTGCCACTCCACTGTTTTTAATCATGCTCTACCACTTGGTTCCCTCCATTTCCACTCACTCTGCCCCTCGTCACCTCCATTCCCCCCACTCTGCTCAGCAGCCAGCTCTGTTCACTACATTGTGCCTCCTACCACCTCGATTTCTCACGCTCTGCACAATATGGCCACCATGCCCTCGTCTTCTGCCCCTCGTTACCTCCATTTACCCATTCTTGGCACCTCCTTCACTTCACTTACTATGCACAGTTCCACGCTAATTTCCTGGAATCTGGCCCACGTTCACCCCATTCAATCACACTCTGCCCTCCGTTACATATTATACACGACACACGACATAGAGATGCGCCCTCTACTGTTGCTTCACCTCCATTCTTGTTCCAGCTTTTCATCCCTACCCCCCCCCCACCCGGTTCACTTACACTGTCTCTCGGCCACTACCCTTCGTTCACGCTGGGCCTCGTATTGCCACAACTCCTTAACCCTCTCCTTACATGGCCCCAATTCTCTCATGTCGTATTCCTTCACCTCCATTCACTCTCAGACTCTCGTTTTCTACTTTTCCCCTCCACTTCTTGACACCGCACGAAGTGACTCCCATTCACTCTCACGTGGCCCACGCTTCAGCTTGCTTCATGGACTCTGGGCCTCATTCTCTCCCTCACTCTCTCTCTTGCGGCCCTTTCTTCACCTTTATTCTCTCCAGCGCTGCTCCCATGTTTACCCCCATTCCCCGTATTCCTCCCAAACACTAGCCCAAGTTACCTGCAGATTCTCATTCTCTGCTCGCTCAGCCCCATTCCTCACTTTCTCTTCATTGACTCCATTTACTCTCACTCACTCACTGCCTCTCATTCATCGAAATGATCTCATTCATTGAAACTCATTTCCTGTGTGACCCCTAGTTCCCTCTTACCACCCCGTTCTGCGCCTGATCTCATGTCTAGTTTCCGTTCATTCAGTCACACTCTGCCTTGAATTCACTGGGCCCCATGTTCCCCCACTTTATTCACTTGGGGCCATGTGACCTTCGTCTTTCCCTTTGGCTCACAATACCCACAGTGACTCACCTTCTTCTCTTTGCTTCTATTCTCTCTCACTCTGCCCAACAGGCACATGCGGCAGATCCTTCACCTGGACTGATTGATACTGGGATCCCTGGACATGCCTGGAGCCCCGCATCACCCCTCTCTAATCCCAGTCTGCCCCTCATTCACCTCTAGCCACTCCATTTCTCCCTTAGAGTGTCGCCACTCGAAACTCAGCCTGATTCACATACTCACATTCTACCATGTATACGTCTTCAGTCCCTCTTCTGTCCCTTGTACTCCCCATTCTTCCCTCCATGCCCCACATTACCTCCATTCACTCCCACATTCCCCCTAAATTCACCTCTCTCACTCTTAACATGCCCCATAAACCATCGTTTATTCGCACTCTGGTCCTTAGTGCTCAAAACAACTTGCACTCTCCTGCTTTATCAAGTCCATTCATCTTCACCTCCTTGAATTGCTCCATTCACTCAGTCTGCTCCCACTTTCACTTTTGGTCACTTTAGCCCGTGCCTCATTTTCCCATCATTTACTCAGTCTCATCCATAATCTCCAATTAATTCAAAATCGAATGCATGGTCATTCCCTCGTGCAACTCCACACTACCCCCTTTGACTCCACTCTATTCATTCACCTCCCTCCCAACACCCTCTGTCTCTCCTTGCCCCCATTAACTCCCAATCTGCCCTTCATTCGCCATTATTCACCCCTGCCTGTCCCATATGTCTCCCATTTAGTGACACTCGCATTGGCCAAGACAGTAAATTCTGACATATTGTTCAGGATTCATATACCAGTGATGGTATACTACAAATACCAGAATGGAAGTGGATTCCTCTCTTGGAAGCAGGTAGTTCAGGGCTAGCATGCTAGCTTCAAGGTCACCAGAGAAGTGGCTTGTGTGCTTTTGCTCTGACAAACTCACCTGCTGCCTTATGGTCCCAAATCACTGCTCACAATTGGCCCCACTTCTGTAGTTTTGATGAAATGTATCTTTTATTTTAAAGTAAGTTCTCCACCCAGTGTGAGGCTTGAACTCCTGGCCCTAAGATCAAGAGTCACATGCTCTACCAACTGGGCTAGCCAGATACCCCTTGATGAAATGTATCTTAAGAACAATTGTGGTGGGGGCGCCTGGGTGGCTCAGTCGTTATGCGTCTGCCTTCGGCTCAGGTCATGAGCCCAGGGTCCTGGGATCGAGTCCCACATAGGGCTCCCTGCTCTGCGGGAAGCCTGCTTCTCCCTCTCCCATTCCCCCTGCTTGTGTTCCTGCTCTCGCTCTCTCTCTGTCAAATAAATAAATAAAATCTTAAAAAAAAAAAAAAAAGAACAATTGTGGTGATGACTCACTGGTGAGGTGGGGGACCTGTGGGTGGGAGTGTCACCTTGTAGAGACTCTGTGGTGGTACCAGCTACTGTCAGCTTCCCATACCCCTTCACCTAGCTACCTGTGGCTTAGACCGTTATATGAGGAGGTTGCACCTGCAGAGACTGATGGCAGAAGATGCCCAGGACATAGTGGGAGGCCTCGCTCCTCAGCGCAGAAAAGCTGGTCTCACAGAGCTTGTGGATGTGCACTGTGAACCCTGGGACAGTTTTTGAGGGGCTGTATCACTGGCTCAGGGACATTTCTGGAGCTGGCAATCACTGTACCCCAATAGCCACCAACCCTAAAGGATCCTCTCTATACACAGGGGGGTGTGTGTGTGTACAAAGTGGTGGGGGAATGATGTTTGTTAAGATAGAAGAGGCCAGGCTGGGATGAGCCCTACAGGTCCAGTCTTCCTATTTCCCACCTTCGAATGCATTCAGAGAGAACGGACATGTTTTGTACCCAAGAAGTGCTTATCCTTCAGGGAGCAAGAGATAGGAGCTATTCCTCTGTTTTCTCTCTTTGCTTTGTCTGCCAAGAAGCTCCATCGAGATTTCTGGTAAAAACATTCCTTGCTAGTTTTAATGGTTCTGGGATGAGGACCCGCTGATACTTTCTGGAAGTTCTGTGGGATAGTGAATAAACAAAAGAAGAATATTATTGGGTAGAAGTTAAGGATCCAACCTTGGGAAACTGTGTGACCTTGGGCAAGTTACTTAGTCTCTCTGGGACTCAGTTTCCTCCTCTGACAAGTGGAGGCCATGGGACTGTTCACAGATAGTGGGGACTGAGTGAGGCAGGTCATATCATGTGCTTCACACGGTGTGTGGCACACAGGAGCTACTGAGCTAGGTCTGAGCCCCCATTATCACTTGCTGGGCCTATTGGCAGAAGCCACACTGTTTTTCCTGCTTTCGCCCTTGCCCTCTGTTGTCGTTCTCCAAAGCAGCCTGCAGGTTATCTTTGAATTTTTTCCTTTTTATTAACAAAAGCTTAATACATATAGATGCCTAATTTTATTTAAATAATAATACTAAAACATGTAGCACTTGCTATGTGCCAAGCATTGTTCTAAGTCTTTACAATTATCAGTTCATTTGTCATCGTCCCTATTTTATAGATGAGGAAGAGAAGAGTTCTGCCCTAGTTACAAAGCTCCTAGGTAGGGGTTTGAAGCCAGGTTGTCTCCATCATGCTTGTTTGGTTCTGGCTTCTTCCTTGCTATATTCCCAATGTCTAGAATACTGTCTGTCATACAGGAGATGCTTAAGCAAATCCCTGTGAAGCTCATGTTCTAGTGGTGCAAGACTCGCAATAAACAAGAATGCGAGATTGCTTCTGATGGGTCTTTAAAAAATCTTATCCCTCTTATGGCTTCCCATTCTGTCTAGAGTGAAGCATGAGCTCTGTTCTTGGCAGAGGAGGCCCTACGGCATCTGGCCCCCCACCCACTTCTCCCTCCCTCACACCTCCTACGCTCCCAACACACTGCCAGTTTCCATTCCTCCAACACGCCGAATTGGGTCCCACTTCCGGGCCTTTGCAACAGCCGTGCCCTCCACCAGAAAGCTCTTTGCTTCGGCTGTTTGTGGGGCCGGCTCCTTTTGGTCAGCCAAATTGTCACCTCCGACGAAAGGATTTCGTTCCCGCCCATCCAGAGAAAGCAACCCGTCAGCCACTGCTTAACACATTCCCTTCACCCCGGGGTGTGTGCGTCCTAGGGCCCCGTTTATTTTTATCCTTCAGCTTGTTTGTATGCCGTCCTTCAAAACTCCCAGCTCTAGCCAGTGGATGGAGCCAGTGTGACCTTTCCCTACCTCTCCGCCTTTGTGCACGCTGGGCGATTCGGCCACGCATCCCGTCTTCCTATTCAATTACACCTGTAAACCCGACGCTGCCCTTCGGGTTCAAGACCCCAAATTCCGGCCTGCCAGAACTTTCCTCAATTGGGCAGTTCCCCTCCCCGCCACAAGCAAAATGCTTTTCGAGGTCTCGGGAATGACGGTCTCCGCTGAACAAAGTAAACACCTGCTCCACACGGCAGCCCTCGAGGTGTAGAGCCCTGGTGGGCGCGGCCATCTCAAAGCAGGGACCGCGCGAGCGCGGCCATCTTCCCTCCGCGCAGGCGCCGCGGCCCCGCCGCGTTCGCGTGGGGCCGGCGGGAGGGGGGCGGGAGGGGGCCCGGTGTTGACTATTGGCGGACGCGGGCTCAAAGCCCCCACTGAGCGTGCGCACACCCAGCTGCTGCAGCCCTGTGGGCTGCGGAGCCCGAGTTGGTCCCGAAGCGGAAGTGCTTCTTAGGGCCAGGTCTTGTACTGGTCTCCTCTGCAGTGAGCAGAAAATCTATTGTCGAGAGGGTGAGAGAGAGAGAGAGAGAGGGAGAGGGGTTGAGAGGGCGAGTGCTAGAGGTGGTGGGCTGAGTGATGGGGAGTTCTGGGGGGAACGAATGGAGGGGGATGTGGGGGGGCGGTCATTGATGTGGGGAGTTGTGGGGTGAGTGATGGGAGACCGAATGAAGGTCTGTGCGCACGATGGTGGACAAAGTTATGGTACTAGTCGGGGTTGAATGGGGCTTGTTAAACGCTGACTTCTACACATTTTCCAGCACAGTGACCTGCGCTAAGGGTTCATACGCACTCCTCAGGTCCCTCCTTAGGCGCGCCCCACCTCTCCCTGTGCCCCTCTCCCCTTGCCCACGCCCCCAGGTAGGGGCCTGGTGTGAATGCTCCAGCCGAAGTGAATCTGCACCCGAAGGCTTCCTTCTGGCTCCTGGGCAAGCCGGCCCCAGTGAGGTGAGGAGAAGAAAGAGGCACCTGAGAGGACTCACCTCAGAGCTTAGAGCTTGGGGTTTGGGG
>NC_138385.1:69851202-69875545 GCF_054177405.1 Leptonychotes weddellii
TAAACATTTCACATATAGTATGAGATGGGTTCCTGCAGTTTTATAACCTACCTTTTTTTCATTTAGAAGTTTTACTGTGATTCAGCTTAATTTATTCTGTGACATTTTAAAAACTTTTAATTTAGATATATGTACAGAAAAGTACACAGATGCTAAAGCATGCAGTTCCATACAACGGTGTTTTTAATAGCTATGTAGGATTTCACCCCTTGTATTTCCTTATTAGTCTCTTATTTTGAGTCATATAGGATTAACTTTGGCATTCATGAAGTCAGTGCTGAGATGAAGGTACTTATAGAGGAATTGTGATGTATTAGAATAATTTCATTAAAGGAAATACCTGGAAATACAATTTCTGGGTCAGTACACAAGTATATATAGAAAAAAAACCTTTTTGTGTTAGAAGCTCAGGTGAGGAAAAGAGTCAAGAATACACAGGTGGTTGTTAAAACCGCATGGTTGCCCAAACTTCCACAGGGTGGCCTCATGCCCAGCTCATGTGAGGGGATTCCTAGGCAGATAATTCTGGGCAGATATGCCTGATGGGTTCTCTCATATGCTGTACACTTCTCCATTCTTCCAGCTCGGGCTTCGCACATCTCTGCCTTTTCCCAAGAAGAGCAGGAAATGGCCAAACCCCAGGTAAGTATGTAGTCTGTTCCTTCCTCTTTTTTTTTTTTTTTTTGTTTGGTACCATGGATGTGATGAGCTATGTAGGAATTTCTGACATAAGATAGGAAATTATTTGGGCGCCTGGGTGGCTCAGTTGGTTAAGCGACTGCCTTCGGCTCAGGTCATGATCCTGGAGTCCCAGGATCGAGTCCCGCATCGGGCTCCCTGCTCGGCAGGGAGTCTGCTTCTCCCTCTGACCCTCCTCCCTCTCATGCTCTCTGTCTCTCATTCTCTCTGTCTCAAATAAATAAATAAAATCTTTTATAAAAAAAAAAAAGATAGGAAATTATTTGTAAATAAGCATTAGGATCAGGGCGAATAAGAGACAGCAGCAAGGCCAGGTTAGAGTGTAGACATGCGGAGGACTTAGGGTGTGACAGATACTAACATTGACTTACGGATTTCTCTTCTTCGAGCCTCTGGCTGCCAGAGGGAAACTTAATTAGGAAGCTGGCTCACCTTACTCATCAGGAGAGAGCACACCAAGTCCTCAGGGAAGTAAAGGTTTCCTGGAATTGCCTTCCATGGCATTTCTTTTCTGAGTCTTCATGTGGATGGTGGAATTGTCTTCAACCACAGCCTGGTTTCCTGCCGGTATTTCTTAGAGCATTCCTCAGTGAGCTGGAGACATAATGTCAAGGTGTAATTTGGGAATAAAATGTCTTAGGGAACTTGAAATTTTTCTTGAAATCATTTTTCCGAAGTAATTTTATCAGTCCAACTTTGGATTCTCATTTGGCCAAGAGACAGAGTCCTGCAGATGCTCACAGCCAACCATCTTTTTTCTTTCACTAAAAAAATGTTTTTTAAATTAGTGTGCAGGAATATTGATTTTGTTGTTGTCCAGTACAATAAATGTGAACACATTTGGCATTGTTAAGGTCAGTGCTGAGATGAAGGCATTTCATGAATACAGATGCGTGTAACTCATCTATAGGGTAGAGAATAGTTTCATCAGGCCAAAAAAATGCCTTATGCTATCCCTTTATGGTTCTGTCCTTCCCCACCTGTAACCTCAGGCAACCACAGATCTGTTCTGTGTCACTACAGTTTTATCTTTTCAAGAATGTCATATAAAAGGAATCATGTGGTATGTAACTTTTTTTAAAAAAAATTAAACGTTCTTTTGAGATAATCAATCGACGTGCAATTATAAAAATAATACAGAGAGATCCTGTGTATCCTTTACCTGTTTCCCCCAATAGTACATCTTACAAAGCTATAGTATAATGTCATGACCAGGATGTTGACTTTGCTATGGTCAAGACATAGCTCCAGCATTGCAGGGATCCCTTATGTTACCCTTTTATAGCCAAATCCATCCCTTTTCTCCAATCCTCCCCTTCTTAGACTCCTAGGAATTACCATTCTCCATTTCTAGAATTTTGTCATTTCAAGAATGTGATAAAAATCAAATCATATAGTATGTGACCTTCTGAAACTGAGGATATTTTTTACTCAGTATAATTCCCTGGAGATTCAGACAAGCTGTGTGTGTCAGTTCTTTTTATTGCTGGGTGGTCTTCCATGGTATTGATGTACCACAGCTTATCTATCCATTCTCCTGGTGAAAGACATGGGAATTATTTCCAGTTTTTGGCAATTATGAGTAAAACTACTTTAAACCTTCATACACAGGTTTTTGTGTCAACATAGGTTTTCATTTCTCTAGAATAAATATTGGATTGCTGGGTCATATGGTAAGTGTATGTTTACCTTTTTAAGAATCTGCCAGATTGTTTTCCAGAATGGTTGAATCATTTTTCATTTCCACCAGCAATGTATAAGAATTACAGTTGCTTCACATTTTTGTCAGCACTTGGTATTGTCAGTATTTTTAATTTTAGTCATTCTAGCAGTATAATTGCTATCTCATCATGGCTTTAATTTGGGTTTCACTAATAGCTAATGATGTTTAAGATCTTTATATATGCTTATTTACTTTTTGTGTATCCTTTTTGATGAAGTGTTCAATCAACTCTTCTGCCCATTTAAAATTGGATTGTTTTCTCACTAGTGAGCTTTGAGAGTTATTTATATATTCTGTGTGCAAGTCCTTTGTCAGATACATAGTTTGTGTGGCTTGTCTTTTTATTCTCTTAACAGTATTGTTCACAGAGCAAGAATTTTTAATTTTGAAAATGTCCAATTTATGAATTATTTCCTTTATGGATGGTGATTTCGGTGTCATATTTAAGAACTCTTTGTGGATCCTGTGTCATGATTTTTTTTCCTTTCTGTAAGTTTCATAGTTTTAGGTTTTACATTTAGACCTATGATCTCTTTTGCGTTAATTTTTATATAAGGGGTGAGGATTAGGTTGAGGATTATTATTTTGCATATGGAATTCCATTTGTTCCAATCCCATTTATTGAAAGGATCATTTTTCTCTTTTGAATTGCTTTTGCAGGTCGTCATAAATCAGTTGGCATATTTGTGGATCTATTTCTGGACTCTACTCTGTTCTATTGATCTATATATCTAACCCTCTGCCAGTACCACGCTGTCTTTTTTTTTTATGCTTCTATTTAAATTCCAGTTAGTTAACATATAGCTGTTTTCATAATTTGGCTATTATAGATAACGCTGCTATAAACATTGGGGTGCATGTTGTTTTTTACGTTGTTGATCATAACCGTTCAGACAGGTGTGAGGTGGTATCTCATCATGGTTTTGATTTGTATTTTCCTGATGATGAGTGATGTTAATGAGCATCTTTTCATGTGTCTGTTAGCCATCTGGATGTCGTCTTTGGAAAAATGTCTATTCATGTCTTCTGCCCATTTTTAACTTTTTAAAAAGATGTATTTATTTTCATGCTTTACAGATGTTTCATTTTCTAAAGCTGACGTCACTGCAAGCTGCTTTTCCACTTTAAGTAAAACATTCAAATTGTTGACAGGTTTTGCTGGTGACACGGGGTTCATAGTGACCCCTGCACATTGTTTAAAAATTAGGATTGTACTGCCCTGGGACACTCAGGTCCATTTGCATTTTCAGGAATCTTTTCTTAAATTACTTACTTCAGTTGGTATTCTGGGAAAAAATTGGTAAGTTTTTGTTTGTATTTTATTGTAGTTTATAATAAATCTAAATTTTTTAATAGTTTCAGAGGTAGAATTTAGTGATTCATCAGTTGTATATAATACCCAGTGCTCATTACATCAAGTGCCCTCCTTAATGCCCGTCACCCAGTTACCCCATCCCCCCCACCTCCCCTCCAGCAACCCTCAGTTTGTTTCCTAGAGTTCAGCGTCTCTTTTGGTTTGCCTCCCTCTCAATTTTCATCTTATTTTATTTTTCTTTCCCTTCCCCTATGTTCATCTGTTTTGTTTCTTAAATTCCACATACGAGTGAAACCATACGGCATTTGTCTTTCTCTGACTGATTTATTTTGCTTAGCATAATACCCTCCAGTTCCATTCACGTTGTTGCAAATGGCAAGATTTCATTCTTTTTGATGGCTGCATAATATTCCACTGTATATGTATAGCACATCATCTTTATCCATTCATCTATCGATGGACATCTGGGCTCTTTCCATAGGTTGGTTCTTGTGGACATTGCTGCTATAAACATTGGGGTGCATGTGCCCCTTCGAATCACTATGTATCCTTTGGATAAATACCTAGTAGTGCATTTGCTGGGTTGTAGGGTAGCTCTATTTTTAACTTTTGGAGGAACCTCCATACTGTTTTCCAGAGTGGCTGCACCAGCTTGCATTCCCACCAACAGTATAAGAGGGTTCCCCTTTCTCTGCATCCTCGCCAACATCTGTTGTTTCCTGAGTTGTTAATTTTAGCCATTCTGACAGATGTGAGGTGATAACTCATTGTAGTTTTGATTTGCATTTGCCTGATGATGAGTGACACATCTTTTCATGTGTCTGTTGGCCATCTGGACGTCTTCTTTGGAAAAATGTCTGTTCATGTCTTCTGCCCCTTTTTTTAAAAAAAAGATTTATTTGAGGGAGAGAGAGAGAGCACAGTAGGGAGGGGGAAAGGGAGAGAATCCCACTCAGACTCCGTGCTGAGCATGGAACCTGACGTGGGGCTCGATCTCAACAACCCTGAGATCACAACCTGAGCCAAAAGCAAGAGTCCGACTATTTTTTTTTTAATTTTTTTTTTTTTTTATTCATGAAAGTCAGAGAGAGAGAGAGAGAGGCAGAGGCAGAGGGAGAGAAGCAGGCTCCCCGCCTAGCAGGGAGCCCGATGCGGGACTTGATCCCAGGACCCTGGGATCATGACCTGAGCCGAAGGCAGACGCTTAACCATCTGAGCCACCCAGGCGCCCCGCAAGAGTCCGACTATTAACAAACTGTGCCACCTTCTGTCCATTTTTTAATTGGAGTATTTGCTTATGGGGTGTTGAGTTTTATAAGTTCGTTAGGTGTTTTGGATACTAACCCTTTATCAGATATGTCATTTGCAAATATCTTCTCCCATTCTGAAGGTTGCTTTTTTAGTTTTATTGATTGTTTCCTTCACTGTGCAGAAGGCTTTTATTTTGATGAAGTCCCACTAGTTTATTTTTGCTTTTGTTTCCCTTCCCTCAGGAGGCATCTAGAAAGATGATGCTTCTGCCCATGTCAAAGAAGTTACTGCTGTTGTTCTCTTCTACAATTCTTATGGTTTCATGTCTCACATTTAGGTCTTTCATCAATTTTGAGTTTATTTTTGTGTATGGTGTAAGAAAGTGGTCCAGTTTCATTTTTTTGCTTGTTGCTGTCCAGTTTTCCCAGCACCATTTGTTGAAGAGACTTTTTCCCACTGGATCTTCTTTCCTGCTTTGACCAAGATTAATTGACCGTATAGTTGTGGGTTCATTTCTGGGGTTTCTTGTCTGTTCTGTTGACCTGTGTGTCTATTTTTGTGCCAGTACCACACTGTTTTGATTATAGAATTGTGATGCCTCCAGCTTTGCTTTTCTTTTTCAGGGTTGCTTTGGCTATTTGGGGTCTTTTGTGGTTCCATACAAATTTTAGGATTGTTCTAGCTCTGTGAAAAATGCTGTTGGTATTTTGATAGGGATTGCATTAAATGTGTAGATTGAGCTTTGGGTAGTATAGACATTTTAACAATGTTTGGTCTTCTAATCCATGAGCACAGAATGTCTTTCCATTTCTTTTTTCAAGATTTTACTTAATTTATTTTGAGAGAGAGAGAGAGAGAGGGCGCCTGGGTGGCTCAGTTGGTTAAATGACTGCCTTCAGCTCAGGTCATGATCCCGGGTCCTGGGATCGAGTCCCACATTGGGCTCCCACTGCTGTGCGGGGAGCCTGCTTCTCCCTCTCCCTCCGCCCGCCACTCCCCCTGCTTGTGCTCTCTCTCTCTGTCAAATAAATAAATAATCTTTAAAAAAAAAAAGAGAAGGGGGAGAGAGGGAGAGAGAGAATGAGTTGGGGGAGAGGGAGAGAGAGAATCTGAAGCAGACTCCATGCTGAGCCTGAAGCCTCATGTGGGGCTTGATATCACCACCTTGAGATCATGACATGGGCTGAAATCAAGAGTCTGATGCTTAGTCGACTGAGCCACCCAGGCACCCCTGTCTTTCCATTTCTTTGTGTCATCTTCAATTTCTTTTATCAGTGTTTTAGTTTTTAGAGTACAGGTCTTTCATCTCTTTGGCTAGGTTTATTCCTAGGTATCTTACTGGTTTTGGTGCAGTTGTAAATTGGATTGATTTTTTTTTTAAGATTTTATTATTTGAGAGAGAGAACGCGGGAGAGCATAAGCGGTAGAGAGGGAGAAGTAGGCTGCCCATCGGGCGGGGAGCCTGATGTGGGGCTCGATCCCAGGACCCTGGGATCATGACCTGGGCTGAAGGTAGATGCTTAACTGACTGAGCCACCCAGGTGCCCCTGGGATTGATTCCTTAATTTTTCTTTCTGCTGCTTCATTAGTGGTGTATAGAAATGCAACGGATTTATGTACATTGATTTTGTATCCTGTGACTTTTCCTGAATTTGTGTATCAGTTCCAGCAGTTTCTTGGTGCAGTCTTTTGGGTTTTCTATGTACAGTATCATGTCGTCTGCAAATAGTGAAAATTTTAGTTTTTCCTTGCCTATTTGGATACTTTTTATTTCTTTTCATTCTCTGATTGTGGTAGCTAGGACTTCCAGTACTCAGATAAATAAAAGTGGTGAGAGTGGACATCCCTGTCTTGTTCCTGACTGTAGAGGAGAAGCTCTCAGTTTTTCCCCACTGAGTATGATGCTGGCTGTGGGTTTGTCATAGATGGCCTTTATTATGTTGAAGTATGTTCCCTCTAAACCTACTTTGTTAAGGGTTTTTATCATGAATGGATGTTGTACTTTGTCAGATGCTTTTTCTGCATCTATTGAAATGATGGTATGGTTCTATGATGTATCACATTGATTGATTTGTGAATATTGAACCACCCTTGCAACCCAGGAATAAATCCCACTTGATCGTGGTGAATGATTTTTTTAATGTATTGTTAGATTTGGTTTGCTAGTATTGAGAATTTTTGCATCCATGTTCATCAGGGATATTGGCCTGTAGTTCTCTTTTTTAGTGGTGTTTTTTATCTGGTTTTGGTATCAGGGTAATGCTGCCTTCATAGAATGAGTATGGAAGTTTTCCTTCTTTTTCTGTTTTTTTTTTGGAATAGTTTGAGAAGAATAGGTATTAACTCTTCTTTAAATGTTTGGTAGAATTTGCCTGTGCAGCCATCTGGCCCTGGACTTCATAGTATATGTGCTGCTGAAGTGAGCACTCTGGACTTTTGTTTGTTGGGAGTTTTTTGATTACGGATTCAATTTCCTTGCTGGTTATGGGTCTGTTCAAGTTTTCTATTTCCTCCTGTTTCAGTTTTGGTAGCTTATATGTTTGTAGGAATTTATCCATTTCTTCTAGGTTGTCCAATTTGTTAGCATATAGTTTTTCATAATATTCTCTTATAATTGTGTTTCTGTGATGTTGGTTGTGATCTCTCCTCTTTAATTCATGATTTTATCTGTTTGGGTCCTTTCTCTTTTCTTTTTGATAAGTTTGGCTAGAGGTTTATCAATTTTATTAATTTTTTAAAAAGATTTTATTTATGAAAGAGAGAGCGAGCGAGCATGAGCAGGTGGAGGGGCAGAGGGAGAGGGAGAAGCAGACTCCCCATTGAAGGGTGTGACCCCAGAACCCTGAGATCTGACTCGAAGGCAGACGCTTAACTGACTGAGCCCGCCAGGCGCCCCTCAATTTTATTAATTTTTTCAAAGAACCAGCTCCTGATTTCATTGATCTGTTCTATTGTTTTTTTTAAATTTCTGTGTCATTTATTTCTCCTCTAATCCTTATTATTTCCTTCTTTCTGCTGGCTTTGGGCTTCATTTGTTGTTTTTTACCTAGTTCCTTTAGGTGTAAGTTTGGGTTGTTTATTTGAGATTTTCTTCTTGCTTCTTGAGGTAGGCTTGTATTGGTATATACTTCCCTCTTAGGTCTGCTTTTGCTGCATCCCAAAGGTTTTGGACCATTGTGTTTTAATTTTTATTTGTTTCCGTGTATTTTTTTTTTATTTCTTTGATTTCCTGGTTGACACATTCATTGTTCAGTAGCATATTGTTTAACCTCTATGTGTTTGCGGTCTTTCCAGATTTTTTTCTTGTGGTTGACTTCAAGTTTCATAACGTTGCAGTCAGAGAAAGTGCATGGTATGACTTCAGTCTTTTTGTATTTTTTGAGACCTGTTTTGTGATGTAATCTGTGATCTATTCTGGAGAATGTCCCATGTGCACTTGAAAAGAATGTGTAGTCTGCTGTTTTAGGATGGAATGTTCTGAATATATCTGTAAGTCCATCTGGTCCAGTGTGTCATTCAAAGCCGTCGTTTCCTTGTTTATTTTCTGTCCCTTGATGTAAGTGGGGTGTTAATATCCTCTACTATTATTGTATTGTTATCAATTAGTTTTTTATGTTTGTTATTGTTTTTTTTTTTTTTTTTACCAAAGACACTTTGTTACCTCTTACAGTTAATAGTCAAGAACAAATAATAATAACAACAAATAAAAGTAACTTGCAAGGGCACCAGATATTAGACATAAACAAGGACACTATTAACATTAAAGAAAGCACGTGTTATTAATTGTTTTGTATATTTGGGTGCTTCCAGGTTGGGTGCATAAACACTTTCAATTGTAATATCTTGTTGGATTGTCCCCTTTATTATGATATAGTGCACTGCTTCAGTCTCTTATTACAGTCTTTGTTTTAAAGTCTGGTTTGTCCAATATAAGTAGTTACTCTGGCTTTCTTTTGACATCCGTTTGCATGATAAATTTTTCTCTGTCCCTTCACTTTCAATCCGTAGATGTCTTTAGATCTAAAATGATTCTCTTGTATGGGGTGCCTGATTAGCTCAGTAGCCATGTGACTCTTGATCTCGGGGTTGTGAGTTTGAGCCCCACACTGGGTGTAGATATTACTTAAAAAAAAAAAAGTAAAATAAAATGAATCTCTTGTAGGCAGCATATAGATGGATCTTGTTTTCTTTTATCCATTCTGACACCCTCTGTCTTTTGATTGGAGCATTTAGTCCATTTACATTCAGAGCAATTATTGATAGATATGCATATATTGCCATTTTCCTGTTTCTGGAGAGTTTTTCTGTTCCTTTCTTGTCTTTGTCACTTTTGGTTTTTCCTTTCCACTCAAAGAGTTCCCTTTAATATTTCTTGCAGGGCTGGTTTAGTGGTTACATACTCCTTTATTTTTTGTTTGTCTGGGAAACTTGTTATCTCTCCTATTCTGAATGTTAGCCTTGCTGGATAGATTCTTGGCTGCAGATTTTTCCAGTCAGCACTTTGAATATATCATGCGACTCCTTGTTGGCTTTCCAAGTTTCTGTTGATAAATCTGCCTTATGGGTCTTACCTTGTATGTTAAGGACTAATTTTTTTTTAAGATTCTATTTATTTATTTGTCAGAGAGAGAGTGCACAAGCAGGGGGAGTGGCAGGCAGAGGGAGAAGCAGGCTCCCCGCTGAGCAAGGAGCCCGGTGCGGGACTTGATCCCAGACCCTGGGATCATGACCTGAGCCAAAGGCAGATATATAACCAATTTAGCCACCCAGGCGTCCCAAGGGCTAAATTTTTTTAAGATTTTATTTTTTAAGTTATCTCTACACCCAGCGTGGGGCTCAAACCCACAATCCCGGGATAAAGAGTCACATGCTGTACTGATTGGCCAGCTGGGTGCCAATAAGGACTTCTTTTGTTTTACTGCTTTTTAGATTTTTTCTTTATCAGTATATTTTGCAAATTTAATTACAATATGTCTTCGTGTTGGCCTGCTTTTGTTGATTTTGATGGGAGTTCTCTGTGCTTTGTGGATCTAGATGTCTATTTCCATCCCCAGATTAGGGAAGTTTTCAGCTATTATTTCTTCAAATAAATTTTCTACCCCCCCTTTCTCTCTCTCCTTCTTCTGAGACTCCTACAATACGAATGTTACTACGTTTGATGGAGTCACTGAGTTTATTAAGTCTGTTCTCATGTTGCATAATTCTTCTCTCTCTTTTCTTCATCTTCATTACATACTTTCCATTACTTTGTCGTCTAGGTCACTAGTTCATTCCTCTGCTTCTTCTAGCCTGCTGTTTGTTATATCAGGTGTGTTTCTAATCTTGTTTATTGCGCTCTTCATCTCTGGTCAATTCTTTTTTTTTTTTTAAAGTAGACCCCCCCCCCCAATATGGGGCTTGAATTTCATGACCCTGAGATCAAGACCTGAGGTGAGAGTCAAACCGAACGCAGACGCTTAACCTTCTGAGCCACCCAGGCGCCCCTGATTGATTCTTTTTTAACTTTTTTCTCTCTTCGGCAAGCGTCTCACTGATGTCTTCTATTCTTTTATCAAACCCAGTGTGTATCTTTATTATTGTTGCTTTAAATTCTCCATCAGGCATGTTACTTGTATCTGTTTCGGTTAGATCTCTGGCCATGGCCTTGTTCTTTCATTTGGGATAATTTCCTTTGTCTTCACATTTTATCCAAGTCTCTGCCTTTTTCTGTGCGGTAGAGAAGCCGTTTATGTCTCCTGTTTCTGAAAGTAATGGCCTTATGAAGAGGCCATGGAGTGCCCAGGCCCTGGCACTTCACGGAGTGTCTCCAGTGTGTGCTGCGTGAGCTCTGCTGTTGTGTTCTGGCTGCTCTGTCCTGCAGGCCCGTCATCTGCGGAGGCTCTCCCTGCCTGCTGTGGGCAGTGTTTGGTCCCTGGCCTGAAATGTGGCAAGTTTGAACTAAGTGTGCTCTGGTCCACTTGTTAAATGAGACCTGTCACCAACTTCACTGAAACTGAGGCCCTGCAGAAAAAACTCCCTGGTCAGGAGTTGTGGCGTGGACAGGGGTTTGTGCTGGTCTCTGGGGGAGGGGCCTGCCGTGCTGGGACTGAGGCAAGCATGACTGAGAAGGGCAGTTCCACCTGCCTGCAGGGGTGTGGGGCTTGGTGTAAGCAAGTCAGGTAGCCAGCATCAGTGTATACTGCTTGCCACAGATGGCTCTATGTATGCTGAGGGGTGGGGAATCAAAATGGCGCTGGCCAGTTTCTTTGTTCCCAGGGAGGTGTCTCCATGAGTGCTGCCTCTCAGGCATGCACTCCAAGAAGGGTGAATAATCTCCCTACCGTGTTCCCCAGGCGTTGAGCTTATTTTTGTATATGGTGTATGAAAGTGATCCAGTTTCATTCTTTTGCATATAGCTGCCCATTTTGCATGTAGCACCCATTTATTTAAGAGACTGTCTTTTCTCCATTGTTATATTCTTGCCTCCTTTGTTCTAGATTAATTGACCATATAAGCATGGGTTTATTTCTGGGTTCTCTATTTTGGTCCATTGATTTGTGTGTCGGTTTTTTCCTAGTACCATACTGTTTTGATTACTATACCTTTGTAGTATAGTTTAAAATCAGGGAGCATGATACCTAGCTTTGTTCTTTCTCAAGATTGCTTTGTCTATTGGAGATGTTTTGTTGTTCCATATACATTTTAGGATTATTTGTTATAGTTCTGTGAAAAATGCCCTTGGTATTTTGACAGGGATTGCATTAAATCTATAGATTGCTTTAGCTACAGCATTTTAACAATATTATTTCTTTCAGTCTGTGAGCATGGTATCTTTCCATTTATTCGTGTCATCTTCAGTTTCTTTCATCTGTGGCTCATGGTTTTCAGAATACATGTCTTTCATGTCCTTGGTTAAATTTACTCCTAGGTATTTTAGGGTTTTTTTTGATGCACTTGTAAATCTGATTGTTATCTTAATATCTCTTTTGATGGGGGCGCCTGGGTGGCTCAGTCATTAAGCGTCTGCCTTTGGCTCAGGTCATGATCCCAGGGTCCTGGGATCGAGTCCCGCATTGGGCTCCCTGCTCTGCAGGAGGCCTGCTTCTCCCTCCCCCCTCCCCCCTGCTTGTGTTCCCTCTCCTGCTGTCGCTCTCTCTGTGTCAAATAAATAAATAAAATCTTAAAAAAAAAAAGAAAATATCTCTTTCGATAGTTTGGTATTAGTGTATAGAAACACAACAGATTTCTGTATATAAATTTTGTGTCCTGCAACTTTACTGAATTTATTCTAATGATTTTTTTGGTGGAGTCTTTAAGGTTTTTTTATATAATATGTCATCTGCAAATAGTGACAGTTTTACTTCTTCCCATTTATTTCCTTTATTTCTTTTTTTTTCCTGCATAATTACTGTGGCTAGGACTTTGGTACTATGTTGAATAAAAGTGGTGAGTGGACATCCTTATGTTGTTTCTGATCTTAGAGGAAAGGCTTTCTTTCACCTTTTCACTGTTGAGTATTATATTAGGTATGGTCTTGTCATATATGGCCTTTATTGTGTTGCGATACCTTCTCTGTATACCCAATTTGTTGAGAGTTTTTATCACAAATGAATGTTGAATTTTGTCAAATGCTTTTCTTGGTGTATCACATTGATCAATTTATAGATGTTAAACCATTCTTGGATGCATGGAATTAATCCCACTTGGTCATGGGGTATGATCCTTTTAATGTTTTATTGAATTCGGTTTGCTAATATTTAGTTGAGGACTTTTGCATCTATGTTCATCATGGATATTGGCCTGTAATTTTTTGTAGTGTCTTTGGTTTTGGTATCCGGGTAATGCTGGCTTTGTAAAATGAGTGTGGAAGTGTTCCTTCCTCTTCAAGAGTTGGAATAATTTGAGGAGGCCAACTTGACCTGGACTTCTGTTTGTTGGGAGTTTTTTGATTACGGATTCAGTTTCTTTTAAAATTTTTTTTAATTAAAAAAATTTTTTTAAAGATTTTATTCATTCATTTGAGACAGAGATACAGAGAGAGAGCATGAGCAGGGAGAGAGGCAGAGGGGAGAGGGAGAAGCAGGCTCCCCGCTGAGCCAGGAGCCCAATGTGGGGCTTGATCCCAGGACCCTGGGATCATGACCTGAGCCGAAGGCAGACACTTAACTGTCTGAGCCACTCAGGTGCCCTTGATTCAGTTTCATTATTAGTAATCAGTCTTCAGATTTTCTAATTCTTCATGATTCAGTCTTGGAAGATATTGTTTCTAGGAGTTTATCCATTTTTTCTAGGTTGTCTGATTTGTTGGTGTATAATTGTTGATAGTATTCTCTTACAGTCCTTTGTATTTCTATGGTATCAGTTATAACTTCTCCTCATTTGTTTCTGATTTTATTTGGGCTCTGTCTCTTTTCTTGAGTCTGGCTAAAAGTTTGTTGATTTTGTTTATCTTTACAAAGAACCAGCTCTTAGTTTCATTAATGTTTTCTATTGTGCTTTTAGTCTCTATTTATTTCCATTCTGATCTTCATTCTTTCCTTTTTTCTACTAACTTTGGGCTTTGTTCTTATTTCCTTGAATGTTAAGACATTGTTTATTTGATGTTTTCTTGTTTCCTGAGGTAGGCCTGTATTGCCCTGAACTTCTCTCTCTTAGAACTGCTTTTCCTGTGTCCCAAAGATTTTGGTCCATTGTGTTTCCATTTTCATTTGTGTCATGTTATCTTTTTTTTTAAAGATTTTTATTTATTTTAGAGAGCAAG
Source organism: Leptonychotes weddellii (assembly GCF_054177405.1). NCBI lineage: Eukaryota > Metazoa > Chordata > Mammalia > Carnivora > Phocidae > Leptonychotes > Leptonychotes weddellii. The sequence continues at coordinate 69,864,931 of NC_138385.1, forward strand.
AGAGAGCGCATGCACATGTATGAGCGGAGGGAGGGGCAGGGAGAGGGAGAGAATCCCAGGCAGATTCCATGCTGAGCACAGAGCTTGACTTGGGGCCCAGTCTCAAGACCCTGAGATCATGACCTGAGCTGAAACCAAGAGTTGGATGCTTAATCGACTGAGCCACCCAGGCGCCCCTCATGTTACCTTTTGATTTCTTGATTGGTTAATTAAAAGCATGTTGTTTAGTCTCCATATGTTTGTGTTTTTCCAGTTGGGTCTTGTAATTGGTTTTTAGTTTCATACCACTGTGGTAGAAAAGATGCTTGATATGATTTCAGTCTTCCTAAATTTGTTAAGACTTGTTTTGTGATCTAACATGTGGTCCATCCTGGAGAGTGTTCCCTATGCACTCAAGAATATGTATTCTCCTGTTTTTGGATGGGGTGTTACGTATCTGTCTATTAGATCCATCTAGCCTAATGTGTTGTGTAAGGCCAATGTTTTCTTATTGATTTTCTGTCTGGATGATCTATCCATTGATTTAAGTGAGAGGTTATAGTCCCCTACTATTACTGTATTGCTATTTCTCTCTTTATTTCTATTAATGTTTGTTATATGTATTTAGGCACCTCTGTGTTCAGTGCATAGATATTTACAAATGTCATATCCTCTTGTTGGATAGACCCCTTTATCATTGTGTAGTACCCTTCTTTGTCTTTTTTTTAAAAGATTTTATTTATTTATTTGAGAGAGAGAATGAGAGACAGAGAGCATGAGAGGGAAGAGGGTCAGAGGGAGAAGCAGATCCCCCGCTGAGCAGGGAGCCCGATGTGGGACTTGATCCCAGGACTCCAGGATCATGACCTGAGCCGAAGGCAGTCGCTTAACCAACTGAGCCACCCAGGCACCCTCTTTGTCTTTTGTTATGGTCTTTGTTTTTTTTTTTTAAAGATTTATTTATTTGACAGAGAGAGACACAGCGAGACAGGGAACACAAGCAGGGGGAGTGGGAGAGGGAGAAGCAGGCTTCCTGCGGAGCAGGGAGCCCGATGCGGGGCTCCATCCCAGGACCCTGGGATCATGACCTGAGCCGAAGGCAGACGCTTAACGACTGAGCCACCCAGGCGCCCCATTATGGTCTTTGTTTTAAAGTCTAATTTGTCTGATACAAGTATTGCTATATAGCTCTTTTTTAAAATACAAATTAGTGCCTTTTCTTCTTAGCTTAGAGAAGTCCCTTTAACATTTCTTGTAAGGCCAGTTTAGTGGTGATGAGCTCTGTTAGATTTTGCTTATCTGGAAAACTCTTACTCTCTCCTTCAATTCTGAATGATAACCTTTCTGGGTAGAGAATTCCTGGTTGGCAGTTTTTCCCTTTCAGCACTTTGAATATGTCATCCCACTCCCTTCTGGTCTGCAATGTTTCTGCTGAAAAATCTGATAGACTTCTGGGGTTTCCTTTGTACATAATACTTTGCTTTTCTCTTACTGCTTTTAAGATTTTCTCTGTATCCTTAACTTTAGCCATTGTAATTGTAATGTGTCTCGGTGTGTTTTCCCTTGGGTTCATCTTATTTTGAACTCTTTGGGCTTCTTAAACCGGATGTCTGTATCCTTCCCCAGGTTAGGGAAGTTTTCAGCCATTATTTCTTCAAATAATTTTTCTGATCCTTTCTCTCTCCTACCTTCTGGAACTCTATAATGCAAATGTTATTCTGCTTAATGTTGTGCCAGTGGTCTCATAAGGTGTCCTTACTCTTTTAGTTCTTTTTTTTTTTTCTTTGCTGCTCTTTCTGGATGTTTTCCATTGCTTCCCTGATTTGTGCTTCTATTTCATCTGTTCTGCTTTTGAACCCCTCAGGTGTGTTTTTCAGTTTAGTTATAACCTCTGTTTGGTACTTATATATTTTTTCTTTTTTTTTCAAAAGACATTTGTTTGAGAGAGTGTGTGCATGAGTTGGGGGGAGGGGCCGAAGGAGAGGGAGAAGCAGGCTCCCCACTGAGCAGAGAACCTGACACAGGGCTCGATTCCAGGACCCTGAGATCATGACCTGAGCTGAAGGCAGATGTTTAACCTACCGAGCCACCCAGGTACCCACATATTTTTTCTTTTTGTTGAAGTTCTTTGTTTTTTTTTTTTTAAGATTTTATTTATTTATTTGTGACAGAGAGAGAACACGAGCAGAGGGAGAGGGAGAGAGAGAGAGGCAGACTCCCCACTGAGCAGGGAGCCTGACGCTCAATCCCAGGACCCTGAGATCATGATCTGAGCTGAAGGCTGATGCTTAACCGACTGAGCCCCCCAGGCGTCCCCTCTTTTTGTTGAAGTTCTTATTGTGTTCATCCTTTCTTCTCCTGAGATCAGTGAGCATCTTTATGACCATTACTTTGAATTCTTTATCGGGTAGGCTGCTAATCTCTATTTCATTAAGGTCTTTTCCTGAGGGTTTGCCTTCTTCTTTGGTTTGGAAAATATTCCTCTGTGTCCTCATTTTGCTTGTCTCTCTGTGTTTGTCTACATGTATTAGGTAAAACAGCTACCTCCCTCAGTCTTGAAGGAACAGTCTCGTGTAGGAAATGTTCCATGTGGCCCAAAAGTCTCCCTGGGCCCCCAGAGTCAGGCATTCTATGGTGTCCCTTGTGTGGGCTGCATGTGCATGCTGGCTGTGATAGGACCACAGCTGCTGTGTGGGGAGGGCAGGGCTCAGGGCACTTGCCCAGCTCTGTCGTGGCTGGGCTGCTGCATGGGGAGAGTGGGATTCAAGCTGCTTGCCCTTCCACTGTGGCTTGGTCTCTGCATGGGGAGGGCGGGGCTCAGGGCACTCACCCTATCCATTTGCAGCTTAGCCACTATGTGGGAAGGTACAGGTCAGGTCACTGACTGGGCCTGCTGGCATCTTGGCCACTGAGCAAGGAGAATGGGGCTTGGGATGGTCACCTGTCCTCCCTGTGGCTTGGTCTCTGTGAGGGTTGCATGGTGCGTGGGGTGCTAGCCCAGCCCCGCCATGCCATGGGATGGGCAGAGCATGCCCTCTGGTGCTAGTAGGCACCAAAAATGGTGCCTGTTGGCTTCATCACCAGCAAATTAGGATGAGATTGCAAAAATGCTGTTGGCCAGCACATCCATCCCCAGATAAAGTCCTTGTAAGTTCCTGTCTCTGTGGCAGCTGCTTTAGAATTAGCGTGTGCTGGGCGCTGGGGGGCTCAGTCAGTTAAGCGTCTGCCTTCGGCTCAGGTCAGGATCCCTGGGTCCTGGGATCGAGCCCTGCATCGGACTCCGTGCTCTGCAGGGGGTCTGCTTCTCCCTCTGCCTACCGCTCCCCCTGCTTGTGCTCTCTTTCTCTCTGACAAATAAATATATAAAATCTTAAAAAAAAATAACAACTAGATATGATTGATAACTTTATACCAGGAAATACCAGAGTTTTAGAAATTTCATAGAATTTCTGGGACACTTAAATTTATATAAATATAACATATATTTGGGACGCCTGGGTGGCTCAGTCGGTTGGGCATTTGCCTGCAGCTCAGGTCATGATCCAAGGTCCTGGGATCGAGTCCCACATTGGGCTCCCTGCTCTGCCGGGAGCCTGCTTCTCCCTCTGCCTGCTGCTTCCCCTGCTTGTGCTCTCTTTTTCTCTGACAAATAAATAAATAAAATCTTTAAAAAATAAAGGAAAAAAAATTAGTGTGTCTCTCTCCCTTATGGTCTAGGCACTTTTCAATCTGTTGCTTCTGCACTAGATATCAGGGTGAGTGGGTGTTGCGCGAGAGCCCTTTAAGAATGGGAGCTCTAGGGGCGCCTGCCTTTGGCTCAGGTCATGATCCCAGGGTCCTGGGATCGAGCCCCACATCGGGCTCCCTGCTCTCTGGGAAGCCTGCTTCTCCCTCTCCCACTCCCCCTGCTTGTGTTCCCTCTCTCAGTGTATCTCTCTCTGTCAAATAAATAAAATCTTAAAAAAAAAAAAAAAGAATGGGAGCTCTGTGTTCCCTACATTCTGTGATTCTCCTGGTCTTAATCCCCACTGATTTTCAAAACCAAACATTTTGGGGGTTTTCTGGTGCGGGCCCCCAGGTTCGGAGGTTGCTGATGTGGGACACAGTCCTTTTACTCTTTGAGTAGAGTTCCATGTTTTTGTGATCTCTTCCGATTGTGGGGGGTCACCACTCCTGATGTGGGGTCCCACATGAGGTTCTGTCACTGCCTCTCCTGCCCTTCTCATTGTGTCTCTTTGTCTTTTGTTGTGGAGGTGCTGCTGTTCATCTAGTTCTCAGGTCCTTTTTAGAGGAAAATTATTCTATATAGAGCTGTAAGTTTGTTGTGTCCGTGGAAGGAGGCGATTTCCTGGTCTTCCCACAGGGCTGTCTCGAACTCCCATTGTGGTTTTAATTTGCAGTTTCTTCATGACTAATGATGTTAAATATCTTTCCATGTGCTTATTTCTCATTTGTATATCTTCTTTGGCTTAATATCTTTCTTTTGCCTTTTTTTTTTTTAGTTTTTAGAGTTCACTATATATTCTCAATACAATTTTTTTTTTTTTTGCCAGAATGTGATTTGTAAATATTTTCTTTCATTCTGTGGCTTTTTCTTCTTTTAAGACTGTCTTTTGAATTTTGCTGTCCCATCTAAGAAATACTTGACTAACCTAAGGTTAAAAAGATTTTCTCCTGTGTGTGTGTGTGTGTGTGTGTGTGTGTGTGTAAGTAGGCTCCACACCCAGCGTGGAGCCCAGCATGGGGCTTGAACTCACAACCCCGAGATCAAACCTGAGCTGAGATCAAGAGTTGGATGCTTAACTGACTGAGCCACCCAGGTGCCCCTCCTATATTTTCTTCTAGAAATTTTATAGGTTTAGATTTTACATTTAGGTCTGCGATCTGTGTTGAGGTTTGAGTTTTATACATGTGGGAGGTATTTGCTGGAGTTCTTTGTTTTTGCATATGTAGATCCAATTGTTCCAGCATCGTTTGTTGAAATGGGAACTCCCATTTTCCCTTGAACTGCTTTTGCACTTTTGGTCAAAGTAATTTTTAAGTATAAAGGTCAAGATTAGAACAGGACAAGGACCTCAGAATCCCCACTCTTGCCCTCTCCCAATCAGTACCACCCACAAAGGTAATCGCTCTCCTGACTTTTAACATCATAGGTTGGCCTTGCCTGTGCTCTTATTATATATAAATCAAATCATGCAGGATATACTCCGGTGTCTGCATTCTTGTGCTCATCGGTACATCTGTGAGATTCACCTGTGTTGGATATGTGGTTTGTAGTTCATTTATTTTCATCACCAGGCAGGATCCCATTGAATGTGCCACAGTTTACCCATTGTGTTGTTGAGGGACATCTGCATTTTTTCCACATTTTAGTTTTAGAAGTAGTGCTTCTGTGAACATCCTGTACTTGTTTTCTAGAGCATATATGCATGATTTTCTTTAAGCTGTGTACCTAGAAGTAGAATTGCTGCGTCATAATGTATGCAAATCATTAACTTTAGTAAACACTGTCAATTTCCCCAAGCAACTCTGCCAGTATATATTCCTACTAAGTGTGAGAGTTCTCATTTCACCACAATCTTATGATATTTTAGTCTGCTTAATTAATAACCTTTTTAGTGGGGGCGTAGGAGTGTCTCAGCATGGCTTAAATTTTCATTTACCTGAGTGCTGATTGGGTTGAGTACATTTTCTTATGCTCATAGGCCATTTGGGTTTTGTTTTTAGTGAAGTACATATTCACATCTCTTCTCTGTTTTTTGGTGGTGTTTTTGTGTTTCTTATTGATTTGCCGGGTTTTTTTAAAATGTTTTATTTGTTTATTCATGAGAGTCAGAGAGAGAGAGAGAGAGAGAGGCAGAGGCAGAGGGAGAAGCAGGCTCCCTGCCTAGCAGGGAGCCCGATGCGGGACTCGATCCCAGGACCCTAGGATCATGACCTGAGCCGAAGGCAGATGCTTAACCATCTGAGCCACCCAGGCGCCCCGATTTGCAGGGGTTTTATATGTTCCAGATAAGATCCCTTTATCATTTTTGATTGTTGCAGATAATCTCCCCATTTAAAGCTTGCCTTTTTACTGTTCTACTTTTATTTTTTTGTTTTTATTTAAATTCCAGTTAGTTAAGATACAGTGTATTATTAGTTTCAGGCGCACAATAGAGTGACTCAGCACTTGGCATACAACACCCGCTGCCCATCACAAGTGCCCTCCTTAATCCCTGTCACCTGTTGCACTCATCCCCCCACCCCCTCCTCTCTGGTAACCAGCAGTTTGGTCTCTATCATCAAGAGTCTGTTTCTTGGCTTGCCTCTCTCTCTCTTGTTTTCCCCTTTCCTCATTCATTTTGTTTTTTAAATTCCACTTATGAGTGAAATTATGTTATTTACTTTTCTTTGACAGACTTATTCCGCTTAGCATAATACTTTCTAGCTCCATCCACGTTGCAAATGGCAAGATTTCATTCTTTTTTATGGCTGAGTACTAGTCCATTGTAGATATAGACCGCATCTTCATTATCCATTCATCAGTCGATGGACGTTTGGGCTCTTTCCATAATTTGGCTATTGTTGATAATGCTGCAGTAAACATCGGGGTGCATGTATCCCTTCAAATCAGTATCTTTGAATCCTTTGGGTAAATAGCTAGTAGTGCAGTTGCTGGATTATGGGGTAGCTCTATTTTACACTTCTTGAGGAACCTCCATACTGTTTCCCAGAGTGGCTGCACCAGTTTGCATTCCCACCGCCCTTTCTCCACATCCTTGCCAACACCTGTTGTTTCTTGTGTTGTTAATTTTAGCCATTCTGACAGGTGTGAGGTGGTCTCTCTCTCATTGTGGTTTTGATTTGTATTTCCCTGACTGTTGTACTTTTAATCTTGTAACATTTATAAATCTTTTCCTTCATGAGTAGCGCTTTTCACATCTTGTTTTAGAATTCTTTCCCTACACCAAGACTATGAAAACATTTTCCTGTACTGTTTTCTAGGCACCTTATTGTGTTATCTTTCACATTAGATTTACAATTTCTCTGTAGCTCATTTTTGCGTATGGTGAGTTAGTGGCTAAATTCTGCCCCCTGTGGATATCCAGTAGTCCACCCACATTTATTTGAAAAGATCATCCTCTCCCCACTGCCTTGCAGTGTCAACTTTATCATAACTCAGGTGCCCATATGGCATTTGGATTCTCTTTTTAGTCCTACTGGACTATTTGTCTATCCTTGTGCAAATACCACATTGTCTTACATATATTCTATACACTTATGGAATATTCCGTGTAGTTGATGGAATAGTTTTTCTGCCATGGCTTGTGATTTTCCAACAAGGTAGGCATCCTGTATTAAGTCATCATCACGAACTGGGAACCCAATCAGCAGTTCCCTACATTTCATCCTCATCACCCAGTGGTCAGTATTTTAGAGTAAAAGGAATGTGCAATTACAGGGACTCGTGACATTCGAGGATGTGGTTGTGGATTTCACCCCAGAGGAGTGGCAGTACCTGAACCCTCTACAGAAGACCCTGTACAGAGAAGTGATGCTGGAGACCTACAGCAGCCTGGTCTCTGTGGGTAAGAATGGCTTCCTCAGGTAATTTTGCTGCTTATGATTGTTGTGCCTGATAGAGGGCCTTTCCTTTCTCAGTTTGGAAAACTTGTAAGGTCTCTGAACTGCTTGAAAAGCTGGACGTTGAGTTCCAGGGATCGAAGTTTCCTAACAGGGTGTTTGTGAACTCAAAACCCAGGTGAAATGGTTCGACTTGACCATTGGACCACTGTGTCAAGTGATCGGTCTCTCATGCTGCCCCAGACCCCACTGCCCTCTTTCTCAGATGCTCTGAAGATCCAGGAGGTATCACTGTCATCTCTCATCAGCAGGGCCACAGGTGACCAAACCAGACCTCATCCTCAAATTGGAGGTAGAAGAGCCATGCCTAGCAGAAACAAAAATCTCCTTTTGGAGCTTTCCAGGTGAGTGGCATTGACTCAGACGACAGGGACAGGAGGTGCCAGCTTGTCAGCCATGGGTGAGGACCTCTGAAAGGGCTTTCAGGAATGTCTGGGGAAAGCTTGTGACCCTTTGATCTTGTTGGACAGGCACATGAATACCTCAGACATAAGAGTGACACCCCTCGCCCCTGTCCCACACCCACCAGACCACTCCCCTTAAGTTGGTGCTCACCCAGAAGTTTCTGCATAGCTCCTTTTCCCGGTGGGTAAGCGTCTTGTAAGTGCCAGTCCCCGCTCACGCCCTGCCACTTCTCCCATTCTCACTTCTCACCGCTTTATCTGAAGCCAGGCCCACCTGAGTCACAGGCGTAGGCACTACTGCTCTAAGTCCATGTTGGATTACCTGTTTCCATTCAGTTGAGATATTTCGATCAGATTTGCTCTCCTAAAACATCTTATCTTTGTTTAAAAATAGCTTTATTGAGATAGAATTCAGACCCTAAACTTTGCTCTTTTTGAAGTATACAAATTCAGTGATTTTTAGTATGTTCACCAAGTTATGAAACCATCACCATTATCTAATTCTAGAACATTATTACCCCAGAAAGAAACCCATACCCCTTACCAGTCAGTCTCTATTTCCTCCTTCCCCCATCCCCTGGCAGCCACTTTCTGCCTCTATGGTTTTGCCTATTCTGGAGATTTCATGTAAATGGAACCATACAAAATGTGGCCTTTCATGTCTGGTTTCTTGCACTTGGCATGATTTCAAGGTTCATTCATGGTGTGGCATGTATCAGGACTTCATTCCTTTTTCTGGTGGAATGATACTCTGCTGTCTGGATACACCACTTTTGGTTAGCCATTTATCTGCTGATGGGTATTTAGGTCGATCTCACTTTTTGGCCATTATAAAGCTGCTATGAACATTCATGTAGAATGTTTTGTGGAGGTGAAGGTTTTAATTCCTTTTGAGTATGGACATAGGAGTGGGATTGTTGGACCACATGTTTAACATTTTGTGGAACTGCCAAATGATGAATATCCCATTTTCAAAAATTTTTACCCAGCGTTTTAACATTCACAGAGGATTCTTTGCCTGAATCAATTTATAAGATGGTTGGAAAAAGGGGGAATTTTCTCCCATTCCGTCTCCATTTAGAAGTTGGCACTCTTCTTTTGCCCCATCCCATTAATGAATTAATTTTAGTATCAGTATGGACTCAGATTGTTATTTTTCAGTGTGTTATAATGCATTAATGTCTTCTGTCATTATTCATTTTGATGTTCAAATTGTCCTCAATTTGTCCAGGAGGAGTCACTTCGGGCTGGCTTCTCCATCTCTTAACATGACCCCATCATTCTTTGAGCACTTTCTAGCACAAAAATATATTCCAGGTTCACACTGTACTTTCCCTGTTTCAGACCTAGAATCAGCAGCTTCTCCAAGGATTTTTTCCTTTTAATGGGGAATGGTACTGAGAAATCAGGATCTGGGTGCTGAATGTTCTCATAGCTACTTGGATTCTTCTCATAACCTACAAATGATTCCCAGCTATCTTTTTCCCCCCCTTTTATTTTTTTTAAGTAACTGGTTAATTTGTCTTTTAGTTTCCCACGTTCTGAACTTTGCTAAGTACCCTATGGTATTTAACATATTCCTCTGTCCCTTATTTTTTTCTTGTAAATTGGTGGTTAGATTTTGAAGTTTGATCAGATCCAGGGTTTTATTTTTTTCTTTTAGCAAGTTTACTTCCTAGCTGCTATGACATCAGAAGGCATGCAGTGCCTGGTTGTCTATTGTAGTTATGAGTTCTCGGTGATTATTGCTTGTATGTATTCATTAATGTTTGCAAAATGGTGTATTCTATCGTGCCTTGTTGATTAGCTGGAATACTTCTATAAAGAGGATTGCCTCTCATCTGTTATTTGCTTATATGTTAGTTCCAGGAATTCCATTTCAGTTATGTGTGTTTTCCCATTTGTTTACCACTTTTAAAAATGAGTTGGTTTTGTAGCATCATTCAAAAGGTGACTAATATTTTTTTAATATTTTAATCAAACATTGCCTTATCCTCATTATGAATCAAACTGCCCTATCTCTGGTGAGCAGAAACCCCTTCAGATTGGCTCCTGAGTCTTTGGTAGCGTCTTTGCTTTCTGGTGTTACAAGATGTTCCAGGCTTTTTATATAGTTCCCATTTCTGGCTTGGAATCAGCCATTTCTCCAAGGAACCCTGTTTTTTTGTTTTTTGTTTTTTTTTTTGTGGTAATAGTGTTTTGAGACCACAATTTGGATGTTAGGGAATTGTTTCTAGGCCTTTTAAAAATTGACAGAGCTAGAAACCACGTAAAAACAATTTTTTAAAAGATTTTATTTGAGAGCGCGCGCAAGTGTGCGTGCACGAACGGGGCGGGGGGGGCGGTGCGCAGAGGGACAAATAGACTCCCTGCTGAGCGGGGAAGCCTAATGCAGGGCTTGATGCATGACCTGAGCCAAAGGCAGACGCTCAACTGACTGAGCCACCCAGGCGCCCTGTAAAAAAGATTTTTTTTTTTCCCAAGATTTTATTTGACAGCGAGAGAGGGAACACAAGCAGCGGGAGTGGGAGAGGGAGAAGCAGGCTTCCCGCCGAGCAGGGAGCCCGATGCGGGGCTCGATCCCAGGACCCTGGGATCATGACCTG
>NC_138385.1:69876045-69889970 GCF_054177405.1 Leptonychotes weddellii
AAAAAAATAACAACTAGACTTATGATTGATAACATTATACCAGGAAATATCAGAGTTTTAGAAATTTCATACAATTTCTGGGACACTTACATTTATATAAATATAACATATATTTGGGACGCCTGGGTGGCTCAGTCGGTTGGGCATCTGCCTTCGGCTCAGGTCATGATCCCGGGGTCCTGGGATCGAGCCCCGCATCAGGCTCCCTGCTCAGCGGGGAGTCTGCCTCTCCCTCTGCCTGCCGTTCCCCCTGCATGTGCTGACAAATAAATAAAAATCTTAAATAAACATATTTATATGAATATAACCTAATGAAAGTTTAGCATCACTTCTTATCTGACAATGCTTCCCATGTAATTTAACATATCAAATAAGCCTAATTAGTTTAATATCTTTCTCTTATAAGGAGAGAGAACACATCTTTTGAGATGTTCCAGGGAACATCTAGAAAATCCTGAAGTTAGTTTGAGGTCAAAAAGACTTCGGAATTTGGGGCGCCTGGGTGGCTCAGTCGGTTAAGCATCCAACTCTTGGTTTCAGCTTAGGTCGTGATCTTGGGGTCGTGGGATCGAGCCCCACATCAGGCTCTGTGCTCAGCAGGCAGAGTCTGCTCAAGATAATCTCCCTCTCCGATCTATCCATTGATGGGAAAAAAAAAAAAAGATAATTTCCCTCTCCCCCCTCCCAACTCTCTAAAATAAATAAAATCTCTAAAAAACAAGACTTCAGAATTTGTTTTTATGACATTTGTCTAAAATATCAAAGGAATTTAAAACACTTCATTAAACAGAATCATAGATCACTGTGAAACAATACTTAGTTATCCGTTTAATCAGTGACAAAGACTTCAAAGGCAAATATAGAAAGTTACATAGTTATAAAAAAAACTTAGCTCTTTCAATAGAGAGGACTGTTTTCTTAAGTAATCACAGATATGCTAAAGACAACGCTGCGCACAGAAATTACTTTGATAAAACACAGAATCTTTGTTTTCTAGGCAGGTTACTTAAAAGGTAAAGAAAAACGTCTCACAACTTCCTGAAGAACAGACCAATAGTACAAGAAAACTTTGTCCTTCTAGTAGATGAAACAAAATTAAGTTATAGTTTTACGTAAGTCCACTATTAATATTAAAACTTATTTAAGCCAATTAAATCAAGCTCTTTTACAAACTGATTTTAGCAATATCCTCCAGACGTAGGAAATCCTCTATTCATAGCCTAATATCCACAGACAAACATAAACATAGAGGCATAGAGCCTCCATAGCTTTCATTCCAAAACTTTAGTCACGAATCAGGTACAATGCAAAACTCACTAGTTTATAGCCAACAGCTGAATCCAAATTGTATCTCTGGAAGATGGAACAAGTTAAGGTTACCAGCTTACATGGCTAAAGCCTTTCACTAACATTTGTGGAGAAGATTTGAAGACTTGTATTTGCCTTTGACAAGTAATCTTACGGAAGCTGTGAGCTAGATTTTGGGCAAGGGAGCTATAGTTCTATAGTAGTATTTTAAAAAGCCTCTTTCCCTTTTTCTCTCCTCAGTCTCAGGCAATCATGGACAGTGTTTTCGTTATTTCCTGGGGTGTTTCCTTTTCAAAGACACAATAAGATTTACAATTTCAAGGGACAGAGAAAGAATCCAAGTTTTCTCCTAAGAGTTTTGGGGCATATTTCTCTATTATCAGAAGTCTAGGACAATTACTACTTAAAATTTTCCTTTGTATCAGGGGTCATATGGCATGGGGGCACTTCGTCTATTCCACTATCAATTACCACAACACCCTCCTCTTCACTTTCCTCACTTTCCCAAGGATTCCACCTCTCAGCATCCTTATCAGATTTTGCCACTAATGCTCAGACCCTTGGGGCACCTGGGTGGCTCAGTCGGTTAGGTGTCTGCCTTCGGCTCAGGTCATGATCCCAGGGTCCTGGAATCGAGCTCCATGTTGGGCTCCCTGCTCAGCAGGGGTCTGCTTCTCCCTCTCCCTCTGTGCTCTCTCTCTCTCTCTCTCTCAAGTAAATGAATGAAATGTTTTTTTTAAAAAAATGCTCAGACCTTAATCTGCAGCAGCTTGCACCCTCATAGCTTCGCAAAACGGCACGCTAAGGTCTCCAACTTATTATCCTGTTCCCCCACCTGGTGTGCCAGCCCCGAAGCTAGCAAAGTAGTAGACAACTGCATGTTCTTCTCTAATTTCCGCGCTTCTCCCAACTTTCTAACTCGCGCTTCAGTCTCTAGTTGGGCAGATGAACCGTTTCAAGCAGTGCCCAGCCCACTGCGGCTGCCATTAGTTTTCCTTCTCCGCTGCGGTACACTCTGCGTGGTTCCTCAGGCAAGCACATCAAACCGGCCAGTGTTATGGGGCATCTCCACACTCACATGGCAGTGCACAAGCATCTAACATTTGGACCACCACCCCCCCCCGCCCCGCCCCGCCCCGAGAGGTTGATGGCCAACTCAGGATTTCTCCTGTGGATGCTTCCTCCCCAAGGCCCATTTTGTTGGAGAAAGTCATCAAGAGGAAGTGTCTGACAGTTAACATGTGAGCCGGTCAATCAGAGGCTCCTTACTCCCCAGCCCTGTCCTTGAAGCGTGGGTTCCACTTGCCTTTCCTGCTCCCAGAGGCTGCTCCAAGGACAGAGCCTTGAGATAGTGATGTGGTGTTGAGAACACCAGCAAGTATACTTGAATGAACCCAGTCAAACCCTCTACGTAAATGTTTAAGATTTGCTGGACAGGTGCCGGGATCTACTCATCTTGCTTCTCCCCAAGACAAATCCTGTACGTAAGTTTCCTTTGCTTATTAAACCGGCTACATACTAAGCTGGTGTGGCCTGACTCTTTGTTCTCTCCCTGCCCTGAGTACCAGAGGCCAGTTTCAGATTATACCGAGAGCTCCCGAGAGGGTTGCAAGCTGGTGCATTTGTTTGGACTTTGGGACGGCTCACCAGTTGTTGCTTCACAAACTGGCCCCCATACATGGAGAGCAAGGGGAGACCAAAGAAAGAGGCAACCCATTCCAGATTGGCAAATGGCAGCTCTAATAAGCAAGGGAACTTCCGAGGCTTGTCGTGGGTGGCCGTGAGATGAGTAGATCTCTGTGTCTGCCTGCCAGACTCTTAAAACTTTCTATGGAGGCCTTAACAGGGTTTAGTCACGTATACAATCCAAGTAGTGTCAACAACACATCACTCTCTTGAGGCTGCATCCTTGAAAATGGCTCCCACCGTGGGAATGGCGGGCATTCCAAGGACAGGAGAGGGGGTGAGGGGCCTCTCATTGCTGGGCTCCAGCTCACAGGTCACCTGGTGGTCACATCTTCTTGATGACCTTCTCTAATAGATGACCGCTTCAGATGGAGCCACCACAAGATCAGTGACATCTGAGAAGGCTGAGGACTTCAGCTGGCAAGAGTGGCAGCACAGTGGCCCTGCTCAGAGACCTCTGTGTGGAGATGTAATATCACAGAATGGCAGCCACCTGGTCCCTGGGCAAGGAACGCTCGCCCAGGTAATCTGGTATTCATGATTATCGTGTCCTACATAGAACCTTTTATACTTAGGTCCTGAACGCTATCTTTTTTCCTCATCCTCAAACGTCCTGAGTTTGTAATGACACGTGATGACTACATCTAAATGGCCATCCCTGGGTGATGAGGAAGATATGTGGGAACATTTTCCCTGTTCAAGAAAGAATGCCTGCAGGGCGCCTGGGTGGCTCAGTCGGTGAAGCGTCTGCCTTCGGCTCAGGTCATGATCCCGGGGTCCTGGGATCGAGCCCCGCGTCGGGCTCCCTGCTCGGCGGGGAGCCTGCTTCTCCCTTTCCCTTTGCCCCTCCTCCCTGCTCAGGCGTGTTCTTTCTCACTCTCTCTTAAATAAATAAAATCTTAAAAAAACCAAAACAAACAAAAAAGGATGCCTGTGCTCAACCTGGTTTGTGTTACATGTTGGATGAGAAACAAAAATCTAACTGGAGAAAGTTCTGCTTTCGGTGATGACAGAGAAGCTTTTAGCAGACCAATTTTCCTGCTAAGATCAACTAAACAACTGGATAAAAGACATTATTTATTTGGAGGCATCATAAAGCTGCTGGGGAGACGGAGATCTGAGAGGCCAGGAGCACAGAGAATTCCAGGACCAAAGCTGTCAGACCAGATGAGTACCAAGCCCAACTACAGCCTGTGCTACCCGGGAGGGACCACTTCCTTTGGTCTGGCCCTTAGACACCGCGAGTGGGGACGCCAGGCCCCATGTGGCTGGCTGCCTCTAAACTGTCTCTGTCCAGGGCGCCTGGGTGGCTCAGTCGGTTAAGCGACTGCCTTCGGCTCAGGTCATGATCCTGGAGTCCCTGGATCGAGTCCCGCATCGGGCTCTCTGCTCGGCAGGGAGCCTGCTTCTCCCTCTGACCCTCCCCCCTCTCATGTGCTCTCTCTCTCTCTCTCTCATTCTCTGTCTCAAATAAATAAATAAAATCTAAAAAAAAATAAAAATAAAAAAATAAACTGTCTCTGTCCAGTGCCTGAGACTAGCTGGGGCCAGTGCCATCTGGGCAGGTCCCCAGGTCTGGTTCTAGTATTGCAAACAGCACTTACTGCATGGTACCACGTTTCTCTCGTGGACTCTCATGAGATTAGGCCACCAGAATGGTACTGACATACTTATTTTGGATGATGCTCACAGTGAACATGGGATGTATTCTGGGCTCTGAGCTCTAAAGGTCCACCACCAACCCTTGGGCTTGAGCTACATGTGTGGGCCCGTGTATCAGCTCATCTGTTAGTGTTCTGACTATAGAGCCACCTCTGTCTTCAGCATTCAAGAACAGTGAGGTGTCTTTATTATAACAAAATGTAGAGGGTGCCTGGGTGGCTCAGTCGGTTAAGCCTCTGCCTTTTTCATCCCAGATGAAAAGACCAAGATAAGGCCACGGCCAGAGATCTAACTGAAACACATCTAAGTAACATGCCTGATGGAGAATTGAAAGCAACAATGATAAGGATACTCGCTGGGCTTAAGACAAGACTCACTGTAAGACCTCATGGGGGCCCTCACCACAGAGAGAAAAGAGTTAAAAAAAAAACCAAACAGTCAGAAATGAAGAGTGCAATAACTGAGATTGGAAACAGCCCTGATGCAATGAAGATCAGACTGGAAGAAGCAGGGGAGTGAATTAGTGATACAGAAGACAGAATAATGGAAAACAAAGACGCTGAACAAGAGAGAGAAAGAAGAATGATGGAATAAGACAATAGACTTAGGGAACTCAGTGACTCCATCAAATGTAATAGTGTATTATCAGAGTTCCAGAAGGAGAAGAGAGGGAAAATGGGGCAGAAAATTCATTTGAGAAAATAATGGTGAAAACTAATCTGGGGATGGAAACAGACATCTAGATCCACAAGGCACAGAGAATTCTCATCAAAATCAACAAAAGCAGGCCAACACCAAGACCTACTATAATTAAATTTGCAAAATGTGCTGATAAAAAAGGAACAAAACAAGAGAAGTCCTTGACTTAACGAGGGAAGACCCATACGGCTTGCTACAAATTTATCAACTGAAACTTGGCAATCAAGAAGGGAGTGGCATGGTATGTTCAAAGTGCTGACTGGAAAAAATCTGCAGCCAAGAATACTCTGACCAGTAAGGCTAGCATTCAGAATAGGAGAGAGAAAGAGTTTCCCAGACAAACAAGACTAAAGGAGTTCATGACCACTAAACCAGCCCTGCAAGAAATATTAAAGGGGACTCTCTGAGTGGGAAGGAAAGACCAAAAATGACAAAAGACAATAAAGACTCAGAGAAAATCTCCAGAAACAATGACAAAACAAGTAAAAATGGCACTAAACACATATCAATAATCACTCTGAATGTAAATGGACCAAACGCTCCAATCAAAAGATATAGGGTGACAGAATGGATTAAGAAAAACAAGACCCACCTATATGCTGCCTACAAGAGACTCATTTTATTTTATTTTATTTTTAAAGATTTTTATTTATTTATTCGTGAGAGACAGAGAGAGAGAGGCAGAGGGAGAAGCAGGCTCCCAAGGAGCAGAGAGCCCGATGTGGGACTCGATCCCAGGACCCTGGGATCATGACCTGAGCCGAAGGCAGACGCTTAACCATCTGAGCCACCCAGGCGCCCGAGACTCATTTTAGACCTCAAGACACCTGCAGATTGAAAGTGAGGGGGATGGAAAAATATTTACCATGTAAATGGACGTCAAAAGCAAGCCGGAGTAGCCATACTTATGTCGGACAAACTAGACTTTAAAACAAAGACTGTAACAAGAGATGAAGACGGACACTATAGCATCCTAAAGGGGACAATCCAACAAGAAGATCTAACAACTGTAGATATTTATGCACCCAACATAGGTGTACCCAAATATATAAAACAATTAGTAAACATAAAGGAACTAATTGATAAATAATACAGTAATAGTAGGGGATATTAACACCCCACTTACATCAAGGGATAGATCATCCAAACAAAATAAACAAGGAAACAATGGCTTTAAATGACACACTGGACTGGATGGACTTAACAGATATATTCAGAACATTCCATCCCAAAACAGTAGAATACACATTTTGTTTTCAAGCATGCATGTGATATTCTCCAGAACAGATCACATATTAGGACACAAAACAGGCCTCAACAAATTAAAAAAGATTGAAGTCATACCATGCACCTTTTCTGACCATAATGTTACAAAACTTGAAGTAAATCACAAGAAAAAAATCCAGAAAGACCAAAAATACATGGAGGGGAAACAACGTGCTAGAGAAGAATGAATGGGTCAGCCAGGGAATCAAAGAAGAAATTTAAAAATACATGGAAACACATGAAGATTAAAACGCAACCATCCAAAACCACTGGGATGCAGCAAAAGTGATTCTAACAGGGAAGGAATGCAGGGCTACCTCATGAAGCAAGAAAAATCCTAACAACCTAACCTTACACCTGAAGGAGCTAGAAAGAGAACAGACAAAGCCTAAAACCAGCAGAAGGATGGAAATAACAAAGATTAGAGCAGAAATCAATGGTATAGAAACTAAAAAAAAATAAATAAAAAATAGATAAGATCAGTGAAACCAGGAGCTTGTTCTTTGAAAAAATTAATAAAATTGATAAACCTCTAGCCAGACTTAACAAAGAGAGAAAGGACACAAATAAAATCACAAATGAGAGAGGAAAAATAACAACCAACACCACAGAAATATGAACAGTTTTAAGAGAATAGTATGGAAAATTCTATGCCAACAAATTGGACAACCTGGAAGAAATGGATAAATTCTGCCAAACGTATAAACTACCAAACTTAAACAAGAAGGAATAAAAAACTTGAACAGACCAATAACCAGCAAAGAAATTGAATTAGTAAAAAGATCTTTCAACAAACAAAAGTCCAGGCCCAGATGGTTTCACAAATTCTACCAAACATTTGTTTTAAATTTTATTTATTTGAGAAAGAGAGAGAGAGAGAACAAGCAGAGGAGAGAGGGAGAAACAGGCTCCCCACAGAGCAGGGAGCTGGACATGGGGCTCTATCCCACAACCCCTGGGATCATGACCTGAGCTGAAGGCAGACGCTTCATTGACTGAGCTACCCAGGTGCCCCAAAATTGTACCAAACATTTAAAGAAGAGTTAATACTTATTCTTCTCATACTTTTCCAGAAAGAGAGAAAAGGAAGGAAAACTTCCAAATTCATTCTACGAGGCCAGAATCACCCTGATACCAAAACCAGATAAAGACTCCACAAAAAATAGACAACTACAGGCCAATATCTCTGATGAACACAGATGCAAAAATTTTCAGTAAAGTACTAGCACACCAAATCCAACAGTACGTTAAAAGAATGATTCACCACGATCAAGTGGGATTTCTTCTTGCTTTGTAAGGGTGGTTCAATATTCACAAATCAATCAATGTGATTCATTACATTAATAAAAGAAAGGATAAGAACCATATGATCTTTTCAATAGATGCAGAAAAAGCATTTGACAAAGTATAACATCCATTCATGATAAAAACCCTCAACAAAGTGGGTTTAGAGGGTACATACCTCAACATCATAAAGGCCATCTATGACAAACTCACAGCTAATATCCTCGGTGGGGAAGGACTGAGAGCTTCTCCTCTTACAGTCAGGAACAACACAAGGATGTCCACTGTCACCACTGTTATTTAACATAGTACTAGAAGTCCTTGCCACAGCAGTCAGACAACAAAAAGAAATAAAAGGCATCCGAATTGGCATGGAAGAAGTATAACATTTGCTCTTTGCCAATGACATGATACTCTATAAAGAAAACCCAAAAGACACCACCAAAACATTGCTAGACCTGATACACGAATTCAGTAAAGTCATAGGTTATAAAATCATTATACAGAAATCTGTTACATTTCTATACACAGGGAATGAAGCAGCAGAAATGGAAATTAAGAAATCAATCCCATTTAAAACTGCACCAAAAGCCATAAGATACCTAGGAGTTAATCTAGCCAAAAAGGTGAAAGACCTGTCCTCTGAAAACTATAAAACACTGATGAAAGAATGTGAAGAAGACAGAAAGAAATGGAAAGACATTCCATGCTCATGGGTTGGAAGAAAAAATACTGTTAAAATGTGTACACTACCCAAAGCAATATACACATTTAATGCGATCCCTATCAAATTACCAACATATTTTCACAGAGCTAGAACAAACAATCCTAAAATTTATATGGAACCAAAAAAGACCATGAATAGCCAAAACAATCTTGAAAAATAAAAACAGGGGCGCCTGGGGAGCTCAGTCAGTTAAGCGGCTGCCTCCGGCTCAGGTCATGATCTCAGGGTCCTAGGATTGAGCCCCACATCGGGCTCCCAGCTCAGCAGGGAGCCTACTTCTCCCTCTCCCTCTGCTACGCCCCTTGCTTGTGCGCATGCGCTCTCTCTCTCTCTGGCAAATAAATAAATAAATAAATAAATAAATAAATAAAATCTTAAAAAAAAAAAAAAGGGTAAACTATTCCCAATCTGGTAAAAGAAAATCTCCTGGTGTTCCAACCTCCCACAACTGTAAGGAGGCTCGACAGTTGCTAGAAGTTTGGATTTTGATGCCAACACATTCTTCACCCAGACTATTTGCTATAGTCCGTAAGTCTGTCTTCCGTATTCAGTGGGGACCTGAGTGACAAGAGGCACTAGATAAACTAAAGGAGGTTATTCAGTTCAGGTTTCCTACTAGTGCCCTGAGGGCAGGACATACGATTGCAAGTTTCTGCCACCAAAATTTGCTCCCTGGGGCCCCTGGACCAAATGGACAGGCAAACTCCTACTGATGGACTCTTACTGTAAGCGGCTCCCAGTCTCAGCCTAAACGTGTTTGCCAATGGAGAGGTAGCTCCCAGTAGTACACAAGGCGTTTCTGGAAACTGAGGCCCTCCTGGGGCAGAGCCAGTTACCCCACAGACCAGGACTTCTAGTATGTCCTGCACAACGGAAAAGGCTCCCCGTGAAGTCAGATCAGCAATGGTCAGCAGCATTATTAAAATGGAAATGATACCTACAGGGTCAAGTTATAGCCAGCCCTCCTGGAGATTTACAAACTCCATGAGGAAATAGCCTCACATCGTGCCAATGAGACTGACTTGCCCCAAACCCAGAAATGCCTCTGCCCCCGCTCAATGGGGACAACAGGGAGGATGGTCAGCACTCTCAAAACAAGAAAAGCAATGGTCTTCCTTTACCAATGGAGTGAGCAGGGAGCATAAGGGGCCAGATAATGGACAGCTGTAGACTGTCACCCCTATTCAAATAGTCCAAAGTCCGTATGGGGTGGAGACCAAAGGGCCCAGTGGGCTGAGCTGTAATACTCCCAGCAACAGGGGATACCCCTGACAAGCAGTTTCACAAGGTTCACAGTGTACTGCCTCTGGTCTGTGACTACTGGGCTAACTACTTGGTCAGGACTTGGGTAAACTCAGGGCTGGAAAACATAAGCCGAAACATCTGGAACACAGAGATGTGGAGAAAATTGCGGCATGGGCTCCCACTCTGCTCATTCGGGTGCACCAGAGCTCCACTCAGACCAAACGAGACACAGAGGAGGCACGCTACAGGGCCAGCCCTGAGGAATTAACCAAACTACCAAAGGAGGTAAGCCTCTGGCAGGAGGGAGAATCCCCATACTTTTGGGAGGAGCCAACCTAACCCTTCTATCAGCGGGCCCAGGAGTGGTTGGGGCATTTGGGCATCAGAAGTTTATGAAAATGGATTGTTAACAGAGGAGTTGTCATGGCAGAGAACAAAGCCATTAGGGACTGGACCAAATGCCGGTAGTCTCTTCAATAAATGGTCTTGAGGAAACTGTAGAGTGACATGCAAAATAAGGAGATTAGACTATCTTACACCATGCATAAAAAGTAACTCAAAATGGATTGAAGACCTGAATGTAAGACCTGAAACCATAACCCTTCTAGAAGAAAACACAGGCAGGAAGCTCTGTGACATCTGTCTTGGTGATGAGTTCTTGGATTGGACTCCCAAAGCAAAGGCAACAAAAATAAATAAGTGGGACTACATAAAGCTAAAAGCTTCTGGAAGGGCGCCTAGGTGGCTCAGTTGGTTGGGCGACTGCCTTCGGCTCGGGTCATGATCCTGGAGTCCCGGGATCGAGTCCCGCATCAGGCTCCCTGCTCAGCAGGGGGTCTGCTTCTCCCTCTGACCCTCTTCCCTCTCATGCTGTCTCTCAATCTCTCTCTCAAATAAATAAAAATCTTTAAAAAAAAAAAAAGCTTCTGAAAAAAAAAGAGGAAATCATCAACAAAATGAAAAGGCAACTCTTTTCCACATTGTATATTCTTGCCTCCTGTCATATAAGCGTGGGTTTATTTCTGGGCTCTCTATTCTGTTCTATTGATCTATGTGTCTACTTTTTTTTTTTTTTTGCCACTACCATACTGTTTTGATTAATACAGGTTTGTAGTATACCTTGAAATCTGGAATTGTGATGCCTCCAGCCTTGTTCTTTGTTTCAAGATTGCTTTGGCTTTCAGGGTCTTTGTGGTTCTATATAAATTTTAGGATTATTTGTTCTAGTTCTGTGAAAAATGCTGTTGCTATTTTGATAGGGATTGCATCAAATCTATAGATTGCTTTGGGAAGTATGGACATTTTAACAATATTGATTCTTCCAATCCATGAGCATGGTATAATTTTCCATTTGTATCATTTTCAATTTCTTTCCTCAATGTTTTATAATTTTCAAAGTACAGGTCTTTTGCCTCTGTAAGTTTATTCCTAGGTATTTTATTCTTTTTGGTGCAGTAGCAAATGCAATTGTTTTCTTTTTTTTTTTAATGCAACTGTTTTCTTAATTTCTCTTTCTGCTACTTTATTGCTAGTGTACAGGAACAATATTAATTTCTGGGTATCAATTTGGTATCCTGAAACTTTATTAAATTTACTACTTCTAGTGGTGTTTTGGTGTAGTCTTTAGGTTTTTCTATGTGTATGTCATCTGGAAATAGTGACAATTTCATTTCTTCCTTATCAATAAGAATGCCTCATTTCTTTTTCTTGTCTGACTGACTCTGTGGCTAGGACTTCCAGTACCACTTGAATAAAAGTGATGAGAGTGGACATCCTTGTCTTGTTTCTGATCTTCGAGGAAAAGATCTCAGCTTCTCACCACTGAGCAGGACGTTAGCTGTGCTGGGAAAACTGGACAACATGCAAAAGAATGAAACTGGACCACTTTCTTACACCATATGCAAAAATAAATTAAAAATGGATTAAAGATCTAAATGTGGGACTTGAAACCATAACAATCCTAGAAGAGAACACAGACAGTAATTTCTCTGACACTGGCTGTAGCAACATTTTTTTCTAGATACGTCTCCTAAGGCAAGGAAAACAAGAGCAAAATTAAACTATTAGCACTACACTAAAGTAAAGTTTTAGTACAGCAAAAAACAGAAACAAAACAAAGCAGGAACAAAACTAAAAGGCAACCCGCTGAATGAGAGAAGATATTTGCAAATGACATATCTGATAAAGGGTTAGTATCCAAAACATATAAAGGACCCATACAACTCGGCACCAAAAAAACCCAATGCTATTAAAAATGAACAGAGGACATGAATAGACATTCTCCCAAAGAAGATATGCAAGATAGCCAGCAGATACATGAAAAGATGCTCAAGGGCGCCTGGGTGGCTCAGTTGGTTGGGCGACTGCCTTCGGCTCGGGTCGTGATCCTGGAGTCCCAGGATCGAGTCCCGCATCGGGCTCCCTGCTCGGCGGGGAGTCTGCTTCTCCCTCTGACCCTCCCCCCTCTCATGTGCTCTCTCATTCTCTCTGTCTCAAATAAATAAATAAAATCTTAAAAAAAAAAAGATGCTCAACATCCTTCATCATCAGGGAAATTCGAATCAAAACCACAATGAGATACCACCTCACATCTGTCTGAAGGGCAATTGTAAGAAAGATAAGAAATAACAAGTGTGGGCGAGGATGTGGAGAAAAGATAACCCTTGTGCACTGCTGGTAGGAATGTAAATTGGTGCGGCTACCGTGGAAAACAGTATGGAGGTTTCTCAAAGCAGCAAAAACAGAACTACCATATCATCCAGGAATTCCACTTCTGAGTATTTATCCAAAGAAAAACCCAAACGCAAAAAGGTATATGCAAATGAATAAACACACAAACAAAAGGCAGAATCAGATCTATAAATACAGAGAACAAACTGATGGTTACCAGAGGGGTGGGGGCAGGTGGGCAAAATGGATGAAGAGGAGGGGGAGATACAGGCTTCCAGTTACGGAGTAAGTCCCAAGAACAAAGGGTCCAGCATAGGGAATACAGGCGAGGGTCTGGTACTAGCACTGTATGCTGACAGATGGGGGCTACCCTTGCGGGGAGCACAGCATGATGTATACACTTGTTGAATCAC
This sequence comes from Leptonychotes weddellii, assembly GCF_054177405.1. Classification (NCBI taxonomy): domain Eukaryota; kingdom Metazoa; phylum Chordata; class Mammalia; order Carnivora; family Phocidae; genus Leptonychotes; species Leptonychotes weddellii. Next base: position 69,889,006 of record NC_138385.1, read on the forward strand.
TATGCTGTACACCTGGAAATAATGTAACTGTGTGTGTCACCTACGCTGAACTCAAAAACATTAAAGAAAAAAAGATTAAAACAAAAATATAAAGGTAATCTAACCATTAAAAAGTTTAAAAAGATATACGCATCCCCATGTTCATTGCAGCACTATTTTTTTTTTTAAAGATTTTATTTATTTATTTGACAGAGAGAGACACAGCGAGAGAGGGAACACAAGCAGGGGGAGTGGGAGAGGGAGAAGCAGGCTCCCTGTGGAGCAGGGAGCCCGATGCGGGACTCGATCCCAGGACCCTGGCATCATGACCTGAGCCGAAGGCAGACGCTTAACGACTGAGCCACCCAGGCGCCCCGCAGCACTATTTTTTTTAAAGATTTAATTATTTGAGAGAGAGAGAGCGCGCGCACACACAAGCAGTGGGAGCAGCAGAGGGAGAGAGAGAAGCAGGTCCAGTCAGTTAAATATCTGCTTTGGGCTCAAGTCATGGTCCCAGGGTCCTGGGATCGAGCCCCGCATCGGGCTCCCTGCTCAGCGGGGAATCTGCTTCTCTCTCTCCCTCTGCCCCTCTCCCCTCTCCTTCTCCCTCTCTCTCTCTCAAATAAATAAAATCTTTAAAAAAAAAAGATCAGAAATACTGCCCACAGTCCTGATCCCATTAAATTCACACCCCTGTGGCATAACTGCATCATACGAAAATTCGCAACAAACGAAGAGACCACCAACAGAGACGCTCTGACCTCTGCTAGCGCACACATCCACACTGGACACAACCCAATTACCAGTTTTCACGGACACGGGCGCCCTGACGTTGCCACCCACTGCAAAGCCATGTCCGCTTTCTTCTGTCCCTTACAGAAAACCCAGAGCCCAGCCACTTTCCCCTCCAACCTGACAGGGCCCAGCCATGGACCACCGATTCTGGGCCCATCCTCTCAGCCTGCTTCGCTCCTCATCCAGTGTAA
>NC_138385.1:69890070-69982270 GCF_054177405.1 Leptonychotes weddellii
ATGTGTGTCTCTGCGTAACGCCCCCCACTACTGCTGCCCACAGATGACCTCTGACTTTCACCTCTACCCTTTTGCTGTGTCCTCTCCTTACCCGAGAACTTCCTACCTGGGCCAGGGTCAGCTACACACCCACTGATGGATCACCTAACAGCCTACCGCTGCCGAGGTCTGTCTGAAAACAACATGCCACGTGCACAGCACAGGGTGACCCGCAACACGGGTCAGGATGGAGACCCCAAAAACCACGCCGTTGCCTATTCGGATCGGTCAGTCCTACTAACATGATCACAGACCCCAACGCCGAGGCTGGCACTCCTCGTCCTCCTATCTCCACTACTAACCAGCAGCACCCACTCTGGCTAAGCCGGACTCTAACACGTGGCTTATGACTCACAGATAGATGCCTTCCAATTCTAGCGGCCAACTTTTACTTCAAGTCAGATGAAACGGACTGTTACCAATGAGTGCTATCAAACGAATAGAGCAACGGGCCACTAGCTATGAAACTAATTTAAGGGAGGCCCAGGGATGGTGTACACCGAGATCACCACTGGGATGCTCACGATTGGTGCAATCAAATTAAAAACGCTGTAGTCCAGACCCAATACCAATAAACCCTATGGGATTACAGAGAGAAAGTGGTAGCTCTTACTGGTCCCCTGGATGATGATAAATTAAACCTGGTCAACAACGTATGCCCTTAAATCTACTGGCCTCTTTTCCTATTAATTATAATGATCTCTTTCGTCCTTCAGTACAAGTCCCATTTATTGAGGTAGAAAGAAACTGTTCTCACCAAGTGACCCACGGGACCTTACCACGAAACCTCCTTCCCGGCTGCTCATCAGTATACATGGGGAGAGCAATGTATACTGCATCTTACCTGGGTCAAAGCATGTCCAAAATATCAGAGTCTACAATCAGCTCAGGAATTCCTCTCTAACATTCCCTCACAACACCAAGGGCAAGTTGACACTGCACACGGCGGAAGCAGGTTCTGCAACAATTCCAACATTCATTAGCCACCACGGCGAACCAGCAGAGCTCCTAGGTGTCACAGCGAGGACAAACCCCACAAAAACCATATATGATCCCATGCAGAAATCTAACTGCTCTCTGGTGGGAGTCTTTTCACCCAAATCCACATCTACTTGCTTTACAGCTACTGTAACGTTTGCTGGGCCCACCAAGACCATTAATAAGGTTTCAGAACTATCTGAGTGACACTGTCACCCTTCTGGCAGAATCCTTGAAAAAATGTACAGAGGGGCACCTGGGTGGCTCAGTCGTTAAGCATCTGCCTTTGGCTCAGGTCATGATCCCAGGGTCCTGGGATCGGGCCCCGCATCGGGCTCCCTGCTCCATGGGAAGCCTGTTTCTCCCTCTCCCACCCCCCTGCTTGTGTTCCCTCTCTCGCTGTGTCTGTCAAATAAATAAATAAAATCTTTAAAAAAAAAAAATGTACAGAATCCCACAACAGGGGAGATAGAAACAATAATCCAAAGGTTAGAGGTGAGGCTAACCTGGGGGGGGGGGGGAGGGAACTGACTGGCGTAGTCATATCACCCTCTTCCAAGGGGCACCTTCTGATCTACCCTAGAAAAATGGCCCCTAGGACAGAAGTGATGGAGCAGGTGGGTCTTCTACTGCAACACAGCAAAGTCATGATAAAAAGGGGCTGAAAGGGGCACATGCGTGGCTCAGTCGGTTGGGCATCTGCTGTTGGCTCAGGTCATGATCTCAGGGTCCTGGGATCGAGCCCCACATTGGGCTCCCAGCTCAGTGGGGGATCTGATTCTCCCTCTCCCCCCTGCTCGTGCTCTCTCTCTCACACTCTCTTTCTCTATGAAATAAATAAAATCTTAAAAAAAAGAGAGAGAAACTGGCCAAATGTATAATACAATTAATGTCTATTTTGGAAATAATTTGGTCCCTCCCTGTAAGGATCCCATATGTGAGTACCCCACAGTTCATGACATCATTTGGTGTATGGCTAAATTAACAACCTTTTTTCAAACTGCTGAGCGCACTACACAGTTTATCCCCCACACTGGAATCATACCGATGCTACTTACTACTGGCAACCAGCAGGAAACCCAAGCACCAGCGCACACTTATCAGAAAAAGGAGGAAGATACAATTTACCCACCAAACCAAAGCCGCATATTGCCTTAGCCACCACCATCCACAAGATGGCACATTTAACCGCATGCTGGACTTGCTTCTGCCAACCTGATTTTTTTTTTTTTTTAAAGATTTTATTTATTTATTTGACAGAGAGAGACACAGCGAGAGAGGGAATACAAGCAGGGGAAGTGAGAGAGGGAGAAGCAGGCTTCCCGCGGAGCAGGGAGCCTGACGCGGGGCTCGATCCCAGGACCCTGGGATCATGACCTGAGTGGAAGGCAGACGCTTAACGACTGAGCCACCCAGGTGCCCCTACCAACCTGATCTTCATAGGCACAGCATAATAACTACCTGGCCAAGCTCCTCCATGAACTTCTTTTATCAAGATAAGCCTATTCCTGTACCCATCAACACCCAGCAACAATATCCAGAGGCTAAACTCACAGAAATATGTGGCCAACCGTGGGCTGTGCCCGTGACCAACTGCAAAGCTGTTTGACTGCAACATTGTATCTTTCTATTAACACTTCCTGGAGCTTCAGTAAAGCCATACAAACTTAACCTTCACAGGAACATAGAGAATACAGGCAGCAGGAGGAACCCGGTGGGTTTGTAAGGGAATCGAATGGTTTCCTCCATCATGAGCTTCCCCTCATCCAACACAGGACAATATTTCACGTACTTGGGCTTGGCTAAAAATTCCAGTAGCTTTTTACTCAGCAGCAGAAACCCCCAAGGACTTGCTCCCACAAATCATGCTAGCCACCAGCTCTCCATCACTGCAAATGAGCTTTTCAAATAGTCCCTCTTGTTCTAACCACTCCACAATCACTAATTTTGGGGGCAGTGCAACTGTATACTTTTGGGGTTTGGGACACTGAATGAAAAGTAACACAGGGGGGCACCTGGGTGGCTCAGTCGTTAAGCGTCTGCCTTCGGCTCAGGTCATGGTCCCAAAGTCCTGGGATCGAGCCCCCATTGGGCTCCCTGCTCAGCAGGAAGCCTGCTTCTCCCTCTCCGCTCCCCCGTTTGTGTTCCCTCTCTCGCTGTGTCTCTGTCAAATATAATCTTTAAAAAAAGAAGAAGAAAAGTAACACAGGTAACTATGTCCGCACAAATTAAACAAACAGCCCAAGGACTGGAACTCTTGGCCGAATCTTAACTATAGTTTAGGGACCACGGTATTAGATAACCACCTAGCCCTGAATTGCTTATTGGTTACTTGGTGCGGTGGGGTGAGGGGTTCGGCGTACTTGCCAATTCGTCTTTCTGCACGCAGGTAGAGAACACTCACCAAGTTTCACTAATAGTCAGGGTGATGCATCAGAGAGGCCATAATATCACCCTGTTGACTCAACAGATTGAACAAATAAAAACCTTTTCTGAGTCTCCTGATTTCCCCCACCAAATCCACTGGCTGTCAAGGGGTTTTGCGTTTTTAGTTTGTGCCTTCATAAAATTCTGGGTCTTGAGGATGCTTTACACTGCCCCCGAACTCATGGGTTAAGAAATAAATTACAGGGACGCCTGGGTGGCTCAGTTGGTTAAGCATCTGCCTTCTGCTCAGGTTATGATCTCAGGGTCCTGGGACCGAGCCCCGCATCAGGCTCCCTGCTCAGTGGAGAGCCTGCTTCTCCCTTTCCCTCTGCCTGCCGCTCCCCCTGCTTGTATTCTGTCAAAAAAAAAAAAAAAAAAGAAAGAAAGAAAAGAAAAGAAAAGAAATAAATGACAACTTTTGTTACAAGATAACACGGGGACAGGGGATGGATTGTTATATAAATGAGTGAAAGTCTCTATATATTGGTCCTATGTTGTTTACTTTTTTACAACAGGTCAGTACCATTAGCTCAAAAGCCATTGGTGCCAATTTTTTACATATCCATGTGTTTTAAATATAGCCCCAAGAAGCAGATTTTTAGCCATTTAGAGCCTGTCTGCTTTGTATACCCACAAGACCGCAGACAAAATTTGCTAGCCATAGATAAGATAAATCCTAGGTCTATAAAAGACCCCAAACCACTGCTGCCCTTCAGAACTCTTTAACAAAGAGACTTCCCATCACGACACATAAGTCCCCTCTCAGATACCCTTGCCTGGGAGTTGCCTTGTCCTCCTCCCCTTCAGAATGGTGTGGCCCTTTGGAAGGTCTCCTGCTGTGAGGGACACCCCCTTGTATGCATCCTTTCAAAGCATCTTTTTAAAGCTGGTCGTATGCTACTGCCAGTCTGTGGCCACATCTTTTTCCTTGAGCAGCCCTGAAATCCCTTAACTCATTATAAACATCCAATAAATCCCTTAATGAGAGGCATCATATTAATAGAATAAAAGGCAAAAACCACATGACCATCATTCCCACAGACACAGAAAAAGCACTTATCAAATTTCAACACCCTTTCATTTGTAAAAGCCTCAATAAACTAGGAATAGAGGAAAATGTCCTCAATCTTATAAACTGTGACTTCCAAAAAAAACCTGCAGCTGATATTATACTTGCTGGTGAAAGAGAATGTTTTTAACCTAAGATTAGAAAAAAGGCAAGAATATCTGTTCTCCCCACTTCTACTCAACATTGCATTGGAGATTTCAACCAATATAATAAGGAAAGGAAAAGATATTAAAGGCATACATATTGGAAAAGAAGTAAAATTGTTTTTATTCACAGGCATGATCTTTTTGTAGAAAATATTGATTTATCTACAATAAGAAAAAATCTACTAGAACTAATAAGTGAGTCTAGCGGGGTCGTAGGATAACAGATCGGTATACAAGATCAATTGCATTCTATACCTTAGCAACAGTGTAAGAAGAAAATTAAGAAAGTCATTCCATTTATAATAGAATGAAAAAGAATAAAATACTTAGGAATAAGTTTGACACAAAGAATGCAAGACCCATACACTGAAAAATGCAACACATTACTAATATAAATGAAATAAGATCTTTTAAAAAATGGAGATATACTATGCTCATGGATTGGAAGACTCAATCTTTTTTAAAGAGGGGGGATGAGGGGCAGAGGGCGAGGAAGTGGGAGGGGGAGAGGCGGGGAGAAAAAAGAGAGAGAGAGAGAATCCTAAGCAGGCTCCACACCCAGCACAGAGCCTGACGCAGGGCTCCATCTCACAACCCTGAGATCATGACCCGAGCTGAAATCAAGAGTCAGACACTTAACCAACTGAGCCACCCAGATGCCCTAGGAAGACTCAATATTTTTAAGATATCAAGTCTCCCCAAATTGATTTATAGATTCAGTGGAATCCCTATGAAAATCCCTACAGGGTTTTTGTTTTGTTTTTAGAAACTGACAAACTGGGGGCGCCTGGGCGGCTCAGTCATTAAGCGTCTGCCTTCGGCTCAGGTCATGGTCCTGGGGTCCTGGAATCGAGCCCCACATCAGGCTCCCTGCTTGGCAGGAGGCCTGCCTTCTCCCTTTCCCACTACCCTTGCTTGTGTTCCCTCTCTCACTGTCTCATTCTAATTAAAAAAAAAAAAATCTTAAAAAAAACTGACAAACTGAATCTGAAATTTATATGGAAATGGAAAGAGCATAGAATAGCCAAAATAATTATGAAAAAGAACAATGTTGGAGGGCTTATACTACCTGCTCCAAAACTTAATATAAAACTACAGTAACCAAGACTTACATTTTTAGCATAAGGGCAGATATATAGCTTAATAGAACAGAATAGAGTCCAGAAATAAATCCTTACATTTTTGGTCATCTGATTTTTTACAAAGGCGCCAAGGCAATTCAATGGTAAAAGGATAATCTTTTCAACAAATAGTCCTGAAACAACTGCATATCCATATGTAAAACAAAACACAAAAAAATTAGACTCATATCCCACCATACATAACTCAAAGTGAACTATAGACCTAAATGTAAAGACTAACATGAAAAAATCTTGCAAAGGAAACATAGGAGAAAATCTTTGTGACTGTGGCTTACACAAAGATTTTTTAGATATGACTTTAAGAGTGCAATCCAGGGGCACCTGAATGGCTCATTCGGTTAAGCGGCTGCCTTTGGCTCAGGTCATGATCCCGGGGTCCTGGGATCAAGCCCCGCATCAGGCTCCCTGCTCAGCAGAGAGCCTGCTTCTCCCTCTCCCTCTGTCTCCCGGCTTGTGCTCTCACTCTCTCTCTGTCAAACAAATTTTAAAAAATCTTGGGAAAAAAAAAAAAAAGGGTGCAATCCACTCAAAATGATGAACTAGACTCCACTGCAATTTAAAAAATGTTTCCTCAAAGGACGTCATTAAGAAAATGAAAGGACCAGCCACAGACTGTGAGGAAATATTTGCAAATCATGTATTGCATAAGGAATTACATCCTGAATATACAAAAAAAAATCTTATAATGCAATAAGATGACAAACTACCCAATGAAAAATGGGGAAATGGGGAGGACTTAAGATGGTGGAGGAGTAAGGGGACCCTAAGCTTGCCTCATCCCTCAAACACAACTAAATATCAAATCATTGTGAACACTCAAGAAATTAATCTGAGGACTGAGAAAGCAAACTGTACATCTACAGGTAGAAAAATGGCCACATCATGGAAGGTAGGAGCTGCAGAGAATTGGAGGAGAAAAGAACTGTGGGTGCTGGAGAGGGGAGGGAGCCCTGACCATGGGGAGAGGGGGGAGGGGGAGGGAGAGGGAGGGGGGGGAGAGAGAGAGAGAGAGAGAGAGAGAGAGAGAAAGAGAAAGCAGTGCACAGGGGATTGCACAAGAAAAACTCTTCCCCCAAACCACTGATGAGGAAAAGGAGAAGGGCTGACTACCCCAAATTTTTATAAGCAGTGGAACTCAAAGTCTGAAGTTTTAGAAGTCCGTGCCATCACTGGGGTCATGCCTGGCGAGCTTAGCAGTGCTCCGGTGGGGAAGGACGGTGGAGGCCTGGGAGTGTGCAGCATGGTCTGAGGATCCCCTGGGTCCCATGGAGAGAAATGTTTCCCCTTCTTGGACTGCATCTGGGAGAGGTGGCACAGCCTTTCTGGGGACCAAAGAGGTGGTGGGCGCCAATGTGGTGGTGCCCTTTTCACTAGCATAGGAACAGAGATACCTGCTGAGGGCAGCAAACCTGGGTGCCGACTTTCTGCTAGGTGTTACCATTAACTCTGAACACTGTGTGGTCGCGGGACTGCTTTTCTGGGACAAACCGGCACTGGCCACAGTGTGGCAAGACCCTCTCCCAGAGAATGTGTGGGTCTGTGCCATGCGGGTCCCTAAAAATTGGAGTTTTGAAACCCAGTGGTGTGCCTGAGATAAAACACAGGCATACTGTGCCACCTGGCAGGCAGACAGCTTGGACACAGGGTGAAGGCAGGGATCTGATGGAAGCCAGGGACACAAGAGAGGAGATTGTTTGCTCTTCTGTGAGGGCTTCTGAAGAGGTGGGCCCGAACTCCCCACTCCGGGGCAAGACAGCAGGGTGATGCCATTACCCCCCCACCCCCCTCCATCAGCACTGACCAACTTCAGTGAGCAACACAGTGCCCCCTAGTGGAGGCTGGAGCCGTTTACACCAAGCTCTGCACCCTGCAGGTGCAAGTCGGCCTGAGAGTCAGCAAAGCAGGTGCCTCCCCCAGAAGACCAGCACAAACCCCTTGCACGCACCAAGTCTGCTGATCATAGAATGTTGCACAGCTTCAGTTCTAGGGGAAATAGAATCTAGCTTCTTTTAACAGGCAGACCAAAATACACCTAGTTAAAACTTGTCACAGTGAACAAGGTCCAAACACCCCCCACTGCAGACAAGGAGTAACTCTGCAGAGGACTGACCTGAGGGAAGGAGCAGCCAAAACACAACAGCAGAGTGCGCACTCTGAAACACCTCCTGAAGTACCACGCCCAAGACAGTACAGGACTTCTTCCTAATATAACCATTACTCTCAGGAGCAGAAATATAACAGGCTTTCCTAACAATCACACACAAAAAAGGGACCCAGACAAAATTATAAGATGGAAGAATTCACCCCAAAAGAAAGAACAGGAAGTCATCACAGCCAGGGATTTAATCAATACAGATACAAGTAAGATGTCTAAACTAGGATTTAAAACAATAATCATAAGGATACTAGCTGGGCTTGAGAAAAGTATAGAAGAAACTAGAGAGCCCCTTACTACAGAGATAAAAGAACTAAAAATTAGGCTGAAATAAAAAATACTATAACCGAGATGCAAAACTGACTGGATGTAATCACAATGAGGATGGATGAAGTAGAGGAACAAATCAGTGATACAGAAGATAAAATTATGGAAAATAACGAAGCTGAAAAAAGAAGGAAAGAGAGGTATTAGATCATGAATATAGACCTAAGGAACAAAGCAATTCCTTAAAGAGTAATAACATTCATATCATAGAAGTCCTAGGAGAAGAAGAGGAAAAAAAATGGAGTAGTTTTATTTGAGCAGATTATAGCTGAAAACTTCCCTAATCTGGGGAAGGAAACAGACATTGAAATCCAAGAAGCTCAGAGAACTCCCATTAAATACAACAAAACCTGGCCATCACCAAGACATATCATAGTCAAATTCACAAAATACACAGACAAGGAACAAATGCCGAAAGCAGCAAGGGAAAAAAAGTCCTTAACCTACAAGGGAAGACAGATCAGGTTCATAGCAGATCTCACACAGAAACTTGGCAGGCCAGAACACAGTGGCAGGATATAGTCAATGTGCTGAATGGGAAAAATATGCGGCTGGAATACTTTATCCAGCAAGGCAGTCATTCAGAGTAGAAGGAGAGATAAAGACTTTCCCATACAAAGACTAAAGGAGTTCGTGACCACTAAACCAGCCCTGCAAGAAATATTAAAGGGGACTCTTTGAGTAGGGGAAAAAAAAAAAAAAAGACCAAAAGCAACAAAGACTAGACAGGAACAGAGAACATCACCAGAAACACCAACTTTACAGGTAACACAATGGCACTAAATGCAGATCAGTAATTACTCTGAATGTAAATGGACTAAATGCTTGAATCAAAAGATGTAGAGTATCAGAATGAATAATAATAAAAAAAACCAAGACCCATCTATATGCTGGCTACGTTTTAGACCTCAAGACAACTGCAGATCAAAAGTGAAGGGATAGAGAACCATCTACCATGCTAATGGACGTCAAAAGAAAACCAGAGTAGCCATAATTACATCAGACAAACTAGATTTTAAAACAAAGACGTAACAAGAGATGAAGAAGGGCATTATATCATAATTAAGGGGTCTATCCATCAAGAAGATCCAATAATTGTAAAATAGTTACCCCCCCCTCCCCCAGGGCACCTGAGTGGCTCAGTCCTTAAGCGTCTGCCTTTGGCTCAGGTCATGCTCCCAGGATCCTGGGATCAAGCCCCACATCAGGCTCCCTGCTCAGTGGGGAGTCTGCTTCTCCCTCTCCCACTCTCCCTGCTTGTGTTCCCTCTCTCGCTCTCTGTCATAAATAAATAAATAAATAAATATCTAAAAAAAAAAATTTATGCCAACTTGGGAGCACCCAAATATATAAATCAATGAATAACAAACATAAAGAAGCTCATTGATAATAATACAATAATATAGCAATGGACAGATCATCTAAGCAGAAGATCAACAAGGAAACAATGGCTTTGCATGACACACTGGACCGGATGGACTTAACAGATATATTCAGAATGTTTCATGCTAAAGCAGCAGAATACACATTCTTTTTGAGTGCACATGGAACATTCTCCAGAACAGATCACATACTGGGTCACAAATCAGCCCTCAACAAGTACAAAAAGATGGAAATCACACCATGCATATTTTCAGACCACAACACTATGAAACTTGAAGTGAACCACAAGAAAAAATTTGGAAAGACTACAAATACATGGAGGTTAAAGAACATCCTACTGGGCGCCTGGGTGGCTCAGTTGGTTGAGCGACTGCCTTCGGCTCGGGTCATGATCCTGGAGTCCCGGGATCGAGTCCTGCATCGGGCTCCCTGCTCGGCGGGGAGTCTGCTTCTCCCTCTGACCCTCCCCCTTCTCATGCTCTCTCTCTCTCTCAAATAAATAAATAAAATCTTTAAAAAAAAAAAAAAGAACATCCTACTAAAGAATAAATGGGTTTACCAGGAAATTAAAGAAGAAATTAAAAAATACATGGAAGCAAATGAAAATGAAAACATGAAAGTCCAAACCTTTGGGATGCAGCAAAGGTGATCCTAACAGGGAAGTATATTGCAATACAGGCCTACCTCACAAAGAAAAAAATCTCAAATACACAACCTAACCTTACACCTAAACAAGCTAGAAAACGAACAGCAAATAAAGCCTAAAACCAGCAGAAGGGAAATAATAAAGATTAGAGCAGAAATAAATGATATTGAAACAAACCAAAAAACCAGTAGAAAAGATCAATGAAACTAGGAGCTGATTCTTTGAAAGAATTAATAAAATTGAGAAACCCGAGCCAGACTTATCAAAAAGAAGAGAGAAAGGACTCAAATAAAACCAAATGAAAGACCCCACGAAAAAGGAGCATTACAGCCCAATATCCCTGATGAACATGGATGCAAAAATTCTCAACAAAATACTAGCAAACTGAATCCAACAGTACATTAAAAGAATCATGCACCATGATCAAGTGGGATTTATTCCTGGGCTGCAGGAATAAATTTATATTCATAAACCAATCAACATGATATATCACATTAATAAAAGAAAGGATAAGAACCACATGATCCTCTCAATAGATGCGAAAAAGTATTTGACAAAATACAGCATCCATTCTTGATAAAAACCCTCAACAAAGTAGGTTTAGAGGGAACATACCTCAACATCATAAAGACCATATACAAAAAACCCACAGCTAATATCATCCTCAATGGGGAAAAACTGAGAGCTTTTCCTCTACAGTCAGGAACATGACAGGGATGTCCACTCTCATCACTGTTATTTAGCATGGTACTGGAAGTCCTAGCCTCAGCAGACAACAAAAAGAAATAAAAGGCATCCAAATCGGCAAGGAAGAAGTCAAACTTTCACTATTTGCATACAACAGGATACTCTATGTAGGAAACCTGAAAGATTCCACCAAAAAATTGCTAGAATTAATATGTGAATTCAGCAAAGTTACAGGATATAAACATCAGTGTACAGAAATCTGTTGCATTTCCATACATCGATAATGAAGAAGCAGAAAGAGAAATCAAGGAATCGATCCCATTTACAGTTGCATCAAAAACAATAAGATACCTAAGAACAAACCTAACCAAAGAGGTAAAGGATCTGTACTCTGAAAACTGTAGAATACTTATGAAAGCAATTGAAGACAACACAAAGAAATGGAAAAACATTTCCATGCTCATGGATTGGAAGAACACTATTAAAATGTCTATACTACCCAGAGCAATCTACACATTTAATGCAATCTCTATCAAAATACCAATAGCATTTTTCACAGAACTAGAAGAAACAATCCTAAAATTTGTATGGAACCACAAAAGACATAAATAGCCAAAGCAATCCTGAAAAAGCAAAGCCATAGGCATCATGATTCCAGGCTTCAAGCTCTATTACAAAGCTGTCATCATCAAGACAGTATGGTATTGGCACAAATATAGACACACGGATCCATGGAACAGAACAGAGAACCCAGAAATGGACCCACAATTATATGCCAACTAATCTTCAAACAAAGCAGGGAAGAATAGCCAATGTAGAAAAGACAGTCTCTTCAACAAATGGTGCTGGGAAAACTGGACAGCTACATGCAGAAGAATGAAACTGGACCACTTTCTTGCACCATACACAAAAATAAATTCAAAATGGATGAAAGACCCAAATGTGAGACAGGAAACCATCAAAATCCTAGAGGAGAAGACAGGCAGCAACCTCTTCGACCTCGGCCGCAGCAACTTCTTACTAGACACGTCTCTGGAGGCAAGGGAAGCAAGGGCAAAAATGAGCTACTGGGACTTTATCAAGAGAAAAAGCTTCTGCACAGCGAAGGAAACAGTCCACAAAACTAAAAGGCAACCTATAGTATGGGAGAAGATATCTGCAAATGACGAATCTGATAAAGGGTTAGTATTCAAAATCTATAAAGAACTTATCAAACTCAACACCCAAAAACAATCCAGTCAAGAAATGGGTAGAACACATGAATCAACAGTTTTCCAAAGATGACATCCAGATGGCTAACAGACACATGAAAAGATGCTCAACATCACTCATCATCAGGGAAATACAAATCAAAACCACAGTGCAATACCACCTCACACCTGTCAGAATGGCTAAAATTAACAACACAGGAAACAACAGGTGTTGGCGAGGATGCAGAGAAAGGGGAACCCTCTTACACTTCTGGTGGAAATGCAAACTGGTGCAGCTACTCTGGAAAACAGTATGGAGGTTCCTCAAAGAGTTAAAAAATGGAGCTACCCTATGACCCAGCAATTGCACTACTAGGTATTTACCCAAAGGATAAAAAATACTGATTCAAAGGCATACATGCACATCGATGTTTATAGCAGCATCATCAACAATAGCCAAACTATGGAAGCAGCCCAAATGTCCATCGACTGATAAGTGGATAAAGATATGGTATGTATATATACATACATACATATATGTATACATATATACATACAATGAAGTATTACTCAGCCATCAAAAAAAAATGAAATCTTGCCATTTGCAACAACGTGAATGGAGCTAGGGGGTATTATGCTAAGCGAAATCAGAGAAAGACAAATGTCGTATGATTTCACTCGTATGTGGAATTTAAGAAACAAAACAGATGAACATATGGGAAGGGGGAAGAAAGAGAGTGGGAAGCAAACCATAAGAGACTCTCAACTATAGAGAACAGAGGGTTGATGGGGGGATGTGGATGGGGGATGGGTTAAATGGATGATGCGCATTAAGGAGGGCACTTGGTGGGATGAGCACTAGGTGTTATATGTAAGTGATGAATCAGTAAATTCTACTCCCGAAGCCAATATTACACCATGTGTTAACTAACTAGAATTTCAATAAAAATTTGAGGAAAAAAAGAAATGGGGAAAAGACTTGAATAGACATTTCACCAAGAAAGACTTATAAATGATTAATACACATATGAGAAGATGTTCATCATCAGGGAAATGCAAAATTTTTTTTAAAAAGATTTTATTTATTTGACAGAGAGAGACACAGCAAGAGAGGGAACACAAGCAGGGGGAGTGGGAGAGGGAGAAGCAGGCTTCCCGCGGAGCAGGGAGCCCGATGCGGGGCTCGATCCCAGGACCCTGGGATCATGACCTGAGCCGAAAGCAGGCGCTTAACGACTGAGCCACCCAGGCGCCCCAGGGAAATGCAAATTAAAGTCACAACTGAGATACCATTTTATACCCTACAGTTAAAATGACCATACCAAACCTTGGCAAGGATATAGAGTGACTAGAACTCTCATAATCGATGTTGGGAAATGTAAAATGGTGCAGCCACTTTGGGAAACAATTTGTCAGTTTCTCAAAAAATTAAACATACACTTCCCATCCATCCAACCAACTGACTACTAGATATTTGCCCAAGAGAAATGAAACATGTGTTCACATAAATACCTTTATGTGGAAGTTCATAGTGGCATTATTCACTCATAGGCAGAATTCAAAATTGGAAGCATTCCAAATGTCCACCTCCTGGTCAATGTATAATATGGTATATTCATATAATCAAACATTACTCATAAATAAAAAGGAAAGAACTACTTATACATTTAACAGGAATGCACCTCAAAAATACTTTGCTAAGTAAAAGAAGCCAGACTCAAAAAAGTGTGCGTGTGTGTAGTAGGATTCAGTTCACATAAAAATTCCTAGAAATGTAAATCTGTAGAGACAGAAAGCAGATAGATCAGTGGGGGCCTTGGTTTAGGGATGGGGATGGACTGCAACCTGGCATGAGGGAAATTCTTGGTGTGAATGGAAGTGTTCTAACTGGTTTGTGGGATGACTGCAAATTTGCTCAGCATTATGGAACTGTCCACTTACAATATGAATTTTATGGGATGTAAATTATAACTTCAATAAAGCTTTAAACATTTTTTTAAAAAAAATTTCAAAACTGCCCTGGGGTCATGCAAGTGAATGTCCTCATTATAAAGAGATTCACACTTAAGTTTTTAAGGGTAAAGAGTCAGAACGTTGGGATGCCTGGGTGGCTCAGTCGGTTAAGCACCTGCCTTCAGCTCAGGTCATGATCCCAGGGTCCTGGAATAGAGCCCCACATTGGGCTCCTTGCTCAGTAGGGAGTCTGCTTCTCCCTGTGCCTGCCGCTCCCACTGTTTGTGCTCTCTGACAAATAAATAAAAATCTAAAAAAAAAAAAAAGAAAGTCTGCAACTTACTATCAAATGGTTAAAAAACCAATAATCTGGAGATTGAGAGAGAAAAACAAAGGAAATGGGGCAAAAAGTAAAAAATTGGTGAACGTGGATAAAGGTGATAATGGATTTTTCTGAGCTATTCTTGCAATTTTTCTGTAGGTTTGAAATACTCCTCTTAGAAAGTTAAAAAAATTGAAAATCACTGAAAATTTTGCATGGGAGCTTTTTGTATGACACAATTTCTCCACCTATGAAATCAGGGAATTCAGGACATCAGTCTGTGCTCAATGTCCACCTCACCCTGTGTTATTTACTGGGACCCGAAGAGATAGAACAGGTAAGGGTAGATTTTGGAAAGCTGCTTTGATAAAAACATTCTATGAAAGCTCTTGCACGTTCCCAGATGGGGCTATCAAATCTGGGCAGCTTGGGTGAAAAACAGGAATCCTACCTGCTAGACCAGGGTTGGCAAACTGTGGTCTCTGAGCCAAGCCCAGCCTGCCACCTGTTTTTGTATGGTCTGTGAGCTAAGAAAGCTTTCCCATTTTAAAGCAATTGGAAAAAAAAAAAAAAGTCAAAAGATTTTGGGACACGTGAAAATGTTGTGAATTTCAAATTTTAGTGTCTGTAACTAAAGTTTGAGTGGAACACAGCTATGCTGTGTTTGTTTGTTTCCAAATTGTCTAGGACTGCTTTCCCGCTACCACGGGGTAGTTGAGTAGTTGTGACAGAGACCACACATGGCCCAGAAAGCCTAAAGTAGTTACTACCTAGCCTTTTGTAGAAAAAGCTTGCAGACTCCTACGGTAGACTACGTGAAACATATAGTTTCTTTAGACCAGTGGCTCTCGGCTGGGGTCAGTTTTGTCCCCCAGGGGCCATTTGGCGATGCCTAAAGCCTTTTTTGGTTGTCACAACTGGAAGGGATGCTACTTCATCCACTGGGAGGCCAGGAATGCCGACAAACATCCTACAATGCACAGGTCAGCCCCACAACAAAGAGAAGAATGATCCAGACCCAAATGTCAGTAGTACTAATGTTAAAGATCCTGGTCCGGAGAGCAGAGACGATGACATGTTTAAGGCTGGATACCATGGCCTCGCCCTGAATAAACTACTTTACTCCTACCCTTGACTCCACCTCTATGTCCAGCCTCTCTATCCCTACCCTACACGTCACTATAGCTTGACTCCCTGCAAGTTATGTTCCCAGTAGGCCGTGCACTCGGCCCTCACAATTCTTCATCAGCCTCCTTAACCTCCCATCCTTGCTGCCATGCTCTGCAGTCCTCTGTGATCTCATCTAATTCCACACAGCATCACCCTTATATGTCTCGACTGGTCAGGCTATGTCAGTTCGGGCCCGCCCTCCCCTCCCCTGGCTACCTGGCTGGCTAGCTCTCCTGCTTCTCCATCATTCCCCAGGCCCAGGCCAGGAGGGTCTCCATGGCAAGCCCATTCCAGGGCTGGGAAGGTCGGAAGCTGCACCTCACACCATCTTGACGGACCCACTCCCAATTTTTGTCCTGGGGGACACTGCTTGGGGCAGAGCGGGAGTTAGGGGTAAGTATTCAGGAATCTGTCCACTTCCGTTATTGCCTTCTACCCAAAACACTGGGGCTGAAAGTTCAATGGGGGATTGCATCGTTGAGAGAGTGATCGTGCCACACAATGGCCTAACTATTAGGTCCGGCTTTAGGGCTACAGTCACCCATATGAATCTATGAATCCTACCTCAGATGCTTGTGATATGGGGACACTTGAACACCTTATTCCTAGGCCTTTTTGTGACCCCATTTACTAATTTTTAAGCCGGCAAGGGTGATCACACACACGATGTGGGATGGCTGTGAGGATTATAAATACCAAGGATTATCAGGTCACCAATAATATCACTGGGGCACCAATAATATTAGTCAGTTGAACGTCTAACTCTTGATCTCAGCTCGGGTCTTGATCTCATGGTTGTGAGTTCAAGCCCCACGTGGGGCTTTGCACTTAACTTAAAAATAAATACTAAGGATTTATTACTGCAGTATGGTAATAAGCAGAGCATTCAGAATTAGGCTGTAAGCACCCTGAGGAGCTTGTGGGGGTTTCTAGGGAGAGAATGGGGCATTCTGATTGGGGGGATGGGGATAGGCATGTGGTAACAGAAATACTACTACTAATAGCAGCCAACGCTCACACAGCCTCTACTATGTTTCATGATAGGCCCTGTGCTAGGGGCTTTCTACCAAGAAGTCTGTTGAATCCTCCCAAAGGCCCATGAGGTAAATATCCCTACCTTGCATGTCTAATGTTTTAGTCACTGGAGCCATCTCCCAGCTTTCGGAACCCAAGAAGTAAAAGCTCCGAATGGAAAAAAGCAACCTGAACTACCCAGGTGCACGGGGAAGCCAGCCTCACCCACGAAGACCAGGTGGCTCCAGCTGTCCAGTGTCAGGCTCCTGAGAAAGGGCCAGCTTCCTCCAGCTGGAGGGACATCCACAGCCCCATCCTCAGACGGCACAGCTTGTAACCACACATTCCTGTCCACTCTGGTGATCAACACTGGGCAATGTGGAAAACCCAGGTGGGGACTGCTCATTGCTTTCCTAGGCACAGTGCTCTGGGCCCGGGGGGGGGGCGCCGGGTGGAGTTACGTAGGGTTCCTACCCTAGAACAAGTCTGTGTTACACCTTGGGGAGAAACAGAAATCAGAGAGGAAATGACACCTCCAGATAGGAGGCACGGAGAAGGACACAGCCTCAGTTCTGTGACTTTCCTACCAGAGGTACAAGATCTGAATCTAATCAGGAGAAAACATCACACAGATCCAGACAGAGGGCCATTCTAAAAGCAGGTAAAAGCTTCAAGAGGGTTGAGGTCACACAAATCGGGTATATTACTTTGCTTGGGCCGCCATAATGAGGTACCACAGGCTGAGTGGCTTCAGAGCCATTTATTTCCTCACAGTTCCAGCGGCCAGAAGTCCAAGATGAAGAGGTCACCAGGTTTGGCTTCATTCTGAGGCCTTGCTCCTTGGCTTGCAGATGGCCGCCTTCTCCCTGTGTCTTCACATGGTCTTCCCTCTGTGTGGAACTGTGTCCTAACTTCCTCTTCTTAGGAGGACACCAGTCAGATTGGATTAGGGCCCACCCATGTGAACTTATATTTAATCTTAATTACCTCTTTAAAGACATCATCTGCAAATACAGTCACATTCTGAGGTACTGGGGGTTAGGACTCCAACATATGAATTTGGCAGGGCGGGGAGGGGATGGGTGGAAACAATTCAGCCCATAACATCAAGGACAGATTTGAGAAACTGTTCCAAATGAAAGGAAACCAAAGAGACATGACAACCAATCTAATGTGTGGTCCTAAATTGGATCCTGGACCAGAACTGGTGAAAACAAATGCGATCTAGGGGTGATGTAACACAGCTGTCTCGATGTTAAATTTCCTGATTTTTATAACTACTGCCTTGTGCTGGTGGTTGTTATGGACTGAATGTTTGTGTCCCTCCTCAAATTCATATGTTGAAGCCCTCACACTCCGTGTGGCTGTATTTGGAGAGGAGGTCTCTGAAGAAGTAATTAAGGTTAAATGAGGTCGTGAGGGAAGGGCCCTGGCTGGTAGGATTAGTGTCCTTATAAGACAAGACATTAGAGACCTTGCTCACGCATGCGTGCTCCCCCGCCCCCATGCACTGAGGGAAGGCCACGTGAGGACACAGTAAGATGGTTATCTACACATCAGGGAAGAGAGCCCTCATCAGGAACTGAATCAGCTAGAACCTTAACCTTGCACTTCTAGCCTCCAGAACTGTGAGAAAATAAATTTCTGTTGCTTAAGCCACCCAGCCTGTGGTATTCGGTTATGGAGGCCTGAGCTAAGACAGTGGTTATGTAGAACATACTTGGCCTTAGGCAAGGCACACTGAGACATTTAGAAGCACGAAGACATCGTGTTTGCAACTTACTCTCAAATGGTTTGGGAAAAATATGTACATAATTTTATATATATATATAAATATATAAATGTGTATAGAGAGAGAGGAAGGGACGGGGAGAGGGAAGAAAAAATCTTAAGGCAAATGTGCCAAAATATTAACAGTTGTTGAATTGGGTTGAACAGCATATAGGAATTCCCTGTATTGTTTATGGAAATCATCTCTAAGTTTGAAATTATTTGTAAATAAAAGGAAAATTAACTGGTTAGTTCCTTTGGGGTATGGGATCCTTAGGAATTAGAGCGGTATTTTTGAGCAATATTTAGGGAATCTTTCCAATCCGGCTAGGCTCTCTTTATTGAAGACGATCCCCTTACTTGCACATGATATTGGTCCTTGTTCCTACACTTTCAGTGACCCTATCTTATTTCACACTCTCTGCAGTCCTGTGTCTATAAGACAGGCAGCTTAGCATCATTCTAAAGACGAAGCTGTTGCAGCTGAGTGGGTCGCCTGGGTCATCTTCATTAACCATCCCAGCCTGCTAGGAGGGCTACTGCCCCGAAATTCATCCAGGGCACTACGAAGCATTTCCCTGCTCCCTACAGGCCTATTGAGACATCTCTCTTTGTGTGAGACCGCACACAGGTCCCGGACTATGCCCACCCAGAACATGACAATGACTCAGGACACTTCCTCTTACCACCTCCTCCCTCTGGCTCACCCAAACAAAAAGGCCATCACCCTGACCCTAGACCCCACCGATCCCACTTTGTCTCCTTTCCACAGGAAGGCAGAGCCCAACGTCTTCCACACCCTGGCAGAGCCAGCTGGGGAGATGGGACATGCTCAGGACTCCTCTGGAAGAGCCCAGCTCCCACTGCACCCCCCCCCCGCCCCCGCAGCAGCCTTCCACCTGGCCTCCAGGTCACGGTCAAGCCTCTCTCTGCTGCTGAGCGTGGAGGAGCACCCTCTTCCGCTCGCTTCACTCAGAGGGCCTCTTGGGGTCCATTCCCTGAGGGGTCATCCAGCCCTGCCCCCCCCCAGCCTGGGAAACCTCTGCCCACACCCTCTTGCTGCACGCCCCCCACCAGCCCTTCCTGTGTGCCCCACCACCGTTCCTGCCCGTCTGCAACCGTTTCTGCAGCCACTCTGCCCAGCACCGAAGAGACTTAAATTGGGGGCGGAGGCTCTTGTGGGCCCCTCTGACCTCTGGCTGGGTGAACCACACTGGCACAGAGAATGGATGGCAGTCTCTGTTCGGCAAAAGCTGCAGTGACTCTTACTTGGTGTAACAGCCTCAGGCAGAAATTTCCATTTTCCAGCTGAGACGCAGATGCAGGAAATGCTGTCACTCTGGCCTGTCCCACATCAAGATGCCAGGGGTAGGTGAGGGAGAGCAGGCAATGAAAGACTCTGACCTGGTGAAAGGGAAAGCGGAGCTCGCTGTTCAGGACATGGGTCTGTATAGAGCAGGAGACAAAACAGGTGAACAGATGAAAGGCTTCTACTTGTGTAGGAAAAAAATCTTGCCCTTGGGGCGCCTGGGTGGCTCAGTTGGTTAAGCCTTGGGCTCAGGTCGATCCCAGGGTTCTGGGATCGAACCCCGCATTGGGCTCCCTGCTCAGCAGGGAGTCTGCGTCTCTTTCTCTCTCTCCCTCTGCCCCTCCCTCCCGACCCTGCTCGCTTTCTCTCGCTCTCAAATAAATAAAATCTTTTTTAAAAATCTTGCTCTTTTTCTTTTTGCTTTTTTGTATGAGTGGGGTAGACATTGTTGGGCCCCTTTATGGGCTCCCGCACTGCCCGCCCCCACTACGACTAATGTTGGCTGTAAAAGGAATATTTGGTACTGATGGCATGCCCCTGGTTTCTGCCTCTGTCAAGCCTATATTACACGAGAAGCATTATTTGGGGGATAAACATTTAAAATAAAATAACTTCTCCATACATTCGACCCAAGTAACCATTGCCCTCTAGAACAAACAGAATACAATTTGAGATTTAAATTTGTAAAGAGTATTCGGTTTCTTTTTTTGCAGTCCATCTGTGACGGAATTTGTCTCCTCACACCCTAGGTCCTTCAGGGAGTCACTTAGGAAGAATTCCTTGGTGCGGAGGGGCAGCTGAACCAGGGGTCCTGACTCTCTCTTGAAATGTACCTTCCCCCACTGGGGTTCTCCTGCCTGTTTTGATAATCTCTGCCCCAACCAAAAAAAAAATTTTTTTTGGAATAAATGAGGGCAGAAGAATCTGGTTAACTTTGAACCTGCCCCCATTTCCATGCCACCGAATGGGCTGGAGATTAGCATATCTCACAGGTATGCACAACTCACAAGCAAACAGAACTCAGTGTGGCCACCCCAATGCCTGATAGCAAAAGACAAGACCACAAAAGCAAAACCAAACAAGTGGGACATCACACTAAAATGCTTCCGCACAGCAAAAGAAACCATCAATAAAATGGAAAGGCAACCTATTGAAGGGGAGAAAATATGTGCAACTCATATGTTTGATAAGGGGTTAGTATCCAAAATACATAAAGAATTCATATTTGAAAGTTGCCAACAGAGTAGATCTTCAAAGTTTTCATCACAAGAATTTTTTGCAGCTGTGGATGGTAACGGATGTTAACTAGACTTATTGTGACCATTTCGCAATGTAGGCAAAGGTCAAATCACTATGCGGTACACCTGCGACTGATATAATGTGATGTCAATTAAACCTCAAGTAAGAAAAAAGGTCAATCTGTAGTAGAATGGATGAAGGTCCTGTGGTACATCTATAGAATGGAATACTCTAATGGAATGGAAATGAACTACACGTAGATGCAACAATGTGGGTGAATCTCATAAAGATATCTCTCGGAGGGGGAGACGAACCATGAGAGATGATGGACTCTGAAAAACAAACTGAGGGTTCTAGGGGGGAGGGGGGTGGGAGAATGGGTTAGCCTGGTGATGGATATTAAAGAGGGCACGTACTGAATGGAGCACTGGGTGTTATACGCAAACAGTGAATCATGGAACACTACATCAAAAACTAATGATGTAAGGTATGGTGATTAACATAACAATAAAAAATTTAATAATAATAAAAAAGATATCTCATAAAGATAAAGCCAGATAAAAATGCTGGCTGGAAGGCTGACTTAAAAAGAGCACATACCACATGATACCATTTAAAGTTCAAGCACAGACACAACTAAGCTAGCCTGAGAGAACTCAGGATAGTGGTTACCTTTGAGGGGGTGTGGTCACTGGTGGTAGACAGGAGGCAAATTCTGGAATGCTGGTGAGAACGGGGCAGCCCCGGAGGCCAGGGAGCTGGCATGACACAGCTGGGCCTTGGTGTTCACCTGTTGAACTGGAATAATCTCACAGAAGAAAAACAGACCAAATCACTCTATGACAGTGATGGATCAAGACAAAATCTCTCATCATGGCTGACTACAAAGATATAAACCTTGTCCAAACCACAAAAAATGATCAAACACCCCCCTTTGTCCACTCATATCAGTGACCCATGCTTCTCTACCAATTAGTTTTAGTCTCTCTTCATTCCGTCCACCATATAGGTTTCCAATACCCTTGCTTCCTGCCAGCACCCAATCTAGATCCACATTGGCTTCTCCAATCCTCCCCGCAAATCACCTACCAGAGGCCCGCATCCTCCAAGTCTTTTATAACACCCCCTTACTGAGACACCACACTGTGTGCATTCTCCCTCGCTGCACTGAGTAATAAATCCAACATGCTCAACCACACTTGGGTCCCTGGTGGTCTTTGGCTAGAGGGCTTTGACACAGGATAGGTTCTGTTTCTTGAAATGCATAATGGTTAGGTGGATTTTTTTTTTTTGCGAAATTCATCATGCTATGCAATTATTTATGCCCTTGCATATATCTACTTGCAAGACCGACTGCACAACAGATGCTTATGGCAAGTTATCCACTGTATTAAAGCTTCCCAATTAAAAAAAAAATAACGTAACGAATCCCACACCACTGAGTATTCATAGAACAAAACTTTGGGTTTTTTTTTTTTTTTTAAAGATTTTATTTATTTGACAGAGAGAGGCACAGTGAGAATGAGAGAGAGAGAAGAGGGAGAGAGAAAAAGAGAACACAAGCAAGGGGAGCCCGATGTGGGGCTTGATCCCAGGACCCTGGGATCATGACCTGAGCTGAAGGCAGACGCATAACGACTGAGCCACCCGGGTGCCCCAGAACTTTTTTGAACTCCTGTTATATAGCTAGGGTTTTCCTGGGTGTTTGGGGGCACAGAAATGCAGAATACACATTTCCTGTCCTCAAGGGGTTTAGAGCCAGTGAGTAAGGGACAGGCATGGCTAGGTAGGGAGAGACAGGGAGGGGGCTAGTAACCAGGCTCACAGAAATCCCAGATGTGGAGAAATGTTATAGGCAAGATATTAACCAGAGAGAAAAGAGCATAACAAATCCACCTTGCTATTTTCGGAATATTTACAAATCCACCTTGTTTGTCTTAAATGTTATAGACAAGATAGTTACCAAGTTCCCTGGTCTGTTTTCTATAAAAGAGGGATCATAAAAGCCCTCAGTGGCAACCCATTCGGGACCCCTCTCACTCTAGAGAGCTTTTTTTCTTTCCTTTCTGTTCTCACCTTCACTTAATAAGCTTTCACTTCACTTCACCCTTTTGTCCACGAGATTCATTCTTGGACTCCGTGAGACAAGAACCCCGCAACCCCGCAACACCAGGGAACCTCGACACTTACATGCTGCGAAGCTGTGGAAGAGCGGTTTTGAAAGGTGCATCGTGTCCCTCAGGCTGATTGGGAAAAGGCATTTCCAGGTGGTCACATCAGGAGGGACAGCGCACAGGTGCTGGATAAACGTGATAGGTAACTGCAAACACCTGGGAATGAAGAGTCTGCAACGGAGGATTTAAGGTAATAATAGATGTTTAGTTTCCCTGTCTCAAAACCAAAACACCACTGAAAGGACTCTATAGACCCCTCAAATTTGATTAAGATAAAATTAAGATGAAAATAAACAGAATCAGGAATGAGAAAGGAAACATAATTAAATCTAGAGGTTTTTAAAGTATGAGAACACAAGGTGAATTTTCCAATTAAATGTGGTGGACTGACCACAAGCATCTAAATTCGTTTTTTCCTAAGACACAAAATTAACTGTAAACAAATGCTCTTTTTAATGTATAAACTCACCATGTGGACAAAGGGAACAGATGTCATGAAAGCACAACAGATTTCCGGAAGGCAGCAGGGTGGGCGCAGACCCAGCTGAGACCAGTGAAAATCCAGCCCAGATGCCTAGCGGAATCCCTGAGGGGCAAAGGACCTGACAGCCACCGGGTCCCTAGGAAGGCAGGGGTAGGAGGTGACTTTTTTTAGAGGGGGACTGACTTCTGACTTGACCCCAGATCCCCACCCCAAGTGTGTTGACAAGAGTTGGGGCAAGTCCAAAATCAAGAAAAACAAAGTTAATGGAATAATTGATAGTGTTAGGGGGAGTGCTCAGTGCATCCATGTTCTGGGTCCAGGACAGGTCAGAAAATGAAATAACACAGGTAAATGTTGGAGGTCCATATAGTGCTCTATGGTGGGTCTGAGTTGGGCCTGGGAGGGGCCGATGTATATGGCCTTACTGTATCATGGGAGTACCACCAGGTCTGGCTGACCTTGTAATTCATGCGGCTCTTGTTCTTGTGCAGTCCCCACAGCCAGGCCACCCCCTTCACAGCCGCAGGAGGAATTGCCACAGTGTCAAGACAAATCCATCCTTTGGGAGAGCACTCCACCATCCCAAGAGTGCAAGCAAGAGGCCGTGACATAGGAGGGGAAAGAGCTCAGCAGAGGCCCAGCACCTGGAAGACTGTCATGCATCGCCCTCCTTGGACGGATAAAATGGGGATAATAATAGTACTCACTTGGTACCTTTTTAGCAGATTAAAAAAAACTGAAGAAAGTAAAGCACTTAGCACAGTGCTAGCATCTAAGGGCTGAATGTTAACTGTAGATATTATTTCTGTTAGCACCTGCCTACATGCCCTGAATCAGGATGCCCCTTTCTTGCCTTAGAAAACCCACCATTCCGTTTTAGTACGCTCACAGCCTAGCTTGGAACGCTCTGCACCAGTCACGAGGTAGCTACAGCTACCATCTTCTGATGCACGGATAGGAAAAGAAAACAACAAAGTAGCCAAGTTTACACAAACCACAAACTTCAGCGACTCGGTCCGTCCACAGCTCGAACTCAAAGGCTAGGTAAAGCCGCAACCACCGCGCAAGTAGGCGCAGCTCCGGCCCCGAAAGACACGCCCACAAGGAAGCCCCCAACCCGTTTGGTGGGTTGCGAGAAACCGTAGTGCGCAGGGCGTGTGGGGCGTGTGGGGCCTGTGGGGAGCCTATGAAGGCCCCACCCCCGTGAGAATGCCCCTGGACTTCCCGCCCCTTACGTGACGCCCCGCCCTCCACGTAGAATTCTCTGAACGAAGCTTCCTCCACAGACACCTGCCCTACACGCCCCGCCCTCCATGTAGAAAGTCCTGCACGCCCCGCCCCCCTACGGAATACCCCGCATGTCCCGCCCACCACGCAGAATGCGCCTATGCCCCGCCCATCACGTTAGACCACCCCACTCGCCCCGCCCTCACGTAGAACTCACAGGTCCTGCCCACCACGTAGAGCGCGCCACTCGCCCCGCCCACACGTACAACGCCTTCACACGCCCTGCCCACTACGTTAGACCGCCCCACATGCCCCGCCTTCCACGTAAAAAATGCCCCGCTCGCCCCGCCCTCATGTAACTGCTCCGCCCCCACCCCGCCCTCCACGTAGAACCACCCACATGCCCCGCCCACCACGTTAAACGGCCGCGTTTGCCCCGTCCTCACGTAGAACGCCCTCCACAGCCCGCCCCCCACGTAGACCCACATGTCCCGCCCAACACGTAGAGCGGGCCATTCGCCCCGCCCACCACGTCGAACGACTTCGCCGCCCCACGCACTACGTTGATCGCCCCTACGCCCCACCCTCCACGTAGAACGTCCCTCTGGCCCCGCCCCTTCGTATAACACCCCGCTCGCTCCGCCCACACGTAGAACGTCCCCTCCCCTACGTAAACCACCCACATGTCCCGCCCACCACGTAGAGCGGGCCATTCGCCCCGCCCACCACGTAGAGAGGGCCACTAGCCCCACCCACACGCAGAACGACTTCGCAGCCCCGCCCACTACGTTAGGCCGCCCCACGCCCCGCTCGCTCCGCCCGCACGTAGAACTCCCCCACCACACACACACCCCGTCTCCAAAGTAGAACCACCCACATGTCTCTCCCACCAGGTAGAGCGGTCCACACGCCCCTCCCACCACGTTGACCGTCCCGCCCTTCACGTAGAACGTCATGCTCGCTCCGCCCACAACGTAGACCGCCCCACACACCCCTCCCTTCACGTACAACGCCCCACCGGTTTCGCCCACCGTGTAGATCTCTGCGCAGTCCCCGCCCTCCACGTAGAAAGACCGCCCAAGTTGTAGCCTTCTTAGTCCCGAGAATAGACTCGCACCTGAGACTCCCACTGCTCCAGTACCCCAGCACTGCCTTTACCGTGTGGATGGGGCGAACCTGAGTGGAACCAAACTGGCCAATGGGGAGAGGAGCAGGGCCGTGCTTTATAGAATTGGACGGGATGGCGGAAGACTCTAGATTAGTGTTCGAGTAGGGCTAGGACCAATGGCAACTGTGAGAGCTGTGTGCGGATCCTATGGGCTCGGAGCGTGCCTGGCAGCGGGGCGGGATTCAGTGAATTTCAAATAGAGAAGGCGGGACGCACAGGTGGACTCCAAGGCAGGAGTGAAGCTGGAGTATGTGCGGGATGGGGACGTGGGTGCACCCCTATGTATGTAATGGCAGGGACATCTTAACAGTTGTTGGAAGTCCCCAGTAATAGATGAAAATAGCAGAGTGGCTCTGGGGTCATTGATAAGACAGCAGTAGTAACGGGAAGATCGTGTCTTTTTGGTATTTTACAGCTCCTGCATGACTGGGAGAAACAATATTTCCTGTTAACTTTGCACTTGTCTTTACCTGTGCCCGTCACCCCAGCCCAATTAATAGCAAGGCTGCCTTTTTCTTTCTCGCTCTGAGCTGATTTTCACTCTTTCTATCCCAGAGAGGTTTTCACTCTTTTACTCTCCCTTTTAGCCAAGGGCAGGTGAGGTCAACCATGGAACATTATTCTGTGAAATTCAGATCTTAACCATTGTCTGGCTTCCACTCATCTAATGATGGTTTGGAGAACACAGTTTGTGGTTGGATAAATGTACATTCTTCACATTGCTTCAACAGCAGCTTAGTGTTGGATCATCAGACAGGACAGTGGCTGCATACAAGTATTCAAGACTCCGGAGGTCCCACATTTGAACACTGTAATATAGACAAATGCTGGAAGAATGATGATAGAATGTGTAGTCCACTTGTAAGTCAGGAGCCAAGTTTCCCCAAGTTAAACGAAAAGAGCAGATCCCATTTCTAATCTGAAAAGCATGCAGATATCAGATGTTGGTGCACTAGCAAAAATACCAAATATATTGATTTGCTTGTTTGTTTCTCTGATATTTTTAGTAATGTTAAAGATCCCAGTGAGTCTATGGGAATGTAGGTACAACATTCCTCCACCCTGATGATGTGGTTTGGAGTTGTGGGGTCCGGAGCCGATGACCAAGAAGGAATTCTTGAGGCCTCCTTGGTGCACAAAGTGGTTATATTAAAGCATGCGGACAGGAGCCATGGGCAGAAAGAGCTGCACTGGGGTTGTGAGGATTGACTGATTATATAAGATTTTCTATCCTATGGAGAGGAGGGTGATGATAGGGCTCCAGGAAATTGAGTCTATAGGTTTCTGGAGATTCCTTTTTTTCCCTTGTAAATCATTAAGACAATTGCAAACTGATGGAGACTCTTGTCCTGCATGACTGTGATCTCCATCAGTTAACCATTTGGTTTTCTCTTTCCTTTGTTCTCAGGCAGCCAGGAGTGCCTGAGGAATGTCACACACATCCCACCTTGGGTGGGAGGGAGGAGGGGGGTGTTAGCTTGTGCTTTGCCCTCAGCTTGCCTTCTGCTCCTCATCACAAACAAATGGAACGATATTCCATGCTCACGGATTGGAAGAACAAATATTGTTGAAATGTCTATACTACACAAAGCAATCTACAGATTTAATGTAATCCCCAGCAAAATACCAACAGCCTTTTTCACAGAACTATCACCAATAATACTAAAATTTATAGGATATTTACATTTAATGTAATTATTAATATTTGGATTTATGTCTTATAATTTATTACTTTTCTTTTTCTAATTAAAGATTTTATTTATTTATTTATTTATTTATTTATTTATTTATTTAAGAGAGAGAGGGCACGCAGAGTGAGAGTGAGAGAGCACAAGCAAGGCCAGGGGCAGAGGGAGAAGCAGACTCCCCACTGAGCGGGGAGCCCGACATGGGGCTCAATCCCAGGACCCTGGGATCATGACCTGAGCAGAAGGCAGACGCTTAACCGCTGAGCCACGCAGGCACCTATTATTACTTTCCTGATTGTTTCCTCTGTTTTTTTCTCTCTTTCTCCTGCCTTCTTTTCAATTATTTAAATATTTTCAGCATTATTTTGTCTAAATACATTTTTTACTATATCCCTTTTAATATATATTTTTAGTAGTATCTCTATGATTTAAATATATATTAACTTTTCAGGGACTGATTAGAATTCATATTTTAAAATTTCATGTGAGGGACACCTGGGTGGCTCCGTTGGTTAAGCATCTGCCTTCGGCTCAGGTCATGATCCCAGGGTCCTGGGATCGAGCCCCGCGTCGGGCTCCCTGCTCAGCGGGGA
This sequence comes from Leptonychotes weddellii, assembly GCF_054177405.1. Classification (NCBI taxonomy): domain Eukaryota; kingdom Metazoa; phylum Chordata; class Mammalia; order Carnivora; family Phocidae; genus Leptonychotes; species Leptonychotes weddellii. Next base: position 69,918,371 of record NC_138385.1, read on the forward strand.
GCCTGCTTCTCCCTCTCCCTCTGCCTGCTGCTCCCGGTGCTTGTGCTCTCTCTCTCTGGCATATAAATAAATAAAATCTTTAAAAAAATAATAAAACTTCATGTGGAATGTAGAAAGCTTTCCCCTTTGTATTATTATCGCTCGATGTTTTACATCCATGTGTCACTTATCAATTTGTTGCCTCTCAGCTGTGAACGCACTCTTCAATATATACTTCATGATCAACAGCCAACTTCCTTCAAGCATTTCTCCTTTGAAGTGAGCGTAATGTTAAGATTTCTCAGTAGAGGGCACTCACTCACACGCCAGGAGGACGGTGCTTCCGACAATTTCTGGTGTAGGGGAAAGAAGGAGTCTTCCCTGTGGGGTTTGAGGACATCCAGTGGAACCTGCCCGAGTCTCAGGTCCAGAACACCATCTCTCTGTGACCTTGCAGCCTCAGCCTGGCAAAAACCTGCCCACAGCCCTCTCAGCACAGATCTCCTGCTCTGCAACCCCCCACCGCACGTTCCTTGGCCATGCAAAACCCACCTGCTGTACAAGGGACCAGGAAGAGTCGTTCATAATGCCTGTGCTCTGAAGGCCTTTTGCCCCTGCTGGCGCCTGATGTGCTCTGGGCCAGGAGTGGCCATCAAGAAAGAAATCCTTGAGACATTTTCAGTGCAAAAAGGTGTTTTTATTAAAGCATGGGGGACAGGACGGTGGGCAGGAAGAGCTGCACTGGGATTGTGAGGAGCAATTAACTAGATACTTTCAAGTTGGGGGGGGTGGTGTAGAGATCAGGGAAGTTTCCAAAAGGACTTTTGTATGTTAAAGAAGACTTACTGGATTCTGGAGGTCTGGATATCGTCAAGCTAAGGTTGCTCTTTGCCTGTAGCAAAGCATTAACATGAAGACAGTTGTGACCTTCTTGACGATTGTCATACTCTGCCTGATTGTCATACTCTGCCTGTCTCGGGTATTTATCAAGGGGCTGCAAATTGTAAGGAAATTTAATTTTATCTCATTTCTTTTGCCTTTGTTCTCCTCCTCAGCACCCAGATTCCCACTGCATGCACACACTGTCAGCTGCTGATCACTTACATATGCATTTTGAGGGGACACAAACATTCAGTCTGTAGCCTTCTGCCCCTTGTCCTCCAAAGTCCATGTCCTTCTCACATGCAAAATGCATGCATTCCATCCCAATAGCCCCCAAAGTCTTAACTCATTCCAGCATCACTCTACAGTCTAAGTCCAAAGTCTCATGTAAATATCACCTAAATCAGGCATGGGTGAGACTCAGAATATGATTCTTTCTGAGGCAAATTCCTCTCCAGCTGTGAACCTGTGAAACCAAACAAGTTAGGTGCTTCCAAAACACAAGGGTGGGGCAGGCATACAATAGACATTCCCATTCCAAAAGGGAGAAATAGGAAGGAAGAAAGGGGTAATGGTCCCAAGTAAGTCCCAAACCCAACAGGGCAAACAACAGTAAACTTTAAAGCTGGAGAATAATCCTCTGTGGCTCAATGTTCCACCCTGTGGGCCCTTTGGGGGGCAGTGTCACCCCTACCGGATACTGCTCACAGTGCAGCTCTCTGAGCTGGCCCCACTCATGTAGTCCCACCCTTTGAAACTGCTCTGGGCCACAGGGCCCGGCACTCTGGGCCTCTGGTGGCGGGGACAGCCCTGAGTATCTCTGAAACACCTTCAGGGTCATTCTTCCACAGCCTTGAAGAAGAGTGCTTGGCTTCTGTTTTGATGGCTGATCCAGGGGCGCCTGGGTGGCTCAGTTGGTTAAGCGTCTGCCTTCGGCTCAGGTCGTGATTCCAGGGTCCTGGGATCGAGTCCTGCATCAGGTTCCCTGCTCAGCGGGAAGCCTGCTTCTCCCTCTCCCTCTGCCTCCTGCTCCCCCTGCTTGTGCTCTTTCTCTCCCTCTCTCTCAAATAAATAAATACATAAAAATCTATTGGATGGCTGGTCCATACTAATTTCCGTACCCTTGGCCACTCTGTTGGTGTTCCTGATTGGATCCAGGATGCTACAACTATATACATAAAACCCCTACCAGACAGTGTTTTGATTTTACTTTCAATCACAATCCACATCTTAAAGAACTCAAGAGAATAGAGTCTGTACCTAGCTATTTCACTAAGTTTGTTCCTCTTCCTTCATTCCTGATGTTCCAAGTATCCCTCTGTTATCATTTCCCTTCTATTTGAAACACTTCCTTAACAATGTTGGAGGGTGGGAGAATGGGAGAGAAGAGGTAGAGCATAAGCACTCTAGTCTTTTTAAATAAAAGCACCAATCCCATCAAGGGGACTCCAACCTCACGATCTCATCCAAGCCCAAGCACCTCCCAAAGACCCCACATCTTAATACCATCACATTGGGTGTTAGGGTTTCAACATATAAACATTGGGGGGACACAGTCAGTCCATAGCAGCAATCAGTCTGATTGGGGTCAGGCTGCTGGTTCTGAGCAGCCTTCTTTTTTTTTATTATGTTATGTTAATCACCATACATTACATAATTAGTTTTTGATGTAGTGATCCATGATTCATTGTTTGCGTATAACACCCAGTGCTCCATGCAGTACGTGTCCTCTTTAATACCCATCACCAGGCTAACCCATCCCCCCACCCCCCTCCCCTCTAGAACCCTCAGTTTGTTCCTGCTCTCGCTGTGTTCTCTATTTGTCAAATAAATAAATAAAATCTAAAAAAAAAAAGAAGTGGTACCCCATTGGGGCATAAATTGCAGCAGAGGTGTAAGTATCATTTGTTACAACAGGAATAAACCAACGTTGTGTCCCTTATGGTAGACAAAGTCAGTTAAACAGTTTCTGCAAAGCAGGCTGGAATGCCTTTGATGATAACAGTTTGACTATCACATCTGGCCTCATCTCGATGTGGCCCACTCTGGGTGGACTGGAATCTGCCAATATTTGTAGTGACCTCAGCAGCATTTTGTTGACTTGGGGTTAGGGTACAATTCTTACAAGCCTGGAGGTTTAAATTAATAATGTGACCATTAAGTACCAGAAAGGACTTATAGGAGGAATATGACCTTCTGAAGTTTTCGAAGGAACAGCTATTGAATTTCGTCAACGGAATTGAGTGGAAGATGACAGATCCAGCAATTGATTAAATTCAGAGCAGTAGCTAGCTATGTTCAAGGAAAAGAATACAAGAGAGCTTTGTTTTTACTTAGGCAGCAGACAGAGACCACAGGGAACCAGCAATAATATGATAAGGTTATATCCTGCCACATTGCTAAAAAAGTTTATTAGTTCCAATAGGGTTTTTTGGGGTTTTTTTTGTGGATCCCTTTGGATTTTATATAAAAAAATCATGTCATATGAAAGTAAAGATTTTTACTCATTCCTTTCCAGTTGGCAGCATTTTATTTCTTTTTCTTTTTTTAAAGATTTTTTTATTTTTCTGAGAAAGAGAGTGAGTGAGAGAGAGCACGAGTTGGGGGAGAGGCAGACTCCTCGCCGTGCAGAGAGCCTGACAGGGGGCTTGATCCCAGGACCCCAGGATCACAACCTGAGCCGAAGGCAGATGCCCAACCGACTGAGCCACCCAGATGCCCCAATTTTATTTCTTTTTCTTGCCTAATTTCCCTGGCTATAACTTCCGGTACAATGTTGAATGTAAGTGGTGAGAATAGACATCCTTGTCTTGTTCCTGATCTTAGGGAGAGAGCAGACTTTCACCATTAAGTGTGATGGTAACTGTGGGTTTTTTATAGATAATCTGATCATGCTGAGAAAGTCCCCTTCTCATCCTAGTTTTTGAATGTTTTTATCCTGAAAGGGTGTTGGATTTTATCAGATGCTTTTTCTGTGTCTATTGAGATGATCATATGGTTTTAAATCTTTTATTCTATTAATACTGTGTATTTGTTACATTAATTGATTTTCACATGTTAAACCAAACTTGCATTTCTGGAATAGAATCTCACCTGGTCAGGGGCGCCTGGGTGGCTCAGTTGGTTGAGCGTCTGCCTTCGGCTCAGGTCATGATCCCAGGGTTCTGGGATTGAGCCCCGCATCTGTGGGAGGCCTGCTTCTCCCACCCCCACTCCCCCTGCTTGTGTTCCCTCTCTCGCTGTGTCTCTGTCAAATAAATAAATAAAATCTTAAAAAAAAATCTCACCTGGTCATGGTGTATAATACTTTTTTTATGTTGGTGGATTTGCTTAGCTAGTATTTTAAGAATTTTTTGAGAATATTCATAAAAGTTATTGGTCTGTAGTTTTATTTTCTTGTGATATCTTTGTCTAGTTTTGATATTAGGGTAATATTAGCCTTACACAATGAGTTGGGAAGCATTCCCCCTCTTCTATTTTTTGGATGAGCTTGTGAAGTTTGGTCACTTACTTCATGGCATCTTATTTCTTCAAAGCTAGCCACAGAGAGTCTGACCTCAGGGAGAGCCCAGTCCCTCTTTTAAAGTTTTTAACGTGATTAAGCAGGCACACCTGGGGTAATATCCCCTTTGATTAACTCAAAATCAATTGATCTGAGACCTTAACTACAGGTGCAAAATCCCCTCACCTTTGCCATATTCTATTGACTAGAAGCAAGTCACAGGTTCTGTCCACACTCACAAAGAGGTAATTATAAAGGGCATGAATACCAGGTGTCAGGAATCATGAGATCACCATAAGGTCTACACCCTGAAAGGTATATACACTGTAAATGGCTAATAATTCTTTAAGTGTAGTTAATCTATAGAGTCTCCTCTATAATGGCTTTTCTTACATTTTATTTGTTGTTGTTGCAAAACCCAGGCCATTTTTCCTGCACTATTTCCCATGATCTGGATTTTGCTGATTACATCTCCATGATGTTGTCAAACATGTTCTTTTATATTTTTAATTTCCTATAAATTGATAATTATACTTAGGGTTTGATCACATGCAAATTCTATTTTTCTTTTTTTGGCAAGACCACAACACAGAAGACCATTACAGAAGGCACATATTGACCAGTCATTTTTCTTGTTGTAATAGTATCACCTGTTGGTAATCACTCCCTAGATCCATTAATTCATTAGAGGCTGACAATGTTGAATTCCAATTCTATCTTTTTTTCTTTATCTGGCTACACTGAAGTTCACATAAGAAGGTCCCCAGGGATCCACCTTACTCCCTCCACAAGAACAGAGTTGAGGTGCCTGTGTTCTGGTGGGGAGACAGGTATGAAAAAAGGCAGATAGCTCTGAAGTTTACAGGTAATACCATATTGCCTTGGTGATGAAGGGTTTGACCAATAAGCGAGCCAAAACACTGCAGAGGCATAAATGGGTCAGGCATTCACAGATTCAAGATTTCTTCATTTCAAAATCTCCAGAAGACAGAGTATATAGAACCACTTCCCAAGCTCCTCCCACTCGGCCATTTTGAGGGGTGGTATTTATGGCCCTTCTAGAACTTCCTGTTGTGACACCCATGGTAGGGAATTTTCAGGAGTCTATCCAGACTTACACAAGTCCAAGTCACATTAAAGGGACTTGGGGTGCAGCAGGTAACAAGCATGAATGGTCATGGACAGAACCAGGAGCATAGCAGAGGTCTGCAAGAATGTGCAGTCCATACTGGGGGCTTTGGAGGAACAAAGAGAGGAAGTTGAGGCATGATTTCCTCCAGCCCGGCTTGCCATCTACCTCTAGTAGGTGACAAGGCTGCATTTCAGGGAGGATTTACCTCTCTTAATTCTCAGAGGCATGTCAGGATGGGGAGGGGATCTAAACCGCTCCAGGAGAGGAATGAACACTGATGCTGGTGCGCTGGACACAAAGGCCCCCTCTCTGTTAGAGTTTTGTTTCTCCACAAACAGCAGGAAATCCAACAACAGGGAGTCGTGGCCTGGGTGAGGCTGCTCATGTGAACAATTCTTGCTGTTTAATCCTCTGTAGAACTTACGCCTGTAACCTACCTGAGTGGGAAACTGACAGTAGGGAGTGTGTTCAGAATTCAAACAGCTTCTTCTCTCCTCCAGGGTTTTGTCTTTTTTTTTTTTAAGATTTTATTTATTTGACAGAGAGAGAGTGAGGGAGAGAGAGCAGGAACGGGGAGGAGAAGCAAGCTCCCCGCTGAGCAGGGACCCCGATGTGGGACTCTATCCCAGGACCCTGGGATCATGACCTGAGCCGAAGGCAGACGCTTCACCGACTGAGCCATCCAGGTGTCCCTCCAGGGTTATGTTTTTATTTTATTTTTTATGAATAGGTAATTCATGAATTGGTAATAAATTTACATGGTTCAGAAATCAAAGGGATATAAAAATATATAAATTAAGAAGTTTCACTCCCACCCATGTGCGTGTGTGTGCACATACACACACACGTCTATGTTTTAGTAAAAATTTATTTAATTTGCTTGTTGGTTTACTTTGTTTTCTTTATGCAAATATAAGCAATACCAATATATATTTTTATTTAACCCCCTTTCTCACACACAGTTTAGTCTACCATATATACTGTTCTATACCTAGTTTGGTTTTCTTATCTCAATATATTCTAAAGATCTATCTATAAATATATACATGGTTTCATTATTTCAGTGTATTCCAATGTGCATATTACCATATTTTTTCTATTGATGGACAATTGAGTTATTATTAGCCTTCTAGTAGTACAAACAATACTACAATATAATTTTTCCATATTTTATTATTTAATAGACTTTTTAAATTTTTTATTCTTTTCAGTCCTCATGCACTTTTAATTTTTTAAATTCTGTTTCTACTGAAGCTGATTGATTACAGTGTAGTTAATATACAGTATTATATTAGTTTCAGGTGTACAATATATGATTCAACAATTCCATATATTATTTAGTACTCATCAAGATAAGTGTACTTTTAATCCCCATCACCTATTTCACCCATCCCCCCACCTCCCTGTTTGTCCTCTATAGTTAAGAGTCTGTTTTTTGGTTTGTCTCTTTTTTCTCTTTGTTTGTTTTGTATCTTAAATTTCATGTATGTGTGAAATCATATGGTATTTGTCTTTGTCCGACTGGCTTATTTCGCTTAGTATTATATTCTCTAGCTCCATCCATGTTGTTGAAAATGGCAAGATTTCATTCTTTTTTATGGCTGAGTAATATCCCATTACATATATATATATGTATATATACACACACACATATATACATATATATGTGTATATATAGATAGGTACACACACACACACCACATCTTCTTTATCCATTCATCAATCAATGGACACTCGGGCTGTTTCCATAATTTGGCTACCATAAATAATGCTGCAATAAACATAGGGGTGCGTGTATCCTTTCAAATTAATGTTTTCATTTTCCTCTGGTAAATACCCAGTATGGAGCCCAATGCAGGGCTTGAACTCACAACCCTGAAATCAAGACCTGAGCTGAGATTAAGAATCAGATGCTTAACTAACTGAACCACCTAGGCACCACCCCCCCTTTTTATACCACATCGTCTTTATTCATCCATCAGTTGATGGACATTTGAGCTCTTTCTATAATTGGCTATTGTTCATAATGCTGCTATGAACATCGAGGTGCATTTTTCCCTTCAAATTAGTATTTTTGTGTCCTTTGGGTAAATACCTAGTAGTGCAATTGCCGGGTCATAGGATAGGTCTATTTTTTAACTTTTTGAGGAACCTCCATACTGTTTTCCAGAGGGGCTGCACCAGTTTGCATTCCCAACAGTGTAAGAGGGTTCCCCTTTCTCCCCATCCTCACCAATACCTGTTGTTTCATGTGTTGTTAATTTTAGCCATTCTGACTGGTGTGAGGTGATATCTCATTGTATTTCCCTGATGATGAGTGATGTGGAGCATCTTTTCCTGTGTCTGTTGGCCACCTGGATGTCTTCTTTGGAAAAATGTCTGAATGTCTTCGGCCCATTTTTTATTTTTATTTTTTGCCCATTTTTAAATTGGATTATTATTATTTTTGGTGTTGAATTTTATAAGTTCTTTATATATTTTGGATACTAACCCTTTATCAGATATGTCATTTGCAAATATCTTCTCCCATTCCATAGGCTGCCTTTTAGTTTTGTTGGTTGCTCTCTTCACTGTGCAAAAGCTTTTTATTTTGATGAAATCCCAATAGTTTATTTTTGCTTTTGTTTCCTTTTTCTCAGGAGACATATCTAGAAAGAAGTTGCGACAGCCAATGTCAAAGAAATTACTGCCTGTGTTCTCTTCTAGGATTTTTATGATTTCAGGTCTCACATTTAGGCCTTTAAATCCACTTTGAATTTATTTTTGTGTCTGGTATAAGAAAGTGATCCAGATTCGTTCTATTACATTTGCTGCCCAGTTTTCCCAGCACCATTTGTTGAAGAGACTGTCTTTTCCCCACTGGATATTCTTTCTTGCTTTGTTGAAGATTAATTGACCATGTAATTGTGGGTTTATTTCTGGATTTTCTATTCTTGTGGAGTACCATACTGTTTAGATTACTATAGTTTTGTAATATAATTTGAAGTCCAGAACTGTGATGCCACTAGCTTTTTTAAGCAATTGCTTTTCAAACAATTTTTCAAGATTGCTTTGGCTATTTGGGGGTCTTTTGTGGTTTCATACAAATTTTAGGATTTTTTGTTCTAGTTCTCTGAAAAATGCTGTTGTTATTTTCATAGGGGTTGCATGAAATGTGTAGATAGCTTTGGGTAGTATAGACATTTTAACAATGTTCATTTTTCCAGTCCATGAGCACAGAAATTCTTTCCATTTCTTTGTGTTGTTTTTAATTTCTTTCATCAATGTTTTATAGTTTCAGAGTACAGGTCTTTCACCTCTTTGGTTAGGTTTATTCCTAGGTATCTTATTATTTTTGGTGCAATTGTAAATGGGATTGTTTTCTTAATTTCTCTTTCTGCTGCTTCATTACTGGTGTATAGAAATGCAACAGATTTCTGCACATTGATTTTGTATCCTGCGACTTTGCTGAATTCCTTTATCAGTTCTAGCAGTTTTTTTGGTGGAGTCTCTTGGGTTTTCTATATACAGTATCATGTCATCTGCAAATCGTGACAAGTTTTACTTCTTCCTTACTGATTTGGATTTCTTTCATTTCTGTTTTCTGACTGCTGAGGCTAGGACTTCCAGGACTGTGTTAAATGAAAGGGGTGAGAATGGACATCCTGGTCTTAGAAAAGCTCTCAGTTTTTCTCCATTAAAGATGACGTTAGCTGTGAGTTTTTCATATATGGCCTTTGTTGAGGTTACACATTTTTGACAAAAATACTACCCGTTGCTACAGAAGCGTAGCAAAAATGCTACAGAAGCGCCCTTCTCAGTGCTGCATATTCAGAGGCACGTACCATCTATGTCATTTTACTGGTGAGGTTAACTTCGATCAGTGGGTTAACCCAGGGGTGTCTGCCAGGTTTCTAACCATAAAGTTACTGTTTTTCCCTTTGTAGTTAATATCTTGGGAGATACGCTGTCTCTCATCAATCTTTCACCTACTAATTTTAGCACCCATGGATGGATCTTGTCTGCAACAATTATTTCAGTGGTGTTCTTTTTTAAAAGATTTTATTTATTTATTTGAGATAGAGAGAGTGAGAGAGCAGGACCAGGGGAGCAGAGGGAGAGGGGGAAGCAGGCTCCCCACTGAGGAGGGAGTCTGATGCAGGACTCGATCCCAGGACCCCGGGATCACGACCAGAGCCAAAGGCAGACGCTTAACCCACTGAACCACCCAGGCATCCCTTCAGTGGTGTTCTAATAGTGCTTTTCTAATGTCCTCATTCCTTTCATATTTATTAATTAGAATTATTCTGTAAGCAAGAGTTGTCCCTCTCCCCTCATTTATGTATTCAATTAGTTATTTATATCAATTTATTCTATGGGTTATAATCTAATAGTATCATTATTTTCTGTTTCAAATTGTTGGCCATTGCAAGCTCTTTCAGGTTGGCTATGGTGCCCGTTTGATATGTCCACATCTATTTTTTTTTCTTTTTTTGAGTACTTCCTTAATTTCTGGGACTACAAGACACTCCAGCTCATTTTCTATCTTCCCTGCCCCAGTTCAACTACTTTTTCGAGGAACTCTAGTTCCTTTTATTAGAAAATATTTAGAAACGTGGATCTGGTTGCTATGTATGCTCATTGGTATTCATTGGGCTATTATTGCTTCTAGGCCCTCTTAGGTAACTTGGAGACTTGGAAATATATGAATGTATTATTAACTCATGCCACATACATTTTGCCTGCCTGCCTGCCTGCCTGCCTTCCTTCCTTCCTCTCTCTCTCTCTCTCTCTCCCCCTTCCTACTTTCTTTCCTTTCTTTCTCTTTCTCCCTCTGTCTTCCATCTACCTACCTACCTACCTACGTACTTACCTACCTCCCAGCCTCTGATTCCAACCCAACACCACAGAGCTCATTCCACCCTTACCCTTTTCCTTAATTATAACTTCTTTCACTCACAGTGAGAAATCTGGCTCTCATTAACTACAGTATATTTACTTATTTGTTCAACTATAGTATTCACATAAAGAGGTTTCAAAATTGCCAACCCATCCCTGGGAGAAACAAATTTATTAATTATAGTATGGTATTTATGTTCCGTTCCTTTCACTAATATCCAGTGAAAACGCTGTTTTCCAAGTTATGTAGGTTATGTCTTTTCTTCCCCACCCCCTTCAGTGTAGTGTTGTTAATTTGTAAAGTAATTAGGTTCATATTTAAAAGTTAGTGTTCCATTTTGGGTCCCCTCCCCGCATCCATTTAAAAAATTTATGTATTATAAAATTCACATTTTGTGGTATACATTTCTATGGGTTTTGACAAATGCAGAGTCCTGTATGCACTACCACAGTCATGATACACCGGTTGAAGAACATATGAGTTGTCTCCAGCTTTTGGCAATTATGAATGAAGCTGCTTAAACATTTACATATAGGTTTTAGTGTGAACATAAGTTTATTTATCTTGGGTGAATACCTAAGAGTGAGATTGCTGTTTAATTTTATATGAAACTAATTTTATATGAAAGTATATGTTTAATTTTATATGAAACTATATAATGTATTAAAGGTCTAGTTGGTCCATATTTTTTGAAGCAATTGTTATTATCACCCTTTTTTGTTTTAGTCATTTTAATAGGTCTGTAGGGGTATTTCATTGTGGTTTTAGTTTGCATTTTCCTAATGACAAATAATGTTGAACATATTTTTGTGTGCTTTTTTGCCCTTTTATTTGGTCAAGTGTCTGTTCAAGTCTTTTGTCCATTTTTATGTGTTGTTATAAAGTCTTATTATAAACTTTTGAGAGTTTTTTGTAACATATTCCAGATACAAGTTAGATATGTGTTTTGAAATTATTTTCTCCTAGTCTTTGGCTTGTTATTCTTCCAAGAAGAACAGTTTGTTTGATGAAGTCTAATTTATCTTTTTTTTTTTTTTTTACTGGACTGTGGGTTTCATGTCATATCTAAGAAATCTTTGCTAACCCAAGATTACAAGCTTTTCTTCCATGTTTACTTCTAGAAGTTTTATATCTTAATGTTTCACATTTAGGTCTATGATCCACTTTTTTGTGGTAAAATATACATAACATAAAATTCATCATGTTATCCATTTTAAAATGTACAATATGGTGGCATTTAGTATATTCACAGTGTTGAACAACCATCACCACTATCTAGTTCCAGAATATTTTCATCACCACACAAGGAAACCCCCTATCTATTAAGCAGTCACCCCTCATCCCACTCTTCCACCAGCCCCTGGCAACAACTACTACTTTCTGTCTCTACAGATTTGCCTATTCTGGTTATTTCCTTTAAATGGAATCATACAATATGTGGCCTTTTTATCTGGCTTCTTTCATGTAGCATAATGTTTTCAAAGTTTATACTGTGGCATGCATCCATGCTTCATTCCTTTTTATGGCTGAATAATATTGCATGGTGTGAATATACCACATTTTGTTTATCTACTCATCAGCTGATAGACACTTCGGTTATTTCCACCTTTCAGCTATTGTGAATAGTGCCTCTATGAATACCTGTGTACAAGCTTTTATTTGAACACATGTTTTCAACTATTTTGGGTATACATCTATAAGTACAATTGCTGGATCCTATGATAATTCTATGTGTAACTTATTGAGGAACTGCCAAACTATTTTCCACAGAGGTGGTTCAATTTTACATTCCCATAAGCAAGGCATTTAAGTTCCCAATTTCTCTAATATCCTTGCCAACGTTTCAGAATACATAATTTCTTTCAGAAAAAAAAGCAGGGAACACTTCCCAACTCATTTTATTAGGCCAGCATTACCAAATACTAAAATCAGAAAAGGATATGACAGAAAAAGAAATCTGAAGACCAGTATCTCTCACAAACATGACACAAAAGTCACTAAAATATTAGTTATATAGGGGCACCTGGGTGGTGCAGTCAGTTAAGTGTCCGACTCTCAGTTTTGGCTCAGGTCGTGATCTCAGGGTTGTGGGATCGAGCCCTACACTGGGCTCTGTGCCCAGCACGGAGTCTGCTTAAGACTCACTCTCCCAATGCCCCTCTCCCCTGCTCTCTCTCTTAAATAAATAAATCTTTTTTCCCCAAAGATTTTATTTATTTGACAGAACACAAGCAGGGGGAGTGGGAGAGGGAGAAGCAGGCTTCCCGCGGAGCAGGGAGCCGGATGCGGGGCCCGATCCCAGGACCCTGGGATCATGACCTGAGCCAAAGGCAAACGCTTAACGACTGAGCCACCCAGGTGCCCCTTAAATAAATAAATCTTTAAAAAATATTAGCTATATGTATGTAAATATGTTTTATATATTTAAATTTATTAAAAGATATAGAAAACATACAGGAGACTTATAAAAGAGATTACACACATATGTATATATCTCACGCATCATAACAATGAGGGTTCATGCCAGGAGTGCAAGGCTGTTTCAACATATGAAAATCAATCATTTTAATTTACCATATTAACAGACTAAGTAAGTCAAGCCTATAATCATCTCAGTAGATGCAGAGAAAGCATTTTATGAAATTAAATATCCATTTATTATAGAAGTTCAAAGCAAACTAGGAATATAATGGAAATTCCTTAACCTCACAAATGGCATCTACATAAAACCTACAAGTTACATCATACTGAATGGTGAGAAATTGCATGCTTTCTTCTTAAGATCAGAAAAAAAGGCAAGAATGTCCTCTCTGACTACTCCTATTCAACATTCTGCTGGAAGTCCTAGATAGTGCTGTTAGATAAGAAAAAGAAAGACGAGGCATTCTGATTAGAAAGAAAGAAAGAAAACTCTATTTCCAGACAACAATTGTTGTCTATGTAGGAATAATTTAAAAATCTACAACTAGAATTAGTGACTTTAGTAAAGTTTCAGGATACACTGTCAATATATGAAAGTCAATTATATTCTATATACCAGTTATGGACAATAGGAATTTGAAATTTAAAAATATAACACATACAATATCACCACAAAAATGAACTACTTAGGTAGATAGCTAACAAAATATGTATGGGATCTGTATACTGAAAAGTAAAAAACATCAACGAAAGAAATCAATCATCATCTAAATAAATGGGGGGGGTGCCTGGGTGGCTCTGTTGGTTAAGCCTCTGACTCTTGATTTCGGCTCAGGTCACGGTCTCAGGGTTGTGAGATCGAGCCCTGTGTCAGACTCTGCACTGGGCGTGGAGCCTGCTTAAGATTCTTTCTCTACCTCTGCCACTGTCCCCGCCCCCCTCTTTCCCTTTTTAAAGAATAAATAAATAAATGGGAAGATAGACCACACTCAAGGATTGTAAGACTCAAAAAATTAAGATGCCAATTCTCCCCAATTTGATCTATAGATACAATGTAATTCCAGTCTAATTCCCAGCAAACCTCCCTATTTTTAGATACCAACAAAATAATTCTAAAATTAATATGGTAGGGGTGCCCGGGTGGCTCAGTCATTAAGTGTCTGCCTTCGGCTCAGGTCATGATCCCAGGGTCCTGGGATCGAGCCCTGCATCAGGCTCCCTGCTCAGCGGGAAGCCTGCTTCTCCCTCTCCCACTCCCCCTGCTTGTGTTCCCTCTCTCGCTGTGTCTCTCTGTGAAATAAATAAATAAAAATATTTAAAAAAATAAAATTAATATGGTAAAATAAAGGAGCAAGAATAGCCAAAACAGTTCTGAAAAATAAAACAAAGTTGGAGTATTTGCATGACTTAATTTCAAGACTCACTGTGGAGCCTGTTTATCAAGACAGTGTGGTATCGACAAAGTGCAAGAAACACAGACCTGATGGAACAGAATAGAGAATGGAGAACAATATAGAAAACGCTAAAATTGGCCCACACAAATGGAGTTAACTGTTTTTCTTTCTTGCCAGAGAAAGAAGTACAAATAAGGAAGGACAGGGAGAAGGCTAAAGGACCCTGTGGTACTGGGTTTGAGTCAGAAATATCAGTATAAACTCATGTTTATTTAAAAATAGATACAGGTAAAGAAGTAGAAATACATATGTATGTATCCATGGGTTAGGATATATATAGGCATCTCCTCGCTCTTTGACGCCACTACAGTGATACACCAGTAGCAATGAGCACACCCAATACCAAGAGTTTGGTTTCTAATGCCGCTTTCCAGCAAAGGAACCAGATCTCATTGGAGAAATTAACAGCCGATTCTAGATCCGGAATAGGGAAAATACAAGATGAGCCTGGACCATCCTATAGTTCTAGTAAATAAGGAAGTGCCCTCCTCTACAGTAAAAAGATGGGGGCATGTCAGAGGGATGCAGGAGCCAACCTCAAAGACCTAATGGCTAAACCTGTAACCATTTGTGCAACCTAAAAAATGCAGTATTGGAATATAACACAAAGAATAAAATAAATGTCCATTCATTCATATTGATATAAATAATTGAATAAATAAATAAATGGAGGATGGAAAGGGCAAATCTTTCTTACAGAAGAATCCCAATTCATAAATGTAGAAGCAAGGTGCCTGGGTGGCTCAGTCGGTTAAGTGTCTGCCTTCAGCTCGGGTCATGATCCCCAGGGTCCTGGGATCGAGCCCCACGTCGGGCTCTCTGCTCAGTGGGGAGACTGTCTCTCCTTCTCCCTACCGCTCCCCCTGCTTGTGCTCTCTCTCTCTCATTGTCAAATAAATAAAATCTTTTTTTAAAAAAAGATAAATGTAGAAGCAATGAAGGAAACAGAAAATCACTATTAGAACAAGATAGCAGTATTGATGAAGGGAAGATCCACTGATGAATGCTAAAATTACTGAGTAAAACTTTAACGAGAAACAGGACGTTTGCATAACCTCAAAGTAATTCCCTTGTGGTGGTTTTAATATGACCATGAACTCTTTGATACCCCTCCATCCAGAATGTGGAGCTTAATCCCCCTTCTCCTTTAGTATTGAGGACTTTGACTCATTTCTAATGAAGAGTATGGAAAGAGGAAAATAGTAACTTTATAACAGAGAAACTTGGGAGATACCACTACAGCACAGTAACCAAGGTTAATATCACTAAAAAGTCATGTTGATATCATCTGTCCCTGAAATAATGCAATGAGAAGGGCACATGATCTTATAACCTCATCATCTGTTTATGATAAAACATCAGACAAACACAAGATACATGACTACTCTTCAAAAGTGTCAAGCCCATGAAAGACAAAGAAAGACCAAGAAGCTGTCACAGACTGGAGGAGACTAAGGAAACATGACATCTAAAAGGAACGTGGTATCCTGGATTGGATCCTGGAATAGAAAAAGCTTAGTAAAGGATTAACCTTGCCCAAAGAAAGGTTTGGCCCTTTGCCCTGGCTCCTAGGAGGTAACTTCAGCCTTTAGAGTGTCTTGTTTGATAAGAGAATCTGTTTACCTGAAGGCTTGAGCCACGCTGGACAGTCTATACTAACAATATAATTTATGGTAGGGGCTTTGGGCCATGTGGTATCAGCTCAGCCTCTGGAGGGCTACAGACTATATACATTTAATGGGAAAATATATACTTGCTAAAATTAATCAAAAGAAAAAAATGGAGTGGCTATTATAATATAAATTTTTTTTTACCAGAATAGAGTCATTTTATAATGAAATAAATGGAAGGATATACCCTGTTCATGGATCTGAAAGCTCAATGTTGTTAAAATGTCAATTATTTCCAAATAGATCTATAGATTCAATTCAATCCCAATCAAAACCCAAGCAGGCTTTTTTTAATAGTAACCAACAAACTGATTCTAAAATTTATATGGATTTCAAAAGACCTACAATAGCAAAAACAACTGTGGACAAGAAGAATAAAGTTGGAGGACTTACACTATCTGACTTCGACTTATTATGAAGCTATAGTAAGCAGTAATGCTATAGTAATACAGAAGCTACCACAATACCAGGAGTGGTACTGGCACTAAGACAGAAAAACAGAACTGAAGTACTTCAAGAAATACCACCAACTGATTTTTTACAGAGATGACAAGGCAATCTTTTTCAACAAATGGTTCTAGAACAACTGAACAGCCATATGCAAAACAAAATGAATTTAAATCTTTTCCTAAGACCATATAGAAAGTTAAATCAAAATGGATCATAGAATCAAAAGAGTCAATATTATAAAATGTCTAGATGAAAGCATAAGATAAAATCTTAGTGACCTTGAGTTTTACAAAAATTTCTTAACCATACTCAAAATGCATGAGCTATAAAAGAAAGTATAAATGAACTGGAATTATTAAAATTAAAAACTTTTGCTCTTCTGTTATTCAAATGAAAAGGCAAACCTGGGAGAAAATGTTTGCAAAATATATATCTAACAAAGGATTTATATCTAGGATATATAAAGGACTCTTACAACTCAATAACAAGACAAACAGCCCGATTTAAAAATGGGCAAAGTATTTTAAGGGGAACATCAACCAAGATGATATATAGATGGCAAAAAAGCACAAGATTCTCAACAGCATTAGTTATTAGGAGAGTGTACATTAAAACCACAGTGAGATACTACTTCACTCCCACTAAAATGGCTAAAATTAATAGGAATAATCATACTCAATGAGGGCAAAGATATGAAGCAAATGGAACACTTATATACTGCTGGTGGGAATATAAAATTGGTACACCACTTTGGAAAACAGTTTAGCAGTTTCTTAAAAAGTTAAATATACACTCACATGACCAAACCATTCATTCCTAAATATTTATACAAGATAAATTAAAGCTATGTCCACACAAAGACTTATATATAAATGTTCACATCAGTTTTATTTGTAATAGAAACAATACATTTTAATCAACACATGAATGGATAAACAAATTTTATATATATATATATATTTATATATATACACACACACACACACACACAATGAAATTCCACTTAGTAATAAAAAGGAATGAATACAGATGCCTATAGCAACACAAATAAATCACAAAATAATTATGCTAAATGAAAGAAGCCAAACAAGAGTGCCTATTGTATGATTCCATTTATACAAAATTGTAGAAAATGCAATTAATCTATAAGGACTGGAAACAGATCAGTGGTTGCCTGTGGATGGGGGGAACGGTGTAGGGAGGGACAGTTGGATGACAAGGGGTATAAGGAAAATTCTGGGGGTGATGAGTATGTTCATTATTTCTATTGTAATGATGGTTTTAAACGTGCATATATATGTCAAAACTCATCAAATTCTATTTGCCGTGTGCTAATTATACCTCAATAAAGCTGTAAAATATATTTTGAGGACAATGGGAGAAATCTAAAAATAGACTGGCTATGAGATATCATAAAATTAGGTTGATATTGATAATCCAGTTTTGTGGGAGAATGTCCTTATTTTTAGGAAACAGATGTTCAAGTATTTATGAGTGTAACGCTATGTCTATAACTTACCATCAATTTTTCAGGAAAAAATTTATATATACATTGTTGAATCTAGTTGAAAGTTATACATGTGTGTTCACTGTGCTGTTCTTTCAATATTTCTACATGATTAGAAATTTGCATAATTAAAATGTGCTTTATCATTTTATTGCCCATCCTCCTCTTCAGAGAGAGAAACATTATCTTTATCATACTGGAATGTAGGCAGATCTTTTCTGGGAATTTCTCCAGGGAGAAAAACATTCTCTATCTTTACTGCCCAGGAATATAAATAAATGTGAGCACATTGGCTGTTAATGTCCAGACAATGAGAAACATGAGAGATTCATGGAGAACTATCTTTGAATAGGAGGCTAGGGACAATCACTCACAGCTAAAAAGAATAATGATATGAAATGAATGTAGATGGTATGAAATGCAGAAGATGACAAAGACATATTATATATGCAATAATTGATGTCCTTGAAGAAGAGAAGAAACGGATCAGAAAAAAATACATCAGAAAAAAAGTTTATAAACTAAAACTTCACTGAAATGAAAGGCTTGAATCATGATTGAAACAGCTCATTGTAACATAAAATTAATTAAAAAATCAAGACCAAGGCATATGCTTCTAAAATCCTTAACTTCGTGCATAAAAAAGAATTATATGGCAGAGAGGTACAAGAAAAAAAAGAGAGGGGATTAGTCTAAGACTTCTCAATGGCATCACTCAATTTTAAAAGAGCAACATTTACCAGGATTCTCAGGAAAAGGAAGTAACTTACCAAGCAGGGTTCAATCAGGTAAGTGGATTCTATAAATATTATGGAATAAGGAATTTTTTTATATGAATTTGACCATGCACAACTGTGGGAGTAGCTGGGAAAGTAAAGGTATGGAAAGGGGAGTTGGAAGATTAGAGAAGTCACTAAACCACCCTTTTGAAAACACTGACATGGGTGGTGAATAAGTTCCAGCTTGCAGGAAAATCTGAGAAGCCAGGCACATCCAGCTGCTGAATTGAGACTGTCAAGGGAGAGCTTATAGAGAAGTCTATGAAAAGCTGTTGCCTTTGTGGGCCTCAGCCAAGCATCTTATGGTGCCTGGGACCCACTGGTGGTCAGCAGCGCTGGGAGATACAAAGGACTGAACATAGAATGGAAGAGAGTGAGGAAAAAGTAAAACTTTCTGGGTACCTCTGCATCTGTCCTTCACTGTGTCTAATCTTAAACTTGTAGAGTAATGGTTGTTCCTTCACTTTGACCTCTCAAATCTCATGGTCTCTATTTCTGGCCAACTCTAACCTGGAGTCAAATAGGATTCTTGAAAACGCATTTCTTAGTGTAACCCAGACAATATCAATAGAGTAATACAGCCCAATGATCTAATATTTTCCTATCGAAAGAAAAAGTTTTGTGGTGAAGTAACATTACTTGAGTTCAGAAATTCCTTCAGGTTTGCTCAGTTTTTTTTCTTTAGTTAAATTCACTTCTAAAATAACACTCATCACATTTAACAGTGACCTCCTTGTCACAAATTCCAAGAACCAGTTTTCCATCTTCATATGAATTGACCTCCAGTCTGGACAATTCCCCCAGTAAAACACTGCTTCCACAGTGTTTCCAACACTGTCTTCTGTGAGCCTCTTGCTCACCTGGTATGTTTTTACCTCTCTGGCTGCTCCTTCCTATTATCCTCTGTAGATGAATACCTCTTGGCCGGGTCCTCAAATGTTGGTAGCACAAACCTTGGTCCTAGGCCTGCTTTTCCAGTTACCCAATACATTTTCTTTAGGTAACTAGATGAGACTAAGATACCACAAACAAGCTCTCATATCCTGGTCAAGCACAGAGAATTAAAGGGTACAGGAAGTGGGGTACATCTAATATTCATCGAGACCTGCTTTTCATGCGTAGTTCTAAGTGCTTTATACAAACAAATGCATTAACTTCTTGTTATGGGTAACTGTGTCCCCCCCCAAAAAAGATATGTCCAAGTTCTAACCCCCAGTATCTCAGAATGTAAACTTATTTGGAAATAGAGTCTTTATAGAAGTGTTCAAGTTAAAATGAGGCCATTAGAGTGGGCTTAATTCAATATGACTTGTGTCCTTACAAGAAGGGGGAAAATTAGACACAGAGGCAGACATGCAAAGGGAACACAATGTGAAGATACACAGGGAGAAAATGGCCATGTGATTAGAGTAATGCATCTAATGCCAAGGAATGCCTGAGGCTACCAGAAACTAGGAGAGAGGCATGGAACAGTTCCTTTCCTAGAGCTTTCCGAGGGAATATGGCCCTGCTGACTCCTTGATTTCAGACTTCTGGCCTCCATAACTGTGAAACCAAGCAATTTCTGTTGTTCTGAGCCACTCAAGTTGTGGTGCTTTGTGAGAGTTGCCCTGAGCAGCTAATACACTTTTCATATCAAATCTAGGAGATACGTACTAGTGTGAATGTCCTTTGCTGCTTAAGAAATTAGGACAAAAAGGTTAACTAACCTGCCTAAGGTAACATAGCCAGGAACTAGTAGAGCCAGGACTAAAACCTTAGCAAGACTGGTTCCTGAGCCCATCTACCTAACCACTATGCAAACTACCTCTTAATATTTTTAACAGCATTGCTCCCAGTGACAAAAAAAAGTTAAAAAAAAAAAGGGGTGTGTGTATAAATCTTAATAGGAAAAAGGTTGAATAAATTATTGCATATCCATCCCTATGAACTATCATGCAACCATTCAAAATAGTTGTTGAGTAATAAAGCAAGATGCAGGATAGTTGTATGACATGATCCCATATTTGAAATTCATGGAAGAAAACAATCCTTATGTAGCTTCTATCTGATTATAAGCATGGGAACATATGTATTTCTATATATAATTAAAAGCACAGATTAAAACATGAAAGTGTTCATAGTAGTTTAGTATTGGTTATCTGTTGGAGATGAATAGTGGAGGAGGAAATTCAATAAATAATAAATATATTAGTTAGCTTTTTTCCTGGGTAACAAGCCACCCAAAACTTAGTGCTTAAAACAATCAATACTTAATCCATGATTCTATGAGTTGTCTGGGATGGGTGGGATGGATGGCAGAGCTTTTCTACTCTGTGCCAGTGTATTACTAATCTGTTACTATGTAACGCGTTACCCTAAAATTTAGCAGCTTAAAACAACAAGTGTTTATTATCTCACAGTTTCTGTGAGTCAGGAATTCAGGTGAGGCTCAGAAGGGTGTCTCTGGCTGAAGGTCTTCATAAGGTTGCAGCCAAGTTGTCATTTAGGGCTATGGTCTCATCTGAAGGCTAGCCTGGGAGCATATGCTCCCAAACTCACTCACATGGGTCTCTCCATAGACCTGCCTCATGAGATGGCAGCTGGCTTCCCCTAGGGTGAGCCATCTGAGAGAGTACCCGAAACAGAAGCCACAGTTTCTCTGTAACCTAACCCTGGAAGTGACATCCCATTACCTCAGCTTCATTCTATTTACTAGAGCCAAGTCACTAAATCCAGCCTAAGCTCGAGGAGGGGATTATACAAAGGTGTGGATACCAGGAAATGGGGATCATGCAGGGTCATCTCAGATGCTACTGACCACACTGGGCTTGACCAGGGTTGGATGGCTAGTATAGCTTCATTTGCATGTCTGGCAGATGAAAATCTGGCTGGTGTAGGGAACCTCAACTGGGATGGTTCATCTCTATTCCATCACTGCTCCATGAAGTCTCTCATCATCTAATAGCACAACCCGGGCCTTTTCACACTTGTCCTTAGGATTCCAAAGAGGAGCAAAAGTGGGCAAACCTCAATGTGTAAGCACTTCTCAAACATCTGCTTGTGTCATATTTGCTAATGTCCCATTGGCCAAAGAAATGGCCACGCCCAGTTTTAAGGGTTGGAGAAATGGACTCCATCTCCTGATGGGTGAAGTGGAAGAGTCACATTGAAACGGGGGCATATATTCTGATGTTAATGGCCAAAGGAGACCATCCAGACTTCTGTCTTCTGCCTGGGATGTAGACATCTGGAAAGAGCATAGCTCCCATTCTTATACTAAGAAAAAAATATGGGCAATCTACAAAATCATAACTTTTCTTGAACTCATCAAAGAACTAAGACCATAGAGCAACCAATTAGCTTGATGTATAAGACAAGTGTCTCAAAGGAGATAGGAAGTTGTCACTGGGTCACCTGTGGCAAAGCAAGAAGGAAGATGGGTCCACCATAGCAGCAATAAGATTTCAGCAAGAAGTTTTAATGAAGCTTTAAAGGCTGAGTGTGGGATAGTATGAGAATATAGAACCCCCGAGAACTGGAGACCTAAGGATAGTTGGCCTTCACTTGCAGGCTCTTTGCTACAGACCTCCACTGGATGCTCACCAGAAATAATGGGGGTAGGGAAGGAGACTGGAGAAAGCCTCTCTCAGTGGTGGAGGCCTGCAAAGGGACAGCTGCTGATAGAGAAATGGCACAAAGCCCCAATGGGACCCTACTTCCTTACAGAACAAAAGCCTTAAACCACTAGGGGAAGTGATGCAAACCCAGTCACCCCCAGGATACAGGTGCAGATCTGCTGTGGCTAGAGAAAAAGGAAAAGGAAAAAAAAAAAAACTTCCATTCATGGGGGAAGGGCGGGTAATCATTCTGAGCTGAGACCACTAAAGGCCATTTACCAATGGGGAGGGGCAGGATCACTGAAAAAAAAAACTCCACCCTCAAGACCTAGGGATACAAGTCCCTGCCTAAAACTGGGGTTGGCCCAGGACAACTCCTGACCCCTACTCATTAGGTCACCGAGACCCAAGTAATAACAGCAGTCTACTACTAAGGGAGAGACACGGGCATGGAGAGAGATCCTCCCTGAGATGCAGGAACACAGGAAAGGCCTAAAGGCAAGAATATTGAGAAAAATTATCTGGAAAACCAGTGCCTACCCTAAGCCCAAGGTAATATTTGAGAAATCTGAAGTCTATGGTACAATGAAAGTACCACAGCAACAACAAAACCTAAACCCAGCCCAAATTCTGACTAGATGGACTCACCCCCTCCCCCCTTAATGATTTATCAGAAGAGCAGTCATAACTATTTCCAGGAATAAATATTATTTACCTCAGTTTCTACTCTCCTCCATACAACGTCTGACATTCAGCCAAAAATTATTAGATGCAAAACAGCAAGAATAAACAGTCCACCATTAAGAGACAGAGCAATAAAAAAATCCAGACTCAGCTGACCCAGTTGTTAGTATTATCAAGTAGGGAACTGAAATTAACAATGATTAATGTGTTAGAAAGGATGGTGGGAAATGTGAACAACAGGTATGAACAGATGGGGAATTTCAGCAGAAAAATGAAAACTGTAAGAGTCAAATGGAAATACTAGAAATAAAGAAAACATAACTGAGATGAAGAATGCCTTTAATGGGTTCATCAGTAGCCCTAACAGAAGTAGCGGTTAAACAGATTGAACAGGGTAGGGGTTAAAATTCGTGAACCTGAAGATAGGTTAAAAGAAATTACCCCACCTGAAACACAAAGCAAAATATTGAAAAGGGACACACATATAGAGAGGGTAGAAATTTGTAACATTTTTCTATCTAACACAATCTATCTTCTGGTCATTAATTATTTATGTTACCACACCATGCAAAATATGTTCACCCTCATTCCAAGACCTCCAAATGTCTCATCCCAAATTAGGGCATCAGGCTCAAATCCAGGACCTCAGGTCTTCTGTATCAGGTTCAGATGTGGCTGAAGCTCCTTGGGTGCAATTTCTTAGGTTCTTGATCCAGCGACCTGTGAGCTAAATGACAAGTTATATGACCATCACCCCCCCATACACACACACACACACACACACACACACTGGTGAGACAGGGACTGTGAACTGCAGTAGATACTCTCATTTAAAAGAAGGGAGGAACAAGAGGCACATCTTAGTCACTGTTCCATAACAACTCTGAAGTCGCACAGAACAAATGTTGTCAGGTCTCCCTGCTCCAGGGGCAGATGTTTCTTGACTGGGTCACAGTTCTACCTGGGAATAGCTTCCCAGTCCATTTTAATATATTGTTCTTGGGTCTTCTCTCTGAGACATCCTTCTTTTCCCATAAGAAATGGCAGCTGAGTGACTTTCTCTGTTTGCTTCATGTTCATAGAAGTTAGAGAAGGTAGTCCAAGGCTGCTTTTCATTTTGGACTGTTTCAATTCCTTTAAGTCCAACCCGGAGGTAGTAAAACTCTATTAGAGACTTTATAGGTGTTCTGTGAATCTCGTTTGTATTTAGTCCATGCCCCAAATGCCACACTGACAATTCTTTTTACAACAGGCCCCTCTCTACTTTAGCAATGTCTCAGGCTACTGGACAATGTCATGAAGTTTTTAGAAGCCTTTTGGTTTAGCTGAGAGAGTCTCCCACACACCAACTTAAATATTTCACACATTTTAACAAAGGGTGTTATAGCCGCATCCATGATTTGATCTCTACCCTGAGACCATTTTTCACCGTGAGAATATTTTGATGGCTGGAGAGACTTGGAGATGTGTGAGAAATAGTTATTTTCCAACCCAGCAAGTCCTGGCTTTTTTGGTATTTCTTCTGAATTCTGCTTGTAAATGGAACAGTTATTTCCTTAGTTCATCTCTCTTTTGGTACCTCACCGTATGCAGCTAAAAAGAAGCAAACTGATATTTCCAACATTCTCCACAAGTTCATTTGGTATATTCTCTATCTTCTCACAGAGCATGCTGTTTTGCTATTCTTTTCCCTAATAAATAACATGAGCTGCCATCTTTTCCAGCCTTTCTTAACAGTTTTCCTCATTGTTTCCAGCCTCCACCTGCCACCCAGGCCCAGAGCTAATGCCACGTCTTATGTTTTATATAATCCACCCTCCCCCCCACACACACCCCCGCCGACAAGTATACCCTTTTAGGTCTTAGTAGCTTAAAACAATAATCATTTTATGTATCTCATAATTCTTCAGGTTGGCTGGGGTAACTGGTATGGCTCTTTCGGTGTGGGCCAGTTTGGCAGGGGCTGGAGGTTGAGGAAGGTCTCACTCTCCTGCCTGGCAGTTGTTCTAAGAGGACTCATCTGTGCTGGCCCATCTCTGTTCCGTGTGGTTTCTCATCCCCCAGCAGAAGACTCTTGAGTTTCCTCACATGAAGTTCTCAGAATTCCAGAGAGCAGCAAGAGAAGATAAGGCTCAAGGCAGATTTTTCTCCAGCCTCTTGAATCTCTTTGCTAATGTACATTGGCCAAAGCAAATCACATGGCCAAGCTCAGAGTCAAGGAGTAGAGAGAGCTCTACCTCTTAATCAAAGAAAAAGAAAAAAAGTAACATAGCAAAGGATGGGAGAGGTCTGTGGCTATTTTGCATTGC
Organism: Leptonychotes weddellii; assembly: GCF_054177405.1. NCBI lineage: Eukaryota > Metazoa > Chordata > Mammalia > Carnivora > Phocidae > Leptonychotes > Leptonychotes weddellii. The sequence goes on from NC_138385.1 coordinate 69,943,618, forward strand.
ACCACAAGGAAAGAAGATAAACAATGTCGTGGAAACCAGCATGAATTATAGGATTATATTTATGTGTTCAAGTGAGATTATATCTGCAGATGTGTGTATATATAAAACCATAATGACTTTAAAACTGTGGATTCACAGGAGGATTCAATAGGAAAGATATTGGACAGACACAATTATATTAAATTCCAAAAAGAATTTCAATTCAATGATTCCTCCTGTTGTGTAATGTGTTCTGTCACAAACACCCTACAGAACTGAGAGTAGGTCTACACATCAAATACATTATTTTGTTGTTCTTCCTTTCATTTTGTTGCCACTTTACCTTGCTTAATATGACACAGTAAACATGACTGTCATTTACATACTTTTGCTCACTCCATCTATAAAGAATTTGGTAACAATTTGCCTTATAATACTTTCTATAGGGAGGCTTTTCTGAATGCATCAAACTGATAGCATTTTTCCCAGTATGAATTCTATTATATTTTGTGAGGCCATGCAAATATGAAAAGTCCCTTTTATTCAATGCATTCTTAGAGGGTCTCTTTTGAATAATTTTTCTTATCTCAGGGAGAGAGGCTGATGGATGCTTTTTATCATGCAGTGTATTCATATAGGATCTGTCTTGGATGGATTTTATGACACACACTTGGACCTGACTTCTGTGATAAGGCTTTCTCACTTGTAAGAAAAAGGGTTACTTTCATGTATGAATATTGCGATGCATACTCAGGACCGATTTCTGAGTGAAGCCCTTTCCACAGTCACTGCATTTATAGGGTTTATCTCCAGTATGAATTGTCTGGTGTTTATTGAAATTTGACCTGTCAGTGAAGGCCTTCCCACATTCTGCACACATGTATGGTTTCTCTCCTGTGTGAATTCGCTGATGTACTTTGAGATGTGGTTTCTTGGAGAAGGATTTCTCACACTCAGGACATTTATAAGGCTTCTCTGTAGTATGAATTCTCTGATGTGTAATTAACTCTGACTTCTGGATGAAGGCCCTCCCACAATCAGCACAAACATAGGGTTTCTCTCCGGTATGAATTGTCTGGTGTTTATTGAAATTTGACCTGTCAGTGAAGGCCTTTCCACATTCAGCACATATATAAGACTTCTCTCCAGTATGAGATTTCTGGTGAGTATTGAGATTTGACCTGTTGGTAAAGGCCTTCCCACATTCAGTGCATATATAGGGTTTCTCTCCTGTGTGAATTCGCTTATGCATCTGGAGTTGTGACTTAGAAGGGAAAGATTTCCCACAGTCACTGCATTCATAAGGCTTCTCTCCAGTATGGATTCTTTGATGGGCAATCAAGTGTGCCTTCTGGATGAAGGCCTGCCCACATTCAGTACATATGTAAGATCTCTCCCCTGTATGAATTCTCTGATGCATCCTGAGTGTTGATTTTTGGGTAAAGGCTTTCCCACACTCACCGCATTTGTGGTGTCTCTCTCCAGTATGAATTTTCTGATGTACATTGAGGGCTGAGTTCAGGGAGAAGCCTTTCCCACATTCACTGCATTCATAGAGTTTTTCTCCAGTGTGAGTTGTCTGATGCCTAAGTAGAGAGGACACCTGGAAAAATGATTTTCCACATTCATTGCATTTATAGGGTTTTTCTCTAGTATGAGTTTTCTTATGCACAATTAATTCTGAATTCTGGATGAATGCCTTCCCACATTCAGTACATATGTACAGTTTTTCATCTCTATGAACTCTCAGATATATACTGAGTAGTGGCTTCTGTGTAAACACATCTACACATTTGCTAAGTTCATGAGGTTTTTCCATAGCGTGGATTCTCTGAGATGCAAAGAGGTGTGACTTCTGGGTGAGTATCTTCCCAAATTCAGAACACATATCTGCTTTCTTCCCAACAGGAAGTTTCAGATTGTGACTGAATGCTTGTTTGAGACCGAGGACTTTTCCACACTGATTACTTTCACAGAATTGCACTCCTGTATGAGTACTTTCATGGTTAGTATAAGAAGAGCTCTGTGTGAAAACTTGACCATGTCCAGTATTTTTATCAAAGTTCTTTGTTGCATTGTTTTTACCAGGAATATGTATGTCCAAATTATGCCTAAAACTCTTCCCAAATGAGTCACATTTATGGGGTCTTTTCTGTGAAGGAGTATGATTTGGGCTTGGATGAACAAATTTTCCACTGTCTTTATATTCAAAATCCCACTCTGTATTCAGTACTTTCTTATTGATGAAAGCAGCATGACTCAGAGGTTTGCTCTGTTTTTCCTGATATCTTTTTATCTGTTCAGAATCTTGCCACAGTTCTTCTAAAATGGAATACAATGAATCATCTCTTGTATCTTCACCCTCCATTTCACTATGAAATGAAGCTTTTCCAGAAATTCTTTTTTGTGAGGTCTTAATCCCAAACCTCCCATCTAAAAAGAGAAAGAAAAAGTAAAATTGACACAAAGAATAGATAACAGAGGATTAAAAGTTACATATAAGCTAATCCAAATTGAACACAGGGGGAAACCAGTAAATATGATGATGATGGCCACAATGATGACAAGAGATACACATACAGCATTTATGCTGCATAATATCTATGATGTTCCAGGCATTGCTCTAAGAAATATATATACATATATGTATACATACATATGTGTATGTATATATATGTATTCTCACACACACACACACGCACCCCTACTCAATCCTTTCAATACCTTTGAGGTATTATCTATTACTATCTACCTATTATAGATAAGGAAAGTGAAGCTCAGAATGGTTATTTATATAATTTGCCCTAAAACATAGTTATTAAGTGTTGAAGACTGGAGTTCAACATAAGCAATCTAGTTCTATTTTGGTAGGATATAAAGTAGGGTGGATATAAAGATATAAAGTAGGGGGGATTGAAGATGAAAAAGACAAAGGTTTTAAGGGAAAATATCTGTGGAGAGACTAGGTTTGAAGGGGGTGATTCAGAGTCTAAGTTCACATTAGCTTTTTTTTTTTTTTAAAGATTTTATTTATTTATTTGAGAGAGAGAGACACATAGCGAGAGCAGGAACACAAGCAGGGGGAGTGGGAGAGGGAGAAGCAGGCTTCCCACGGAGCAGGGAGCCCGATGCGGGGCTCGATCCCAGGACCTTGGGACCATGACCTGAGCCGAAGGCATACGCTTAACGACTGAGCCACCCAGGCGCCCCTCACATTAGCTTTTATTTAAATTTTATTATGTTATGTTAGTCACCATACAATCCATCATTAGTTTTTGATGTAGTGATCCACGATTCATTGTTTTCGTATAACACCCAGTCCTCCATTGATTCTAAATCCTCACTACCCTCGCTCCATTTTGCTTGTTAGCAACAATACCAAATCAATATGATCAAAAAACCAATTTAATTTGCTAACATAGTAGATTCTAAAAGGTCTCATTACAAGGAAAAAATACTTTTTGTTTTTTCGGTATCTTTATGAGATGGATTTTAACTAGGCTTATTGTGGTAGTCATTTCACAATGTATTTAAGTTAAGTCATTATGCAGTACACCTAAACTTATACAGAGATGTATGTCAATTATATCTCAATAAAACCAAGAAAAAACTAATTTATTCATGCCTATAGGAAAAATACTGTAGTCATAGCCATCCTGTCCTATACAAACAATAAACAGATATCTATACTCCAACTCTCCATCTAGGTATAATTGTTTTCTTGGCCCTAAAAATATATACATCTAACAAGAAGCATAAAATCAGAGAGAAGACAAGCTATCTGTGGTAGGTTGAAAGCTGTCCACTAGAATCTGTTTCATCATTCTTTTGCATTAACAGAGTAGTGCTCAGGCATATGGCTGCCCAGTCATATAACATTTCTCAGCCTCCTCTGAAAATTGGTATGGCCATGTGACAATGTTCTCATCAACAGAATGTGAGAGAAAATGATGGGTGCCACTTTCAAGCCAGAGCATTGAGACAGTAGGCATGTTTTCTCGATACCCTCTTCTACCTTCTTGCTTACTAAAATCTGGACTTGGCAATAACACAGATACAAACATGCAGATGCCACAGAAAAAAAAAAAAAACCCAAGAGATGATGGGGTTATGTAATGGAAGGAACCTGGATTCTGGAATAAACGTGAGCAATGAGGTTTTCCAAAGACCTGTGATATTAGAAACTTTATATAAGAGAGAAGTAAAATTCTTTAGCATTTAAGTCACTATATCTTATAATCTGTTACTGCAAATAAGCTCTAACATAATTAATACACTATTTTCACCCAGAGTGGGAATCACAGATGTTTCCATTACCAGTATAATGCATGAGACATAGATTCTCGATAATTTTAAAATGGAAAAAATATACATAATTTCATCAGCAAGAGATTTTATTTTATTTTTAAAACAGATTTTATTTATTTATTTGAGAGAGAGAGAGTGCACACAAGCAGGGGGAGTGGCAGGCAGAAGGAGAGGGAGAAGCATGCTCCCCGCTGAGCAAGGAGCCCTATTCGGGACTCAATCCCAGGACCCTGGGATCATGACCTGAGCCGAAGGCAGACGCTTCACCGACTGAGCCACCCAGGTGCCCCAGCAAGAGATTTTAGATAGTGAGAATGCTGTGAGTCATCAAACCCAGTTTTCCCCTGTTGGTCGCTTTGATACTTTATTCTGGATATATATCCCATCCAAAATCTCAGCCTCTTACTCTTAAGTTGCATTTTTATTCTCGCGTACTTGGCTTTAATTTATTCTGTAGATATTAAGCACTGGATTCTTAGGCATGGTTTCAGAAGTGGTTCTGCTTTTCACTTTAACTTATAAATATACCTATAGAAAGTATAACTTATAAATAATTAAGTTAACTTCTAAACCCCTGCTGTATTGGACAATGTTTAGATCACCAATACCAATTTTCATTGTAAAAACTCTGCTCTTGCAATAATAGGCTTCTCTACACCTTTCCTGAGCCCACAGATTCAAGGAACAGTACATAAATGGAGAGTCAACAGTCTAGATAACAGCTGTGTGTGCAAGCTTGCATGCTATTTGCCACTCACAAAAATGCCTCCAAAAGTCCCATTTATTCTCAAATCAAAAGACACGTTCATGCCCTCTTCCTCCATTTAGCCTTCTTAGCATTTTCTTTTGTGCCATTTAAAAACATATTTATGCTTCATTAAGCAGTTTGAGCCTTTTACTTTGAAAATTAATCTGATCATATTGCTACTGAGACTTTTTCCCCTAAATTTCAAAAGCAGACACCTTCTGTGCTATTCATTTTGCTAATCATTTTAATAGATTTATATCATAATAGAAATACAATGCACAAGCAGTAAACTTTTATTATTTGATGCCACTGTCTTTACTTTCCAATTATAATCTATGTTCTGCTGAAATTTCTCAGTAGAGTTTTTAAAAATCCCTCTGAAATATAGCAAAATCCTCTTATATTCTTTTTTTTTTAAAAAATTTTATCTATTTATTTGACAGAGAGACACAGCGAGAGAGGGATCACAAGCAGAGGGAGAGGCAGAGGGAGAAGCAGGCTTCCTGCTAAGCGGAGAGCCTGATGCGGGGCTCGATCCCAGGACCCCGGGATCATGACCCAAGCCAAAGGCAGACGCTCAACGACTGAGCCACCCAGGCGCCCCCAAATCCTCTTATATTCTTATCCCCCACAAATTCAATGAGTTAATATTGTTAAGTATTTCCTTCATGCTTAGTGTTCAAACACTGAAAATAAGATAGAGGCCCTTACTTTCAGGGACTTTCAAAAATTACTAGGGGCAGAAGCATCTGAGAGGCAGGGGAACAGAAATGGAGAAGGGCAATAAATTTGCCATTTCATGGAATAGATGATAACCTGAAATGAAACAAAATGGAAGTATCTATTACCTGGATAGGCAGAACACAAGATAATACAGATCCTAGATGCAGAGACGAACTTCATCTATGGTAGGCATTAAAGACAAGGTGAAAATGTGAGGAACACATGAATTAAGGAACTGTACGGATACAACTTGAACTGGAAATACATGGGCCACACTGGTCATGTGTTATATAATATGGAATAATTATAAGTTTACTTCATAAAGCCAATGACAAAGGTAAATGCAATGTTTTAGGTAATGAAATCTATCAGGAGCATTTAGGATGAACTAGACAGAAGAACAGAATCTGCAAATCTCATTAGGAACTATAGAATAATCCAAGCATAAGAAAATACAGATCTGCTTTTGGGTGATGCTACTAGGAATTAAGATGAGAGCATATCTGAATAGTATTCTTCAAAAAAAAAAAAAGGGAATTGCAGAGTAATTAGTAAGAGAAGATAACTAAGAGGGAAGAAACAAGAAACAGGAGAATCTGACAAAATTTGTAACATGCGGATTCCTGATTTGGGCAATGATGATGCCAATTCTTCACATACTAAGTAAGGATGAATAAAGTAGAATATTCTATGGTAATTGTCTAATATGCAGGTAAATGTGGTACTAGAATCCAGTTACAATATAGCAACTAGTGGTGTCAATATGGAAGTCATCAGAATACAAATAAAAAGCTTAAGCGTTCAGAACGGAAGACTCTTTTGAGTTAATTACTATAGAAACAAATATCCAGAAGATAGTAAATAACACCCATAACCAGGGGCATCTCAGTGGGGGTAAAGCCTCTATGGAAAAGGAAATGAGCAAATTAGGTGCAAATCAAGGAGAAAAAAAAACTATATAGTTAGAAAAGATAAAATAATAGGAACAAGCAATTCACAGAAGGGGAAACCCAAATGGATAACTGATATTAGAAAGAGCAAGAAATGGAGCACCCAGGTGGCTCAGTCAGTTAAGGGTCTGCCTTCAGCTCAGGTCATGATCTCAGGGTCCTGGGATCGAGCCCCACATTGGGCTCCCTGCTCAATGGGGAGTCTGCTTCTCCCGCTGCTCCCCCACTCGTGCTCTCTTTCTTATGCTCTCTCTCTCGTGCTCTCTCTCTCACACTCTCTCAAACAAATAAATAAAATCTTTAAAAAAAAAAGAAAGCAAGAAACAATACCACTTTATATTCATTAGATGGGCCACAAAATAAGAAATATGGATAATTCCAAGTGTTGACATAGATATAATGAAATGGGCACTTGTGTACTGCATGTATATCCCAATGATCAAGTAATACCATTTCTATATAAATATTCCCAAGGAACAATCTCATAGGCTCATAAGATGATGTGTTTAAGAAATTCTTTGTTTTTGGGCGCCTGGGTGGCTCAGATGGTTAAGCGTCTGCCTTCGGCTCAGGTCATGATCCCAGCGTCCTGGGATCGAGTCCCGCATCGGGCTCCCTGCTCCTTGGGAGTCTGCTTCTCCCTCTGCCTCTCTCTCTCTGTCTCTCATGAATAAATAAATAAAATCTTTAAAAAAAAAAAAGAAATTCTTTGTTTTTAAAAAATGGAGGTATAATTTCTACATAGTAAAATGCAGATCTTAACTGTAGAGCTCAATGATTTTTTTATATGTATATACCCATGTAACCACCACCTAGGTGAAAATATAAAACATTTTAATTGTCCCAGAAAGTTCCCTTGCAGCTCTTCCCAATCACTGACTCTCAGAGATAACCACCACTCTGATCATAGACCACTAATCATTTATCACCATAGATTAGTTTTTCTTGTCCTTGAACTTTATATAAGTTGAGCTATATATATAGCATGTATTCATCTGCATATGTGGCTTTTCTGTTCAATAATTTTTTTGAGATTCATCCAAGTTCTTGTGTGTGTCAGTAGCTCTTTCTTTTTCATTGCTGTGTATTATCATATTGTAAGAAAATAGCACAACATTCATCCATTCTCCTGTTGATGGACACTTGGGGTGTTTCATGTTTTTGGCAATTATGCTAATGCTGATATGAACATTCTGTACATTTCTTTTAGTGGACATATATATTCATTTCTCTTAAGTAAATGCCTAGGAGTGGCATTTCTGGGATACAGGATAGCTGTACATTTAGCATCAATAGGTACTGCCTGTTTCCCAAAGTGGTTGAAAGTATTTACATTCCTACCATCAATGTATGTAAATTCCAGTTGCTCCAAATACTCATTAACACTTGATATTGTAAGTCTTTCTAATTGTATCCATTCTTTTGTGTGTATGTATCTGTGCAGTGTTGTCCCATTGTGGTTTAATTTTCTTTTTTTTTTTTTTAAAGATTTTATTTATTTATTTGAGAGAGAGAATGAGATAGAGAGAGAGAGCATGAGAGGGGGGAGGGTCAGAGAGAGAGGCAGACTCCCTGATGAGCAGGGAGCCCGACGTGGGACTCGATCCCGGGACTCCAGGATCATGACCTGAGCCGAAGGCAGTCACTTAACCAACTGAGCCACCCAGGCGCCCGTGGTTTAATTTTCATTTCCTGGGTAAGTAGTGATATACAGCACCTTTTCATATACATAATGACCATTTATTTGGATACCTCTTTTTAAAAGTACCTGTTCAGGGGCGCCTGGGTGGCTCAGTCACTGGGCATCTGCCTTCAGCTCGGGTCATGGTCCCAGGGTTCTGGGATCGAGCCCTGCATCGGCCTCCCTGCTCAGCGGGAAGCCTGCTTCTCCTTCTCCCACTCCCCCTGCTTGTGTTCCCTCTTTCGCTATCTCTCTCTGTCAAATAAATAAATAAAATCTTTAAAAAAAATTAAAAAATAAAATAAAATAAAGACCTGTTCATGTCTCTTACCCATTTCTTTTACTACTCGGTTGTCTGACTTTCTCTTTTTGATTTCTAAGAGTTCTTTATATATTCTGAATAGAAGTCATTTATCAAATCTATGTATTGCAATGATCTTCTCCCAGTTAGTGGCTTCCTATTCACTTTCTTAATATCTTTTGAAGAAGTGTAATTCTTCATTCTAATACAGTTCCACTTACTATCAAATGAGATGGGAAGTGTTCTCTCTCTCTTTTTTGTCTCCAAAAGAACTTGAATAATATTGGTATTATTTCTTCTTTATTTTTTTAAAAGATTTTATTTATTTATTTGACACAGAGAGACACGGCGAGAGAGGGAACACAACAGAGGGAATGGGAGAGGGAGAAGCAGGCTTCCCATGGAGCAGGGAGCCCAATGTGGAGCTCGATCCCAGGACCCTGGGATCATGACCTGAGCCCAGGCAGACTCTTAATGACTGAGCCATCCAGGTGGCCCTTATTTCTTAAATAACAGGAAGAATTCACCAATGAAGCCATGTGGGCTGGGAGCTTGTTTGTAGAAAAATTTTATTTTATTTTAAAGATTTTATTTAATTATGAGAGAGAGAGAGACAGAGTGCGAGTGCGCGTGCAGGGGGAGGGGCAGAGGCAGAGGGAGAGAGAAAGAGAATCTCAAACAGACTGCACTGAGTGTGGAGCCTGACGTGGGGCTTGATCCCTTGACCCTATGATCAGGACCCGAATGGAAACCGAGAGTCGGACACTTAACTGACTGAACCACCCAGGTGCCCCTGCAGAAAGATTTTAAATTATAAATTAATATTTTCTTTTTTTTAAGATTTTATTTATTTATTTATTTATTTGAGAGAGAGTGAGAATGAGAGAGCACAAGCAGGGGGAGCGGCAGAGGGAGAGGGAGAAGCAGGCTCCTCGCTGAGCAGGGAGCCCGATGAGGGGCTTGATCCTAGGATGCCAGGATCACGACATGAGCTGAAGGCAGATGCTCAACCAACTGAGCCACCCAGGCTATAATAAATTAATATTTTCAATAGATAAAAAGACTACTAAGGTTTTTTTCTTTTTTTTAAAAAAAGATTTTATTTATTTATTTGACAGAGAGAGACACAGTGAGAGAGGGAACACAAGCAGGGGGAGTGGGAGAAGCAGGCTTCCCACAGAGCAGGGAGCCTGATACGGGGCTCGATCCCCAGACCCTGGGATCATGACCTGAGCCGAAGGCAGACGCTTAACGACTAAGCCACCCAGGTGCCCCTAAGATTTTTTTCTTTCTTTTTGTGGTATTTCTTGTAATTTGTGTTCTTTTAGGACTGTGTCCATTTAATCTCAATTACCAAATTTACTGGCATACAGTTGGTAATAATATCTTTTTAATATCCTTTTAATATCTGTAGGATTTGTAATGTTTCTTTTTTCATGCATGGCATTAATAATCTATGTTTTCTCTTTCTTTTTCTTGATTAGTCTTGTTAGAGATTTATCAATTGTATTAACCTTTTCAAAGAACCAACTTCTGGCCTTGTTAGTTTTCATTATTTTATGTCTTGAGTTGCAAACTTAGATCAGTAATTTTTAAACTTTCCAATTTTCTGGTAGGTATGTATAAAGCAATACATTTCTATCTGAGTAGTGCTTCAGTTTCATCCCACAAGTTCTGATGTGACATATTTTCATTATCATTCTGCTCAAAATATTTTCTAATTCCATTGTGGTTTCTTCTTTGACTTATGGGATATTTGCATGTGTGTTGCTTACTTTCCAAACATTTGGATATTTTCTGGTTGTCTTTCTGTTCAGTTTTAATTATTTCAACAGTAATTAGAGAACATTTAACATACAATTTCAATCCTTTGAAATCTGTTGCAATTAGCCTTATACCCTAAAATCAGGTCTATTTTGCTCAGTGTGCCATATGCACTTGAAAAAAATGTATATTCTACAGTTGTGGGATGTAGTGACCTGTGGTATGTCCATTAGGTCACATTGGTTTATCATGTTCAAATCTTTTTTTAAGATTTATTTATTTATTTTAGAGAGAGAGCATGTGTGGGAGGGGGAAAGGCAGAGGGAGAGAGAGAGAGAATCTCAAGCAGACTTCGGACTGAGTGCAGAGCCCAACGTGGGGCTCAATCCCACAACCCTGAGACCATGACCTGAGCCAAAATCAAAACTTGGATGCTCAACCGACTGAGCCACCTAGGTGCCCCTCAAATCTATATCTTTAAAGATTCTTATGTCTGTAAAGACAAAAATCAGTTATAGAGATAGGTATGTTAAAATCTTCAACTATGATTATGCATTTTGTCTATCTCTCAGCGTTGTCAATGTTTAGTTTATATATTTTGAAGCTATGTTATTAAGTGCATAAAAATATAGATTTTTAATATATTCCTGTTGAACTGAAGTTTTTTCAATTTCAGAGAAAGGGTACATTGTGGAAGATACTACACACATTAAAACAATGGTACAGGAATATTATGAAACAACCACATGCCAAAAATTTGATAACATAGATAAAATGTATAAACTCAAAGAAATCAATACAAGAAGAAATTGAAAATCTGAATATTTCCATATCTATTAAAGACACTGAATTTGAAATTAAAGGTAATCTCACAAGGAAAACTTCAGACCCATTATGAGTTCACTGGTATATTTCACCATATATTTAAATAAAAATCATAAAGTTTAAAGCAATCTTACATAAAAATCACAAAACAGAGGAGTGAACATTAAAAAATCCTAGCAAATATAGCAATTTTACACATACTCTTTCAGCAAATAGAGCAGGCATGAGATTTCCCAGCTCATTTTATGAGGCTAGCATTAACATGATACTAAAATCCAAGATATTATAAGCAAAATATCCCCCAAAACTAAAGACTAATACCTCATTTAAACATAGAGACAAAAATCCTTACCAAATATTAGCAGACTGATTCAAGAAATACATAAAGAAGATAATAATCATGATCAAGTAAGGTTTATCCCCAGTAAGGCAAAGTCAGTTTAGAATCTGAAAATCTGTGAAATTCACCATATCAGCAGAATAAAATGTTCATCACAATAAATGCCAAAAAGCATCTGGAAAGTCTAATATCCATTCATGTTAAAGACTTTCATCAAACTAGGAATAGAAAGAAATTGCTACAAATTAATAAAGGACATCTAAGGAAGACCACAGCTAATATACTCAGTGCTGAAAGACCTAAAGCTTTTGCCCTCGAGATAAAATAAAAATAAAGGGCATGCAGACGATAAAGGAAATGATAAAAAGACATGGTAATTTATGCAAAAAAAATTTTAAGGACTTTACAAAAATACTCACTAGAATTAATACGTGAATTTAGCAAGGTTTCAGAATACAGGATCAATGTACAAGAATCAATTGTAAGAGTTCCACCTCTAGTATGGTGAAGCTCCTAAAAAAAAGTCCTTAATCAGACAGTAACCCTATTCTCTAGAAAAACAAAACAAAACATGTGCTGGTAGAGTGAACAAAAGCAGGCAGGTTTTGAAGAGTTAGAAGTTAGAACAAGTTTGACCAGAGATCTAAGTTGCTACCCACCATAGGTGAGATAGCATCTCCAGGTTGAGTCTAACCTACTTAACTGCCTACTATGACAAAAACACGGGAGCATATAACAGAAAATGGTGTTACTAAAACATAACCCTGATAATATTTGGGATAACAATCCAAAATTACTCAATATAAGATGACCCAGAAAAATGTTCCTTTGGTCACTATCCAGTCTCTTCAGTAGTTTTTTTTCCCCCAATTTTTATTTAAATTCCAGTTAGTTAACATATAGTGTAATATTGGTTTCAGGAGCAGAATTTAGTGATAGATCACTTATATACAACACCCAGTGCTCATCATAACAAGCGCCCTCCTTGATACCCATCACCCATTTACCCATCCCCCACACACCTCCCTCCATCAACCCTCAGTTTGGTCTCTATGGTTGAAAGTCTCTTATGATTTGCTCACTCTCTTTTGTCCCCCCTTTCCATATGTTCATCTGTTTTCTTAAATTCCACATATGAGTGAAATCATGTGGCATTTGTCTTTCTTTCAGTAGTTTTGAAAGTGTATTTTTCATAGTTAACAGTTTATATCTGTTAGATAGGTTGGTCTAATAGAAACAATTCAATCATATTAAACTCAGTTATATTTATATATGATGTGAGGTATGTATGGGTCAAGGGCATTTTTCCTCCAGTACTGATATCCATTTGTCCCAGCACAATTTGTTCAAAAACAAAATTCCTTTCCCCCACTGAATTGTATCTGTACCCTTGTCAAAACTCAGTTGTCCATATATGTGTGGGTCTATTTTTGGACTCTCTCTTCTATTCCATTTATATATCTGTTTGTCTTTATATCAAAACCACACTATCTGGATTGTTGTAGCTTTACAGTAAATCTTAACACTTTTTCTCCTTTTTCAAGACTACGTTGGCTATTCTAGAGCCTTTTCATATCCATAAAAACTTTAAAATCTCTTTGTCAGTTTTTATCCCCTACAATTACAAATAATTGATTGAACAAGTAGAACACAATTCAGTAAAGCAATAGATTTCAACAACATGCAACCAACTTGATTTATACACTACAGAACACAACACCCATCAATAGCTGAATATACATTTTCTTCAGAGACACATGGAATATTCCCCTAGACAGACCATTCACAGAAATCACACAGTGTATTCTCAGACTACAACAGAATTAGACAACGTAAATAGACAAATTCCTTGAAAAATACAACTTACTATCTCTGACAAAAGATGAAAGAGAAAATCTGAATAACCCACCCTACGTCTATGACAGAAATTGAATTTGTTATTACAACTTCCCCATCAAGAAAATTCCAGGCCCAGATGGTTTCACTGGTGAATTCCATCAAACAGTAAAAGAAGAAATAACAATCTTACACAAACTATTTCAGAAAACAGAAAAGGGAACACTTCACAACTCATTTATATGGCCAGCATAATCCTAATACCAAAACCTGACAAAGACATTGCAGAAAAAGAAAACTACAACCAATATCACTCATGAAAAATGCAAATACTTTCAAACAAAACATCAGTAAATATAATCCAACAATATATAATAAGGGTTATATATCATAATCAACTAGTATTTTATCTCAGAAATACAAGGTTAATTTAACATTTGAAAATCAACACATAAACTCATATATAAACAAAATAAAAGCAACAACTCATATGATTACTCTAATAAGATGAAGAAAAAGGATTTGACAAAATTCAACACATAACCATGATTTAAAAATAAACCTCTTCATCAAGCTAGGATTAAAAAAAAACTTCTATAACCTGATAAAGGGCAGCTTCAAAAAATATCACACATAATGCTATGCATTTTTTATCCCTAATATTGGGAACAAGGCAAGCATGCCCACACTCACCACTTCTATTCAACATCACACTGAAGGTGTTAGTGAAGTAAGAAAAGGAAAAGAAATAAAAAGCATGAAATTGGAAAGGAAAAAGTGTCTTTAACGTGATAATGATTACTTACATGCAAAACCTCAAAGAACCTACAAGAAAACTAATAGGTGGATGTACAAATGCCTCAGGATACAAAGTCAATGTACAAAAATCAATCACGAGCAATTTATACTAGCAATGAATAATCTGAAATAAATTTAAAAAAACAATGTCATTTACAATACTGTCAAAGAGCGTCAAATATTTAGGGATAAATTTAATGAAGGATGCAGAAGACTTCTACACTGAGGCTGAAAGAAATCAAACATCTAAATAAATACAGAAAATATGCCATGCTCGTGGATTAGAAGGCCCAATATTGTGAAGATATCAATTCTCCTGATATTGATCTATAGAGTGAACTCAACTCCAAACAAAACCCCAGCAGGCTTTTTCAAAAAAAGTGCAAACTGCTTATAAATTTTATATAGAAATGCAAATGACCTAGAAGAGCCAAAGTAATTTTAAAAAAAGGCAAAGTTGGAGAACTTATCCTACCTGATTTCAAGAGTCATTACAGAAGCTACAGTGATAAAGAAAATGTCAGTTTGCCAAAAGGACAGTATATTAACTATATTTTCTCTATTTTTTAAAGTTTTTATTTTTAATTCCAGTATAGTTAACATACAGCGTTATATTCATTTCAGGGGTAGGATATAGTGATTCCACAATTCTATACGTTACTCAGTGCTCATCATAATAAGTGTGCTCTTAACTCCCATCACTTATTTCACCCATCCCCCCACCTCCCTTCTGGCAACCATTAGTTTGTTCTCTATAGTTAAAAGTCTGTTTCTTGTTTTGTCTCTCTCTTTTTTTTCCATTTGTTCATTTGTTTCTTAAATTCCACATATGAGTGCAATCATGAGGTATCTTTCTCTGACTGACTTACTTCCCCTTAGCATAATACTCTCTAGTTCCATCCATGTTGTTGCCAATGGCAAGGTTTTGGTTTTTTTATGGCTGAATAATATGCCATTTTATATATATCACATCTTCCTTATCTTATTTTCTGTATTGTTGACGCTCAGACCATCTGGTGCCTTCCTCATCCTGGAGAGACTGCTTCTCTCAGTACTAGTTATTTCCTAGAGATGGCAGATGAGTTAGTTCCCCATAAGCACACCTTTCATATGCAAACCAACCAACCCAGAGCCCACGTCCTCTCCTCCTTTGTTAAGGTCAAGCCGCTCTCCTCCTGCTCTGATCACCTCAGTGCCAGGTACCAGGTAACTAGAGACAGTCCCTACACCCCTGGAGCCCCACTGAAATTACTCAAAACTAGCCAATCCTAAACCTCCCCAGCCTGCTTACTCTGTTTCACCCATTCTTCCCCATGAAAATGACAATAAAGGCTCTTAGCCATGCTTTCCCCTAAAACTTTGGCCTCCTGACTGACCCTGGTGCGTCCTGCTGTGGCCTTGCATGGTATGGCATGTCTACTCCTCTTGGGGACTGTGAATTACAAACCATCTTTTATTTTATTTTATTTTTATTTATTTTTTTAAATTTTATTATGTTATGTTAGTCACCATACAATACATCATTGGTTTTTGATGTGGTGATCCACGATCCACTGTTTGTTTTTTTAAAAGATTTTATTTATTTGACAGAGAGAGAGAGACAGTCAGAGAGGGAACACAAGCAGGGGAGGAGCGGGAGAGGGAGAAGCAGGCTTCCCGCGGAGCAGGGAGCCCGATGCGGGGCTCGATCCCAGGACCCTGGGATCATGACCTGAGCCGAAGGCAGACACTTAATGACTGAGCCACCCAGGTGCCCCACAAATTATCTTTTTAATGGTAGTCATCTCTGGATCTGTTGGTCTCAGCATGCCTGAATAATATTAAAACCAACATTTTATTTTATTTTTTATTTTTTTATTATGTTATGTTAGTCACCATACATTACATCATTAGTTTCTGATGTAGTGATCCATGATTCATTGTTTGCGTATAACACCCAGTGTTCCATGCAATACGTGCCCTCCTTAAAAACTAAGAAACAGAAAAACCTTAAAACAGAAAGACATATAGATCAACGGAGCAAAATAAAGAGTCCAGAAATAGGTTCACATATATAAAGTCAATTGGTTGGGGCGCCTGGGTGGCTCAGTCATTAAGCATCTGCCTTCGGCTCAGGTCATGATCCCAGGGTCCTGGGATCGAGCCCCGCATCGGGCTCCCTGCTCAGCGGGAAGCCTGCTTCTCCCTCTCCCACTCCCCCTGCTTGTGTTCCCTCTCTCGCTGTCTCTGTCAAATAAATAAATAAAATCTTAAAAACAACAACAACAACAACAAAAAAAAACGGGAAAGATATCTGAATAGACACTTCAAACAAAAATGTACAAATGGTCAATAAGCACACGAAACGATACTTATCGTTACTCGTCAAAGGAGTGCAACTTAAAATCATAACGAGATACCATTACACATCCACTGTAATAGCAAAAATTAAAGAAATAATGGTAACAGGTGTTAGCAAGGATGTGAGCGACAGAAATTGTCGTGTATTGCTGCTGGGAGTGTGAAATCACATAGCCACTTTGGAAGGTAGTTTGGCAATTTCTTAGAAAGGCGAGTATACACTTACTTATACAATTAGATGACCCCCCAACTCCACTCCTAGGTATTTACCCAAGGGAAATGTAAACATATGGTCACACAAAGACATGCCAGAATGTTCACGACAGCTGTACTCATAATAACCAAATAACAACCACCTGTTGTTGTACGACAGCTGTACTCATAATAACCAAATAACAACCACCTGTCATCAACAGGTATATGGATAAACAAATTGCAATCTATTCATATCATGGAATAGTCTTCAGCGTTTAAAAGGAATAAACTAGCAATATACTCAGTAACATGGATGAATCACAGAATCATGATACTGAACAAATGAAGCCAGACCCAAAAGGGTGTAGAGAGTAGGATTCCACTCATATGAAACCCTAATAAAGACAAATCTAATCGATAGTGACAGAACTATACTGACAGCTGTCAGTAGTTTGCCTGGGGCCGAAGTGGTGGTGCCCATGGACTACAAGGGGCATGGAGACTCATTTTTGTGAGACAGCATGTTCCCCATATCATGATTGGGGTGGTGATTACACCAGTGTGGACTTTCATCAAATGCGGCACTTCAAATGGATACATTTTACTGTATATAAATTATACCTTAACACAGTTGATTTATTTAAAAGACAAAAATGCTAAGTGACAGTGATCCCAAGGTCAGAAGATGGGAGAGAGGCATGGCAACAGGGGAGATAGAGAGGAGTGAGGAATCTGAAAAGAGAAGAGGAGGTGAGGCTGGTTGTCGATGAGTTTATTGGTTATCTTAGAGTTAAGAAGAAAATGAGGAAGAAAGCGAGAAGGTCCTCAGAAGAACAGGAGTGGGGCAACCCACTGGTTTTCAAAGAAGGCAAACCCATTAAAACCTGACTGTATATATTTTAAGAATCTCTGACGCTGGGGGTGGGGCTTAAGGAATGAAGGATAAAAATGTGATGGAAGGAGAAAACATCCAAAGAAGCAAGATCTATAGGGCGGAAGCCTGGCATATGATTCTGAGTGTAGAATTGCAGCACTTCTCCCAAAGGAAAGCCAGGCAAAAAAGACAGTTGATCACACTAAGGGATATAAAGGGAGAGAATAGTCTGGTACCTAAGAGGCCAATGTTACCTCTTCTCAAGCAGTTTCCAAAGTTGAGATCCTCCAAGAAGGTAGCAATAAATAGCATTTTAAAGGCATAGGCTTCTTAGGAAATGAAAAGTGTTTTCATGCCCCCCATCTGCCTAGGTTGCACTCACTCACCTGAACAGCTCTGATGTGGGGTTTTTCTCTCCAAAATCCATGGCTCCTCTCCTTGTTCCAACTTGAAGATGACCTCTGGTTTGGGAACTTCATACCCTGTTAATAGGACATGATAGAATTGGGTCCAGCTAACTGCTTTCCACTTTTTTTTTTTTTTTAAAGTAACCACATTTCACTGGGAAAAGAGTAATAATCACAGAGGTTAATGGACTGAAGGATCTCAGGCCAATCAAGGACGTCACCAGCACACACTTCAGATGGCTCAGAGTACTCAGCAGCTGAGAATGGAAATACTCTCATAGAGGCTCTGTGTTTGTTTCCTAGGGCGGCTGTAACAAAGTACCAAAACCTAGGTGGCTCAAAACAGCAAAAAGTCATTGTCTCATGCTTCTGGAACCTCAAGTCTGAAATCAAAGTGTTAGTAGGGCCATGCTCTCTCTGGCAGATATAAGGGAGAATCCTTCCTTGAGTCTTCTAGCTTGTTTGCTGGCAGTCTTTGATTTTTTTAAAAGATTTTATTTATCTGACAGAGAGAGAGATAGCCAGAGAGAGAACACAAGCAGGGGGAGCAGGAGAGGGAGAAGCAGGCTTCCTGCAGAGCAGGGAGCCCGATGCGGTGCTGGATCCCAGGACCACGGGATCATGACCTGAGCCGAAGGCAGATGCTTAACCATCTGAGCTACCCAGGAGCCCCTCTTTGATGTTTCTTTAGCTTGTAAATGCATCACTCCAATCACATGGTCATCTTCTCCCTATGTGTCTTCACATCGTCTTCCCTTTATATGTGTCTATTTCTTTTATTTCTTAAAAATATTTTATTTATTTATTTATTTGAGAGAGAGAGAGCACAAGCTGGGGAGAGAAGGAGAGGGAGAGCAGGCTCCCCGCTGACCAGGGAGCCCGAGGCAGGACTCGATCCCAGGACCCTGGGATTATGACCTGAGCCAAAGGCAGACACTTAACTGACTGAGCCACGCAGGCGCCCCATATATGTATCTATTTCTATGCCCAAATTTCCCTTTTTTTAATAAGGACACCAGTCATATTAGATTAGGGCCCACTCCAATGAACTCATTTTAACTTGATTACCTCTATAAAGACACTATGTCCAAATAAGGTCACATTCGGGGATACTGGGGGTTCAGATTTCCACGTATGTTTTTTTTCAGGGGGACACACAATTCAACCCATTAAAAAATCTGCCCTCTGACACCCCCCCACCACCAAATTCACGTCCTTCCCGTGTGCAAAATATATAACCCCATCCCAATATCCCCCAAAGTCTTAATCATTCCAGCATCAAGTCTTAAATTCAAAATCTATCTAAACATCAACTCAAAGTCTTAAATCTTATCATCTAAATCACCCAAATTGGTTATGGGTGTGATGTGAGTATGAGTCATCTCAGGGCAGCTTCTCTCCACACAAACCTGTGAAAGCAGACAAATCATCAGCTTCCAAAATGCAATGGTATGACAGGCATTAAGACAGACATTCCCATTCCAAAGGGAGAGATTGGAATGAAAAAAGGGATCACAGATCCCAAGAAGGTCCAAAAACTAGCAAGACAAAGCCCACTAGATTTTAAGGCTTGAGAGTAATTCTTTTTTTTTTTTTAAGATTTTATTTATTTGTCAGAGAGAGAGAGAGAGAGCACAAGCAGGGGAAATGGCAGGCAGAGGGAGAAGCAGGCTGCCCCCATGTAGGGAGCCTGATGTGGGACTCGATCCCTGGACTCTGGGATCATGACCTGAGCCGAAGGCAATGAATGGCTCAACCTACTGAGCCACCCAGGCGTCCTGAGAGTAATTCTTATTGGCTCAATGTTCTGTCCTCCAAGCCTACCAGGGTGGTGGCCCCACCCTGTTGGCCCAGGGCAGGAGTGGCACCATTCACTACCACCTCTACTGGTCCACTAGCAAAATATTTGTTTCCTGTTCCTGTGCCCCCTATGCTCTGCTGTTCTCTTAGTTCCAAAGGGAGGAACACTTCCACCAGGAGACACAGTAGTGATTCTACTGAACTGGAAGTTAAGTCTGTCACGTGGACATTTTGGGCTCCTCATGTCTCTGAATCAAAAGGCAAAGAAGGAAGTTACTGTGCTGGCTGGGGTGACTGATGTTGACTAGTCAGGGGAAATTGGCCTGCTACCCCACAATGGAAATAAGGAAGAGAGAGTCTGGAACACATGTAATCCCTTAGGGCATTTCTTAGTACTGCTGTGCCCTGTGATGAAAGTCAGCAGGAACTATAACAATCCAATTCAGGCAGAACTACTAATGGCCCAGATCCTTTAAGAATGAAGTTTGGGCGGGGGGTGCCTGGGTGGCTCAATCAGTTAAGCATCTGCCATCGGCTCAGGTCATGATCCCGGGGTCCTGGGATTGAGCCCCGCATCGGGCTCTCTGCTCAGCGGGGAGCCTGCTTCTCCCTCTGCCTCTGTTCCCCCCACCCTCTTGCGCATGCGCACGTGTGCGTGCATGCACACACATGCTGTCTCTCAAATAAATAAATAAAATCTTAAAAAAAAAAAGAATGATGTTTTGGGTCACCCCACCAGGTGAAGAACCACAATCTGTTGTGTTTGCTGCGGGCAAAGAGAACAAGGAATGGTTCTGCAGTCTACTGGCCTGTCCTGCAGATTTCGAATTTAGGATTACAACATCACCTCACTCGAATTTCCAGCCGCAGGCCTGCCCTTTAAATTTCAGACTTGTTGGTCCCTGCAATCAGGCGAGCCAGTTCCTTAAAATAAATCTCTTCCCCGGACTCTGTGTATATGTATTCATTCTCTCTCTCTGTCTTTCTCTAGGTAGGTGTGTATGTGTGTATTTATAGTGTGTGTGTGTGTGTGTGTGTGTGTACTCTGTATATGTACATACCCCTACCTTATTGGTTCCATTTCTCTGGAGAACCATAACAGATTTTGAAAGTGGCACTAGAGGAACAGAATACTAAGAATGAGTTTTCTGAACAGGTTATGGGGTTTCTAGAATTGGTTCCCTACCCTGATTAGATTTGAAGGCACTAATGACTCTATTTCCAATAGTAAAGAGTACACTGGGAGTCCATGGGGTGATGTGGCAAAAGAGATATGCGAAATACCATCACTGGATACTCCTAATCAAATGCTTGTGAGAGGCATGGTTCTGGGTGACCTTGTATTTGACACCTTAGAAATTTTTGTCAAACTTACAAGTATAATAAGATTGCCAGGTTGCTCCTAATTGTGCTGGACAAAGTGGAGGGGGGGGTGGAAGAATGAACTCAGGGATTTGATTTCCCAGCTCAAGCGCTGCATAAACGACCTGAAAATTTCTATGTCTGTCCTGAAAGAAACCCCTAACCTCTGTAGCTACAGAGCTGATATTGCCGGAAACCAAACCCAGAGTCTCATCCTGGGAGTGGCCACATTACAACACAAATTGAATTCCCAACCTTACAGCGTGTCTGCTATTAAGGTAAGGGAATTGACTGAAAAGGAATGGGATCCAGAAATTTGGAATGGACATATATGAGGACACTGAACTTCTAAGATCTGAAGAGTCTTCTTTCTGAGTAGAAGCAGCCCTTCTACCCTCGTCTGAGAAGATTAACCCTACTTTGCCTGAGGACCCCACAATGGCCTCCCCTGAGGTACTTGCCTTGCAAGGTACTGCTGATTTCTCTCACGACATACCCCCACTACCCTTATTTGCTTCTAGACCTAGAACTAGACTCAAATCTCATCAGGGCCCAAAGGGGGAGGTTTGTGTAATCCACGAGGAGGTGCAAGAGATCTGCATTATTTGTCCAGTTTATACAGACAGAAAGCTGGGAAACCTAGGTACAAATAGATATTTAAGAGTGTGGGATAATGGAAAGGACATAAAGTTGGATCAATCAGGCCAAATGTGTTGGTATGTGCACACTACACAGATTCTTAATTTAATGTTGCTGCTTGAGGGGTTAGAAAGGGCTCAAACATTTTGTTTGGTTGGCTGAAACATGGATCAAAACGTGGCTTGTACAAAATGCAACTGAAATGGAGAAGTGCTATATACTACAGAGAAAGGCATCCAAGGGCTTGGGGAGACTGGCATGTTAGAGTGGATTTAGCATGTAAGACATGCTCTCCCACGCTGTCCAGAGGACACTCTTGTTACCATGACTGGGACATGCAAATTTGTGAGGGGGGCGGTGTTCTTGAAGAGCTCTGTGATTGCTCTTCTCTGTAGGACACAAATCAGGAAACCCCAATGCCATGGGAGTAGTTGGATCCTGGGGTGACAGGGGCCAAATGGGGGCAGTGAATTGCTAAATGCAAGGTAGACACGGTTACTATAATGGACAGCAGGGTCAAACCAGTGATCAGAATAGTCTGACCTGCAGAGACCCATGGTGTTGGCCAGTTGATCATGGTGTCTCTAGAAAAGAAACAGATGAGCTGTCTATTAAATTCTTAATTGATGTGCATTAAGAGAAGAGTTCTAGGTCAAGTGAACAGAAGTCTAACAGGATACATAGAGTCTCAGCTCCTCAATCATTTTTCAGACTTGAGCCAGTTTATAGACCCAGAACTCTTTGAATGAAGGGGAGCCCGGGTCCCTTGAGGAAGGACCCCCCTACACTGTCAAAATGTATACTGCTAATCTTTCTCTTCCCTAAAGGGATTTACAGCCCTTTGTCAGGGTGAGTGTGCAGGGAGGGAAAGGAGGCTTTCCCAAGATTACTGGAGACCAGTTCTGAACTGACACGAATTCCAGGAGACCCAAGATGTCACCATGGCCCACCAGACAGCACAGGGGCTAATGAGAGTGAAGTCATCAACTGAGTTTTCAGCTTAGCTCCATCTCACAGGGGGCCCAGCAGGCCCCCCAATCCAACCTGTGGTTATTTCCCAGGTTCAGGAATGCAGAATTAGAATACAGATACTCAGCAACTGGCAGAATACCCATACTGGTTCCCTGACCCGTGGAGTGAGGACTATTATGGTGAGAAGGGCCAAGTGGAAGCCGCTAGAACTGCCTGTACTAGGAAAACAGTCAGCCAAAAGAAATACTGCATTCCTGTAGGAACTGCAGAGATCAATGCAACCACCAAGAACCTGAAGGATGCAGGGGTAGTGAGTCCCACCACATGGCCATTCGACTCACCTCTCTGGCCTGTGCAGAGGACAAACAGATCTTGGAGAATGACTGTGGATCATCACGAACTTAACCAGGCGGTAACTCCAATAGCAGCTGCTGTGCCAGATGTGGGTTCACTGCTTAAACAAACTAACACATCCCTTGGTACCCGGTGAACAGCTATTGATCTGGCAAGTGTGTGGGTTTGTTTTATGTTTTTTGGTTTTGTTTTTGTTGTTGTTGTTGTTTTTGTTTTTGCAATACCTGTTATCAAAGACTACTAGAAGCAGTTTGCTTTCAGTTGACAAGGCCAACTATATATATACCTTCACTGTCCTACCTCAGAGGTGTATCAGCCCTCCAGCCCTACGTCATAATTTAGTCTGTAGGGATCCTGATTGACTTTCCCTTCCACAAGATATCACGTTGGTCCATTACACTGATGACATTACACTGACTGCACCTGATGAATGCGGACTAGTAACCACTCTTGACTTACTGTAAGATATTTATATGGCAGAGGGTAGGAAATAAATCTGACCACAATTTAGGGGCCATCTACCTTGGGGAAATTTCTAGGGCTAGAGCGGTATGGACCCACTGGACCCCTAGAAATTTCTAAGTGAAGAATAAGTTTTTGCCTCTGGCTCTTCCTACAAGTAAAAAGAGGGACAATGGCTACTGAGCCCATGGACTTCAGAGGCAATATATTCCTCAGCTGGGTGTGTTATTCTGCCCCATTTATCATGTGATCCAAAAAACTGCTAGTTTTGAGCAGAGCCTGGAACAAAAGAAGACTCTGCAAAGGTCCAGAGTGCCATACAAGCTGCTGCTGGGGCCATATGATCTGGCACATCCAGTGGTGCTTGAAGTGTCGGTGGCAGATGGGGATGGAGCCTTTGACAGGCCCCTAGGTGAACCACAGAGCAAATCTTGGGATTTGGGAGCAAAGCCCTACCATCCTCTGGGGATAACTGCTCTCCTGTTGAGAAACAGCTTTTGGCTCGCTACTGGGTCTCAGTTTACTTGCTCACTGAAGTTAAGCATATTCATAGGTGGAAGAAAGGAAACTTAACAAGGACTACTTCAGTAATGGTCAGTGAACATGGAAGAGCCCAGTGCGGAATCCTCACACGGTGTTGGGACACAAGAAATATGGCAAGCGGTGGAGACCCACTCAGAGGGGGCCCAAGTCCTTCTGATCAAGGCCCAGCCTGCAGATGGTGTGAGGTCAGTAGCAGCCCCTGGAGCACTGAGCCTGAGTCTTCCCGGAGTTGTGCTGCTTGGGGATGCAGTCCAAGGTGGGTGGCAAGCTCCTTCTAAGGCTAACTAATGGCACAAACTCAATTGTCAACAAGTACTGGAAGGGAATGTTGAAAAGCACTTTGCAGAGCGAATTCGAGAGAGCACGATGCTGTTAGGAGGTGTGACCTCAGATGAGATGTGGCAACTCCACACCCTTGACCCTGGGTGGCGGCTCTGCCCCTTCAGGCTGGTAACCAAGTCGGTGGCTTGCCCTCTGGAACTGAGGAGGTGATGGTCTGTTGCATCCCATTTTCCCAGCCTGGGCCCTCTGGGCCTGTGGTGGCAGCAGCAGCCATCCTGGCCTCAGAACCATCCTTGAAATCATTCATCCCCCTTCCAGAAGACTAATGCATGTGCACAGCGGAACAGACACCCTACAGCCTTCCCTCATTGTTTCCTGTCTCTGTCCTCTTTGGTCAAAGCTAGCAGCATTTCCACTGACATGGCTGATGGGATCCACAGGTCGTACTTCTGATCTCTTTAGCAACTGGCTGTCCATACCTTTGGTGTTCTTTCCGGAGTCCATCTCAGTTTTCGCACTATGGACAGGCTGAGCATTTTCCAAATCTTCAAGTTCTGCTTCTTCTCTTACTAACAATTCCTCTCCAATGTCTCTCTTTCCTCCTGCATTTTACTGTAAGCAGCAAGGAGAGCACAGGCCATGCCTCTAACGCTTTTGCTTAGAAATTTCCACAGCTAACTATCCAAGTTTATCACTTACGCTTTCTGCTTTTCACCCAACAGAACACAGTTCAATCAAGTTCTCTGCTACTTGGTAACAAGGATCTCCTTTCCTCCAGTTTCCAGTAACACACTCCTCACTCCATCTGAGACCTCACCCAAAGCCCCCTTAACGTCCGTATTTCTACCAGTGAATCTCTTCAAGGCAATCTAGGCTTTCTCTATCAAGCACCTAAAACCTTTCCAGCCTCTACCCATTGTCCAATTCCAAAGCCGCTTCCATATTACAAAAATCTGTCTTAGTTTCCTAGGGCTGCTATAACAAAGTACCAGAAGCTGGGCAGCTCAAAACAACAGACATTCACTGAGTCACAGTTCTGGAAGCCAGAAGTCCGAAATCAAGGTGTCAATAGGGCCATGCTCCTTTTGAAGGAGAACCTTCAATATGGGAAGGAACTCGTCCATGCTTCTCTCTGACCTCCTGGTGGCCTCGGGCATGTGTCGCCTTATAGATGCACCACTCCAGTGACGTGGCCATCTTCTTTTCCTTACGTGTCTTCACACTGTCTTTCCTCTGTGTGTGTCTGTCTCTGTGTCTAGATTTCCCTTATTTTAAGTACACCGGTCATACTGGATTATGAGCCACCCAGAAGACCCCGTTTAAGCTTGAATACTTCTGTAAAGACCCCAATTCCAAAAAAAGAGCATATCCCGAGGTGCTTAGTCCTAACTGAGGTTAGGACTTCAACACAGTTTACTTGGAGGATACAGTTTTACCCCTAACACGCTCCTCGTAGTTTCTCCGAAGGGCTGGGCTTACCCACTGAGCGCAAGTGGCTGTAATTCTCCAGCGTCACATCCCGGTAAAGGCGTCTCTGAGCAGGGTCCAAGTGCTGCCACTCCTCCCTGCTGAAGTCCACAGTCACATCCTCGAATGACACGGAGACCTGTAACAACACAGTCCCGTTCAATGTGACAGGGTCAGCAGCGGGGGATAGGGAGAGGATCAGTAAGAAATTGTTTTTAATGATTTTTTCACCAGAATATGCTATACAGTATGCCTACAAAATACCTAGTTATGTGTAATGTTGTGTAGCATACAAATATCTAATCGTAAACCTTTGCCATTCGTTGTATACAACATTAAGTCAGTCTTTCATTTTTTTAAAGATTTTATTTATTTACTCATGAGAGGCAGAGGCAGGAGAAGCAGGCTCCCTGCAGAGCAGGAAGCTCGATTAGGGGGCTCGATCCCAGGACCCTGGGATCATGACCTGAGCCGAAGGCAGACGCTTAACCGACTGAGCCACCCAGGCGCCCCCAGTCTTTCATTTTTAACATGTCTTAATAATTTTGTACAGGATTTGACCTTGATCCTATTTTGTTGTTCATTTTCTTGGGGGGGGTTTCTTTATTGTTGTTCATTTTAATGGGAAGTCTGTGTTCTATAACTTTTTACAGATGATTCTTTTTTTTTTTTTTTTAAGATTTTATTTATTTATTTGACAGAGAAAGACACAGTGAGAGAGGGAACACAAGCAGGGGGAGTGGGAGAGGGAGAAGCAGACTCCCCGCCGAGCAGGGAGCCTGATGTGGGACTCGATCCCGGGACTCCAGGATCATGACCTGAGCCGAAGGCAGTCGCTTAACCAACTGAGCCACCCAGGCGCCCCTGTGTTCTATAACTTTTATTTTTTTTATTTTGTTTTAATTTTACAGCCATTTTTTGTGCTCCAGTGAAAAAGAAAAAGAAAGTGCTCGCATTACAAATGCCATCGTCCCATCCACATATGCCAGTCGCTGCAAACCAAACCACATGTGTCCGCTGGGCCTCCGGGCATGCAGTTTGCTTCCACTGCAGGAATGGGGAGGGGCAGGCCAAGCCTGGGCTCTGGGGGTTCTGCTTGGGGGGAACTTCTTGTCCTGGGGGAATCCACCTGTAAGGGAGTCAGGGGACAGCTAGGGGTAGCTTTGCTCAGTGCGCGTCCTTTGGGTGCTGTTGGGAACACCCTACTCAATGTTGGATCCTGCAGCGCTCCAAGGAGGAAGGTCCCCTTCCCCCACCACAGGCTCCCCAGTCTGCCCCCCCAGTGCTAACCCTGTAGGCGGGTCCCAGGGGGCTAGAGGACACCATGCAGGGGGACGGGGTCGGTGGGGCCGGCTCAACCCTGCTGAGAGCACCAGCTGGCCTCCCTGGAGGGAAGGCAGGGTGGGGGGGCCCAGGGCCCCAGGCTGAGTTGTAGCAGTTGTGTGGGTGGTGGTCGTGGGCAGGCTTGCCCAGCTCTGAGTATTCAGGCGTCAGGCAGTTTTTGGGGTCATAGACCTGGCACAGCAGCCCATACACTGTCATGGCCTGCTGCCAGGCCCCCTTGTTGCTGCCCATCTTAAGGCTGATGTTGAGCATGTCACAATGCTCCATACCCAGCCCAGGCTTAAAGATCTGTTGCTTGGTCCCAGATGCAGTCAGGCCGGCCTGCCTGGCTCCCTTGTTGGTGCCTATCTGCAGGCTGATGGTGGCCTGGTCCAGGGGCCGGTCCTTGCCCAGCTTGGGGTCACAGAGGTGGCACGGGGTGCCACAGGCTGTCGTGCCCTGCTGGCTAGCAAATCTGTTGGTGCCCATCTGTAGCCTAATGATGTTCTGCCCTTCTCTTAGCTTCTCTGGCTCAAATTTCTGTTCCTGCTTCTCTGCGTACTTCACCCCTACATTCACCTTATTCCCTTTCGTCTTGGCCAGGGCTGGGAGGGTGGACTGCACCTGGGTGTGGT
The DNA here is from genome assembly GCF_054177405.1 of Leptonychotes weddellii. NCBI lineage: Eukaryota > Metazoa > Chordata > Mammalia > Carnivora > Phocidae > Leptonychotes > Leptonychotes weddellii. The sequence goes on from NC_138385.1 coordinate 69,971,526, forward strand.
TGGTTTTCTCAAACAGGTCGTTGGCCTCAAAAATGTCAGCGGACTTCACCCCATACTTGGTGATGGCCTTGATGCAGCTGCCAATATTTTCCAGCTGGTGCCAATTTTGGGTCGACTCACCGACTTGCTTCATGGAGCCTGGCTGAAACTTACTGATGAACTTGCAAAGAATGCCATCTTTGAGGCCATCCATGAAATTGTTGCTGATGCGGTGCCCTGTCACCCCCTCGATCCATTCTTGAAGCTCCTACTCCCGCTTGTGGTCACACTTTTGGGCCACCTTGTTCTCGACCTCAACAGACAACCCATAGGCGGGGCCCTGGTTGAAGTGAGCAGAGGACATGCTGGCTGGTGGTGGGCAGCAGTGGCAGTGGCACTGAAGACCAAGGCAGCAGCTAAGGCTCCATCTGCCTGTGTTCTAGAACTTCTAGAAGGAAGCATGCATACTTTTTTTTTTAACTTTACATAGCTCCCTCTACTCTTGCTCTAATTAATTCTTCACAAATATGACCATTTTCTCTTCATGCCTTTTTATTGCTCATTTCTAATTTAATTCTGTAGTGGTGAGAAAATATACTCTGTACGATTTCAACATACGGTCTATCCGGAAGAATGTTTCATGTGTCCCTGGAAAAGAATGTATATTCAGCTGTTGATGGCTGTAGTATTCTATAATATACAAATCAAGTTGGCTGAGTGTTGTTGAAATTTTCTATCACCATACTCATTTGTCTTCTACTTGTTCAACCAATTATTTGTCAACTTTCTGGTAAAAACTGGCAAGGAAATGTTAAAGTGTATATGGCTATGCAAAGGATCTAGAATAGCCAAAGCAAGGAACAGTGTTGAGGATTTATATGTAATGATAAGTCTTACTATAAAGCTATGATACTTTAGATACTTCAGTGTGGTGTTGATGTAAGTACAGATAGATATATCAATGGAGCAGAATAGAGAGTCCGGAAACAGAACCATACACATACGGACAACTGTTTTTTGACCAATGTACCAAAGTAATTCAATGGGGAAAAGAAAAGTCTTTTCAAAAAATTGTGCTGGAACAATGGATATAAGTTTTGGAGGAAAAAACAAACCTTGACCCATACCTTACACCACATACAAAAATTAACAATAATCAAGTTCCAGTATGACTGAATTAATTTTATCAGACCAACTTTCACATAGATAACAACTACACTCTGAACAAAATATTAAAAAAAAAACTATCTGGAGATACTGAAGAGTAACAAAAATCAGGTATTTACTGGAAGAGAACTGACAATTAGAAGAAGGGATGGCACTGGATGGGTTTACCAAGTTTACAGCCTTTAGTTTGTAAAAAGACCTAGTCATGCCATGCAGGGTAACTGCAATTCCACTAGAAAAACTCCAGTCTTAACTGAACTTGAAGAATCAAAGGAGAGTTTTGCAGTCGTCATGACCACCAGAAAGACAAATTCACACAGAAAAAGGTGCCTGAGATCTATGTGTTAACTCTTCCTAATCTCTGGTTGAGTAAATAAATTAACTAAATTTGAGTTACCACACACCATAGAGGAGACAGTTGCCAATATGAGTCCAGCCAAATTAAGTGCTTGCTAAACCAAATGAAAAAAAATCAGCGATCTTCAGGGGAACTAAACAGAATTCAAAATGTCTACAATATATGATTCACAACAACCAAGATACAGTTGAAAATAATCAACATAGAAAGAAACAGAAAGGTATTGAGAGAAATAAAAGAAGTTCAAGAGGAAATGCAATCAGAGACTGACCCTGAACTGATTTAAATGCCGGAATTAGCAGTAAAGGATTTTAAACCAGCTATCTATAAGTATGCTCAAGAACATAAAGAAAAATATGTTCACAGTGAAAGAATAATAGGATAGTTCAACTGAGAAGAACTATAAAAATAACCACCTAGATTACTATGAACAATTATATGCGAACAAACTGGATGACCTAGAAGAAGTGGATAAATTCCTAGAAACACACAACCTACCAAGACTGAATCATGAAAAGATAGAAAATCTAAACAGACTGAATACTAATAAGAAGACTGAATCAGTAATCAAAAACCTCCCAACAAAGAAAAGTCCAGAATCAAACTGCTTCACTAAGAATTCCACCAAACAGGGTGCCTGGGTGGCTCAGTTGATTAAGCGACTGCCTTCGGCTCAGGTCATGATCCCGGAGTCCTGGGATCGAGTCCCACGTCGGGCTCCCGGCTCAGTGGGGAGCCTGCTTCTCCCTCTGACCCTATCCCCTCTCATGCTGTTTCTCTCTCTCTCTCTCAAATAAATAAATAAAATATTAAAAAAAAAAAAAGAATTCCACCAAACATTCAAAGAAGAATACCAATCCTTCTCAAACTCTTCCAAAAAACAGAAGAGAAGGGAACACTTTGAAATTCATCTAACAAGGTCAAAATTACCCTGATACCAAAACCAGACAAGGACACCACAAGACAAGAAAATTACAGCTAAATATCCCTGATGAATACAGATGCAAAAATCCTCAACAAAATATTACCAAAATGAATTCTACAATACATTAAAAGAACCCTACAAATTGATCAAATGGGATTCCAGTGCTATAAGGATGGTTCAACATCTGTAAATCAATCAATGTGACACACCACATTAACAAAATAAAGGATAAAAATCATATTATCATCTCAATAGATGCAGAAAAAGCATTTAACAAAGTTCAACATCCATTTATGATAAAAACTCTCAGCAAAGCAGGCATAGAGAGATGGTATCTCAACACAATAAAAACCATATATGACAAGCACACAGCTAACATCATAATCAACAGTGGAAAGCTGAAAGCTTTTCTAAGATCAGAAACAAGACAAAGATGCCCGCTCTTGCCACTTTTATTCAAGAGTATTGGAAGTCCCAGCCAGAGCAATTAGGCAAGAAAAAGAAATAAAAGGCATCCAAATTGAAAAGGAAGATGGAAAACTGTCACTATTTGCAGATGACATCGTATTATATATAGAAAACCCTAAAGACTCCACCAAAAAATCTGTTAGAACTAAAAAATGAATTCCATGAAGTTGCAGGACACAAAAATCAATATACAAAAACAATGGATCGTGGATCACCACATCAAAAACTAATGATGTATTGCATGGTGACTAACATAATATAATAAAATTTAAAAAAAAATCTGTTGTGTTTCTATACACTAATAATGAATTACCAGAAAAAGAAATTAAGAAAACAATCCCATTTATAACTGCATTAAGAAAAATACCTATGTTAAAAAAAAAAGAAAAAGAAAAATACCTAGGAATAAATTATCCAAGGATGTAAAAGAACTATACATTGAAAATTATAACACATTGATGAAAGAAACTAAATAAAACAAGTAAACAGAAAGATATTCTGTGCTCATGGATAGGAAGAATTAATACTGTTAAGATATTACCAAATTACCAAATATTACATTACCAAAAGCAATCTACAGGTTCACTGCAATCCCTGTCAAAATTCCAATGGCATTTTTCAGAGAAATAGAACAAACCTAAAATACTTATGGAACCACAAAAGACCCTAAATAGCCAAAGCAATCTTCAGAAAGAACAAAGCTGGAGGTATCACAACCTAGATTTCAAACTGTATTACAAAGCTATAACAATCAAAACAGTATGATGTTAGCATAAAAACAGACACTTTAAATCAACTGAACAGAAGACAGAGCCCATAAATTAGCCCACCCCTATATGGTCATTAATTTACAACAAAAGGGATAAAAATATACAGTGGAGAAAAGAAAATCTTTTCAATAAATGGTGTTGAGAAAACTGGACAACTACATGCAAAACAATGAAACTGGGCCACCTTCTTACACCATACACAAAAATAAATTCAAAACGGATTAAAGACTTAAATGTGGGACCTGAAACCATAAAACCCATAGAAGAAAACATAGGCAATAATCTCTTTGACATCAGTCTAAGCAACATTTTTTGTAGCTACGTCTCCTCAGGCAAGGGAAACAAAAGCAAACATAAACTATTGAGACTACACCAAAATAAAAAGCTTATGCACAGCAAAGGAAACCATCAACAAAACAAAAAGGCAGCCTAGTGAATGTGAGAAGATATTTGCAAATGATATATCCAATAAGGTGTTATATCCAAAATACATAAAGAACTTATAAAACTCAATTCCAAAAAAACCCCACCAAATAATCTGATTTATCAATAGGCAGAAGACCAGAATAGAAATTCTTCCAAAAAAGACATCCATGAAAAGATGCTCAACATCACTGATCATCAGGGAAATGCAAATCAAAACCACAGTGAGATATCGCCTTATACCCTTCAGAATGGCTAGAATAAAAAAGAAATAACAAGTGGTGAGGATGTGGAGAAACAGGAATCCTTGTGTACTGTTGGTGGGAATGTAAACTGGTGCAGCCACTGGGAAAAATAATGTGGAGGCTCCTCAAAAAATTAAAAATATGATCCAGCAATTCCACTACTGGGTATTTACCCAAAGAAAATGAAATCACTAATTCAAAAAGATATATGCTCCTTTGTTAACTGCAGCATTATTTACAAGGGCCAAAATATGGAAGCAATCCAAGTGTCCACCGATAGATGAATGGATAAAGAAGATGTGGTATATAAAATGACATATTACTCAGCCATAAGAACGAGTGAGATCTTGCCATCTGTGACAACATGGATGGACCTAGAGGGTATTATGGCAAGTAAAGTAAGTCAGACAGAGAATACAAATACCATATGACTTCACTTATATGTGGAATCTAAAAAACAAGACAAATGAACAAACAAAAAAACAGACTCTTAAATATAGAGAACAAACTGGTGGTTGCCAGAAGGGAGATGAGAGGGGAGATGGGTGAAATAGATAAAGGGGATTAAGAGGTACAAACTTACAGTTATAAAATAAATAAGTCATGAGATGAAAAGTACAGCAAAGGAAATACAGTCAATGATACTGTAATAATGTATGGTGACTACACTTATTGTACTGAGCGTGGACTAAGGTATAGAATTGTTGAATCAAGACTGCATACCTGAAACTAACATGATATTTTATGTTAGTTATATTTCTATTTCATTTTTTTTAAAGATTTTATTTATTTATCTGAGAGAGAGAGAGCATGGGTGGGGGTGAGGGGCAGAGGGAGAGGGACCAGCAGACTCCCCGCCGAGCAGGGAGCCCGATGCGGGGCTTGATCCCAGGACCCTGGGATCATGACCTGGGCCGAAGGCAGACATTTTAACCGACCGAGCCACCCAGGCGCCATGTAGTTATATTTCAATTTTTAAAAAAGGAAAAAAAAAAAAAAACCCTAAAACTAAAAAAAAAACCAAAAACAAACAAACAAACAAAAACCCTAAAAGTGCCATAGAAGAAAACATAAGAGAATATCCTTGCAACACTGGGTCAAGCAGGATTTCTTGACATAGTACAAAAAACAATAAATATAAAAGAAAATTTGGATAAATGGGACCTTACCAAAATTAAAACTTCTGCTCATCAAAAGATGCCATTAAGAAAATGAAAAATCAAGACACAGCTTGGGAGAAAATATTTGCAATACATACACAAAACACCCATAGTTAGAATGTAGAAAGAACTCCTACATGGGTATTAGGGAGGGCACGTACTGCATGGAGCACTGGGTGTTATACGCAAACAATGAATCAACGGAACACTACATCAAAAACTAATGATGTACTGTATGGTGACTAACATAACACGATAAAATAAAAAAAATATTCTAGGGGCGCCTGGGTGGCTCAGTCATTAAGCATCTGCCTTCGGCTCAGGTCATGATCCCAGGGTCCTGGGATCAAGCCCCACATTGGGCTCCCTGCTCGGCAGGAAGCCTGCTTCTCCCTCTCCTCCTGCTTGTGTTCCCTCTCTCGCTGTGTCTCTCTCTGTCAAATAAATAAATAAAATCTTTAAAAAAAAATATTCTAGAACGATGATGTTAGTTCAAAAAAAAAAAGAACTCCTACAAAGTAATAACAAAAAAGACACATAATCCAACTTTTTTAAATGGGCAAAATCCTTGAACAGACACCAAAAAAGATCTACAAATGGCCAATAAAGCGTATGAAAAGATGTTCAACAGCTTTATCCATGATAACCAAACACTAGAAACATTCAAAATGTTCATCGGCAGGTGACTGCATATACAAATTGTGCTATATTCATACAACGGAATACTCAGCAATAAAAGGGAAAGAGTTGGTGACAGACACAACCTGAATGACTCTCCAAAATATTCTGTTCATTTAGAAATAGAAGCCAAACACAGACCAAATGATAATCAAGAACAAGCAGAGCTAATCTATAGGGATTAAAATTCTTAAAAATGGCTGCCTCGGGGGTAGGATATTGACTGGTCAAGAGGGTGATGGACCTGTTCTGTATTTTAGTTTGAGTGGTGGTTACATAGATATATCTGTCAAAACTCATCAAACTATATATAATTCAATGTCTTTCAAATATAACTCGGTTTCAAAAAACACAGAAAACAAAAGTGCATGTTAGAAATATATTTAGGGTACCCTGTGGGCCCCAAAGAGAAAGTAGTTCTACTGGAGGTGTAGGTTGAGGGTCCTTAGAGTTGGTAGCATTTAAACAGAATTTTGGGGGGGTAAGTAAGTATGACGGAGATAAATGGGGGAAAATATTTTCTAAGAAAGATAAAGAGAAAGGTGTGGAGAAAGGAAAATACATGGTAATTAAGGAAAAAAGGAATAGCTCTGTAAAAAGGAGAGAAGACTGTAAAATATGTCAGGCAGGTGATTATAAGAAAAAAAATCCAGGAAGTATGCTAGAGTCTGATCATGAAAACAGTGTAAATTCTTTTCATAATACAGTCGTACCTTGTTTTATCGGGCTTCACTTAATTGCATTTTTTACAAATTGAAGGTCTGTTGCAACCCTGCATTGAGCAAATCTATCGGCGCCATTTTTCCAACAGCATTTGCTCATTTTGTGTCTGTGTCACATTTTGGTAATTCTCGCAGTATTTCAAACTTTTTAATTATTATTTTCTTTGTTATGGTGATCTGAGATCAGTGATCTTGGATGTCACTATTGTAACTGTTTTGCAGTGCCATGAACTACGTCCATATAAGACAGCGAACTTAACTGATAAATGTGTGTGTTCTGACTGCTCCACTCACCAGCCATCCCCCTCATCTCTCTCCCTCTCCCTGGGCCTCCCTATTCCCTGAGACACAACAGTATTGAAATCAGACCCATTAATAACCGTACAATGGCCTCCAAGTGTTCAAGTGGAAGGAAAACTCACATGTCTCTCACTTTAGACCCAAAGCTAGGCCTCTTGCCCCAGTTAGCCAAGTTGTGAACGCAAAGACAAGTTCTTGAAGGAAACTAAAAGTGCTCCTTTAGTGAACGCAGGAATGATAAGAAAGCGAAACAACCTTCTTGCTGATGTGGAGAAAGTTGTAGTAGTCTGGGAAAGAAGACCAAATCAGCAAACGCATTCCCTTAAGCCAAAGCCTACTCCAGAGCAAGGCCCCAACTCTCTTCAATTCTCTGAAAGCCGACAGAGGTGAGGAGGCTGCAGAAGAAAGGTCTGAAGCTAGCAGACGCTGGTTCATGAGGTGCAAAGAAAGAAGCTGTCTCCTTAACATAAAAGCGCCGGGGGTTGGCTGCCCAGTGCTGATGGAGGAGCTGCAGCAAGGTATCCCGAAGATCCAGCTAATAAGAGCATTCACGAAGATGGCTACATTAAAAAACACATCTTAACGTAGATGAAACAGCCTTCTGTTTGAAAGAAGATGCCAGCTGGGACTTTCAGAGCTAGAGAGACGTCAATGCCTGGCTTCAAAGCTTCAGAGGCCAGGCTGACTCTCTTGTTAGAGGCCAATGCAGCTGGTGACTTTAGGTTGAAGCCAGTGCTCATTTACCATTCTGAAAAGCCCAGGGCTCTTAAGAATATGCTAAATCGGGGCGCCTGGGTGGCTCAGTCGGTTAAGCGGCTGCCTTCGGCTCAGGTCATGAGCCCAGGGTCCTGGGATCGAGCCCCACGTCGGGCTCCCCGCTCAGCGGGGAGCCTGCTTCTCCCTCTCCCTCTGCCTGCCGCTCTGCCTACTTGTGCTCTCTCTCTATCGCTCTGTCAAATAAATAAAATCTTAAAGAAAAAAAAGAATGATGCTAAATCGACTCTGCCAGTGCTCTATAAATGGAACAACAAAGCCCGGATGACAGCATATCTGTTTACAACATGGTTTACTGAATATTTTAAGCCCACTGTTGAGACCAGCTGTTTAGAAACAAAGATTCCTTTCAAAATATGGCTGCTCACTGACAATGCACCTGGTCACCCAAGAGCTCTGATGGAGATGGACAAGGAGATTAATGCTGTTCTCACTCCTGCTAACACAACATTCATTCTGCAGCCCATGGATCAAGGAGTAATTTTAACTTTCAAGTCTTACTATTTAAGAAATCCGGGGTGCCTGGGTGGCTCAGTCGTTAAGCATCTGCCTTCGGTTCAGGTCATGATCCCAGGGTCCTGGGATCGAGCCTTGCATCGGGCTCCCTGCTCCTCGGGGAGCCTGCTTCTCCCTCTCCCACTCCCCCTGCTTGTGATCCCTCTCTCACGGTGTCTCTCTCTGTCAAATAAATAAAATCTTAAAAAAAAAATTAAAAAAAAAAAAAAAGAAATCCACTTTGTAAGACTATAGCTGCCAGAGATGGTGACTCCTCTGATGGATCTGGGCAAAGTAAATTGAAAACCTTCTGGAAAGGATTCACCATTTTAGATGCCATTAAGAACATTCATGATTCATGGGAAGAGGTCAAAATATCAACATAACAGGAGTTAAGAAGATGTTGATTCCAACCTGCCCTCATGGATGACCTTGAGGGGTTCAAGACTTCAGTGGAGGAAGTAACTGCAGATGTGGAGAAATAGCACAAGAGAACTAGAATTAGAAGTGGAGCCTGAAGATGTCAGAGAATTGCAGTCTCACGATGAAACTTTAATGGGTGAGGAGCTGCTTCTTATAGATAAGCAAAGAAAATGGCTTTACGTAAGCTCTACACCCACCAGAGGGTGTGAACTCATGATCTCGAGATCAAGAGTCACATGCTTTACTGACTGAGCCAGCCAGGTGCCCCACAAGTGGCTTCTTGAGATGGAATCTACTCCTGGTGAAGATGCTGTGAAGATCATTGAAATGACAACAAAGGGTTCAGAATATGACATAAATTTAGTTGATAGAGCAGTGGCAGGGTTTGGGAGGACTGACTCCAATTTTGAAAGAAATTCTACTGTGGGTAGAATGCTATCAAACAGCATCACATGCTACACAAAAATCATTTGTGAAAGGAAGAGTCAATTGACGCAGCAAACTTCATTGTTGTCTTGTTTTAAGAAATTGCCACAGCCACCCTGACCTTCAGCATCCACCACCCTGATCAGTCAACAGCCATCAACACTGAGGTAAGATCCTCCATTGGCAAAAAGATTATGACTCGCTAAAAGCTCCAGGTGATGGTCAGCATTTTTTAGCAATAAAGTATTTTTTAATTAAGGTATCTACATTTTTTTAGACAGAATGGTATTGCACCCTCTGTAGACTACAGTATAGTGTAAACATAACTTTTATATGCACAGGGAATCCAAAAAATTCATTTGACTCGCTTTATTGCAATATTCCTTTTATTGCAATGGTCTGGATCCAAACCTGAGAGATCTCCAAGGTATGCCTGTAGATCACCATTGAAGTGTTTTATATATCAGGAAAGAGATATGACTTGAGTTTCATATTAAAATGATTATCTTTCTGGGGCACCTGGGTGGTTCAGTCGGTTAAGCATCTGCCTTCAGCTCATGATCTCAGGGTCCTGGGATCGAGTCCCACGTCAGGCTCCCCGCTCAGCAGGGAGTCTGCTTGTTTTTCTCCCTCTGCCCCTCCCCCTGCCTGTGGGTGCTCTCTCTCTCTCAAATAAAATCTTTTTTAAAATTCTAAAAAATGATTATCTTTCCTCTAAGTACTGCACTTTAGGATAAATAGTGGGTTATAGAACTTTATTCTTTGCAGAAGTATTCCAGCTAACAGGTGCTAATAAAAGCAGAGATCTTCAAAGGGTGGAAAACTATCAGGTGAAAGACTGAAGGAACTTTACAATCTAGATCAGGTTGATGACCCCTGAACACACGGAGAGAGATAACCAGGCATTACATGCCTCCAGCAAGCATTCACCACCACCTATGAAGTATTCTTGCCAAAAAAATTAAATCTCAATTGATCAGGCCTCTAGGTTTATCAGTTCAAATTAAAATGGAGATACAGGAACTGTTAAATAAACAACCACCAGAATACAATTAGCAAATTCCAAAACTGTGGGACCTAGGTCGGGGCAAAGGGCCCAGTTTCTTCAGCAAATAAATAGCAAGGGGAAAAACACAAGGGAGGAGAAAGTGTCAGACCTGTTACAAATTAAAAGGGACTTGAGAGACTATTGAGAGACAATTCTCCAGGCGTCTCACATTTCTGCATGCCTTGCAAGCAGCCTCACTGACTGCCTTTTTTTCTGAACTTCAGAGAGAGAGAGAGAGAGCGAGCGCACATGAACTGGGGGAAGGGGCAGAGGGAGAAGCAGACTCCCTGCTGAGCATGGAGCCTAACTCAGGGCTTGATCCCAGGACCCTGGGATCATGACCTGAGCCAAAGACAGATGCTCAACTGACTGAGCCACCCAGGC
>NC_138385.1:69982370-70010193 GCF_054177405.1 Leptonychotes weddellii
TCTCTCTGTCAAATAAATAAATAAAATCTTTTTTAAAAAGATAACTTCTCCTTCCGGGCAAAGATCAGGCAGGCTTACTGCTCATTATGAAAGATTTGGGGTCCATAGGTTTGGGGGTTCCTCCCATATAATGGAACCCACTGCATGTGCAAGTATCCTCTGGCCCTCTTTGTGTCACCCTGTGGGAACTGGGGCTTCGAGAAGTGGCAAATGTTCACAGTGACTCCCACGACTGTCCTGAGTGTTCAAAAGTCCTTTGTCTCTGACTCAGCAGTCTCATGTCTTCTGCCAGCCTCCATGAAACCGTGGCAGGCTAAGTTGTTAGCTTGCAAACGGGATAAAATTTCAGACCCTTCACAGTTCTTTGGAGGTTTGGGTGATTAGGAATGGTTTCGCCCAGAGATGTGGCTTTCTGGAAAAGGAAGAATGAGGGCCTCGTGGGCCTCTCTGGTAGACAGAATGATGACCCTACCACCGCCACTATAAAGATGTTTACATCCTAATCCCTGGGACCTGGGACCTTTGAGGGAAGTCCATGGGAGCCAGCAATGAATATGCTGACCTTATGAAGGTTCCCCTGTCACACAAAACTTATATTAAGTGAATATGTATGCTCTTCTCTTATTGATCTGTCTTTGTCAGTTTCATTTTCAGACCCAGCCGGGGACCCTAAGAAGGTCAAGGAAAACTTTTTTCTCCCTTATGCTATCATGAAAATGGGCAGCGAGTGCCCCCAGATTAAAGTGGGTATCCTAAAAAGAAAAAGGTGCCACTGTCCTCGGAAAGCATGAGTTAGCCAATGGGCACAGCTAGAAAGCAACGTGGCTGTGTCTATGGAATCGAGGCATCCCCGAAGTTGAAACATGAGGACCTAGCCACCTGACACAGTGCTCTGTGCATCCTGAAAACATAAGATGTTCATTTGGGTAAGCCCTGAGTAGCCGCTCCATGGTTCAAACCCAAAGGTAAACATAAAGACTTGCTGGCTGGCATGGATCCACCCTCCCACTCTATGCCTCACCCCTTCCTCTCTTTCGACCCTGAACTCAGCTGCTTTGAAGAAATGATTAGGGGTGGGCCAGAGGCTCTCTGTTCCCAAGAGGGACCAAAGGCCATACATACCCCCCAAGTACTCTGGAGAACTTCAGGGATGGGAGCGCTCAGATTTTTAAAGCTCTGTTAGAGACAGGTACCTGAGACCATCCTATCTGATCTCAAGGGGGCAAGGGAATATGCAAATTCAACCGATGGGGTTTTGGTATGGATTAGCGAGCAAAGGAAGGTAAAGTGACGGGGGTGTGGGGTGGGGGGGCTTTGGGCCAATTCAGGGTACAGTCATTGTGGCTTCCATGGCTAAACGCATCACTGGTATGGTGTTTCATGGGCTTGTTCTGTGAATGTTCATAAAGTCCAAAGGGGGTCCCTCCCATTCAGGGACTGCTCTAGGTAAAGACATGGTAGTGGGACATGCAAATTGCTCCCCAACCTATCTCCCTATCCTCTCCCGGGTGGCCCAAGAGAAACAGCAGAGAATCCCTGGAGGACAAAGGGAAGTCACTGCCTTAAGTTTTCTTTTCTGTCCCAGTGGAGTTGGAAGACGCTCTTCCATGGGTCTCTCATGCTCTGCTGGGTAGGACAAGAAAGCAAGGCTCTAAACGCTTGTTTCCTGGCATTTCTCAGGTTCGTGTGTGTGGCGAGCAACTTTGAAGCTGGTTTCCAGGCTGCTAGTAAGCAGCAGATTACCCAGGCTCTGTCGTGCAACTCATTGCCTGCGGAGACAGCTGTCAAGGACAACCTGAGTTGCCCCTGGGAGAACTACGGCTTGGGGTAAGGTTAAAAACATGGAAAAATGCTCCACGTCACTCACCATCAGGGAAATACAAATCAAAATCACAATGAGATACCACCTTATACCAGCTAAAATGGCAAAAATTAACAAGACAGGAAACAACAAATGTTGGAGAGGTTGTGGAGAAAGGGGAACCCTCTTACACTATTGGTGGGAATGTAAGCTGGTGCAGCCACTCTGGAAAACAGTATGGAGGTTCCTCAAGATGTTAAAAATAGAGCTACCCTATGACCCAGCAATTGCACTACTGGGTATTTACCCCAAAGATACAGATGTAGTGAGAAGGGGCACCTGCACCCCAATGTTCATAGCAGCAATGTCCACAGTAGCCAAACTGTGGAAGGAGCCAAGATGTCCTTCCATAGATGAATGGATAAAGAAGATGTGGTTTATATATACAATGGAATATTACTCAGCCATCAGAAAGGATGAATGTCTACTACTTACATTGACATGGATGGGACTGGAGGGGATGATGCTAAGTGAAATAAGTCAAGCAGGGAAAGACAATTATCATATGGTTTCACTCAAATGTGGAGCATAAGGAATAGCGCAGAGGACCACAGGGGAAGGGAGGGAAAACTGAATGGGAAGAAATCAGAGAGGGACACAAACAATGAGAGATTCTTGACTCCAGGGAAAAAAACTGAGGGGTTGCGGAAAGGGAAGTGGGTGGGGGGGAGGGGTAACTAGGTGATGGACATTCAGGAGGGCACATGATTTGATGAGCACTGGGCGTTATATGCAACTAATGAATCATTGAACACTACATCAAAAACTAATGATGTAGTATATGTTGGCTAATTGAATTTAAATTAAAAAAAAATTAAAAATAAAAACATGGAACTTCCCCTGTAACCAAAACAGAGACCCTTCCCCCTTCCCTTAGAGCATTTCCTTAAGAAAATTGGATATATATGTAAATCTTTAAAAAGGCTAAATCAGCCTTTTGTCAGCATTACAACCCAGGAATGTTTTTCTTAGGGGCCTGGAAGCCATTGCTTTGAAATGGAAACATCAAGGAAGACAGTGTTCCTACCCCCCACCCCCACTGCCCCTTGTGCTGGGAGCTTAGCCTGGGCACCTGGCTCTAAGATGTACTATCTGCTTGTCAATGAGATGGGGAAATGTGATTTTGCCTCTTAGATGAAGGCAATTAACTAGCACAAATGGCCATTCCAATTACCAGGTGAATTTAGGATGAACTATGCAAGAACGAATAGCAAATGGTACTATCAGGTCCTCTTCATGAGGACTTGTTACCATTTATCTTGAAAACATGCAGATAATGGACTGTATCTGCTCAGCTACAAAAGAGAGTGAGATTTCGTTCTGTCTTTGCCATCTCTTTAGCAGATTACCCATAATGCAAATCACAGTCTGGTTTAATACTCAGAAATAAAATTCTCTTCTTTCCTTTTTTTACATTTGTAGAAAGAATTCCCTCGATTGCCAGGAGATTTTATTTTTAATTTTCCCCAACAATCTGCTGATAAGGATGGGATGGCCTTAAAGTTCCTGAACTGAGGGGCACCTGGGTGGCTCGGTTAGTTAAGCGTCTGACTCTTGGTTTCCGCTTAGGTCACGATCTCGGGGTCTTGAGATCAAGCCCTGTGTCAGGTTCTGCGCTCAGTGCGGAGTCTGCTTGAGATCTTTCCCCCACCCTCCCCCTTCTCCCTCTGCTTCTACCCACGCCACCCCAGCCACCCCTCCCTCTCCAAAAAAAAAAAAAAATCTTGAACTGAGTAGAGCTGAAGGTGAATTATAAAATATCTCCCTTCTAGCTGTGCACATTTTTCAAATACTAGCTGGACAAATCATGCTCTCCAATTCTAGATTTTCCTTGAGTAAACATGTATAATACAGGACCTAAAATCCATCAGGATCACCACTAGCTTTGACGGTGGAAAAATATGGTAAGCCAGGAATGTTGCCTGCAGGTCTTTCTCTTCAAGAGCTAATGTATCGCCATATAACATTTGGAACAGAATCTATTTGGAATGAGAATCCAGTATTACAGTGGCCTGAGGATAAGGCCTTTGGTTTGAGTGAATTGACTTATCTGTGGTGGTTTTTAGAAAGACCTCATCTTCAGCAAATGAATTATTTGTGTTCCTGGGATGAATCTCATTCCAGGGAAAAAGGTAAAAATTATTTGGAAAGAATAAGCAAAACCGAAGAAGAAATGAAAGAATTAAAGCCACTTTTTCTTTACCAAACTCTCCTTTCTCTGCCATACCCACTCCCTTCCTTGCTCCCCTTCCCTTAGATATCTTTATCCCTTCCTGTCTCAAACTAACTCCTGCTAAGAGGGAAGCTATGGTCTTTGAGATAAGCAGTTCTGTTAATCGGCAGATTTCCCTGTGAAGAGGGACAAGGGTACAACTTTTTGAGCTAGTAATGAATTCTGTGTGCCTCACGCCCTAGCTCCGATTCTATTTCATGCTTCAGCTAGCCTCCACCTCCAGGAGTACCTTCTTACCCACATACCATGTGGCTAGGAAAACAGAGATGATAAAACAACACAGTCAGGGAATAATTGGGAACTTGGATAAAAGACCGTGTCCTCATATGAAGGCAACAGGATAGAGAGTAGCAAGGGCAGTCACTTGGAAAAGACAAACCAAAAAGGTGCTAGGCTGAAAAATACCAACATGGGGATACCATATCCCCCATAAGTGATATCAGAGCATCATCTATTTCTACATTTTTCCTGATTTGGTGAGAAGACAGACAGCCCTTCCTAACCACATAAAGTTGATGTCATTAAGAAGCTGGGACTTGGAAGAGGAAGAATGTCCTTCTACTCTGCCAACGTTACTCATCAAAGGCCTTCTTTTCCTGTGCCCAGGGAAGACCCACAGAAATTTGCACAAGTACTTGGCAGTGTTTTTGCAGCTTACAACCCCACACATGGGGATATGCACCGGTTGCTGCACAGAATTCTGCAACCAGCAGGCTTTGCTTGTTTGATGGAACAAGCCCATCAGGATTGGAAGATGACCCACCGTGTCAGGGGGTATCATGGCCAAAAGACTCCAACTATCTATTGCCCCCCCAATCACGGAAAAACTAAGGGCTTGGGGTGCCTGGGTGGCTCAGTCGGTTAAGCGTCTGCCTTCGGCTCAGGTCATGATCCCGGGGTCCTGTGATCGAGTCCCGCATTGGGCTTCCTGCTCTGTGGGGAGCCAGCTTATGGAACGGGAGAATATATTTGCAAATGACATGTCTGATAAAGGGTTAGTATCCAAAATCTATAAAGAACGTATCAAACTCAACATCCAAAAAACAAATAATTCAATTATGAAATGGGCCAAAGACATGAATAGACAGTTTTCCAAAGAAGACATCCAGATGGCCAACAGACACATGAAAAGATGCTCAACATCATTCATCATCAGGGAAATACAAATCAAAGCTACAATGAGATACCACCTCACACCTGTCAGAATGGCTAAAATTAATAACACAAGAAACAGCAGGTGCTGGCAAGGATGTTGGTGGGAATGCAAACTGGTGCAGCCACTCTGGAAAACAATACAGAGATTCCTGAAAAAGTTAAAAATAGATCTATCCTATGACCCGGCAATTCCACTACTAGGTATTTACCCAAAGGATATAAAAATACTGATTCAAAGGGGCACATGCATCCCGAAGTTTATAGCAGCATCACCAACAATAGCCAAACTATGGAGAGAGCCCAAATGTCCATCAACTGATGAATGGATAAAGAAGATGTGGGGTGTGTGTGTGTATTCAAAAAGAATGTATATATACACACACACATTAAAAAAGAATGAATCTTGCCATTTGCAACTATGTGGATGGAGCTAGAATGTATTATGCTAAGCAAAGTAAGTCAGTCAAAATACCATATGATCTCACTCATATGTGGAATTTAATAAAGAAAACAGATGAACATATGGGAAAGGAGAAAGAAAAAGGAAAGAGGGGGAAACATACAAACCATACGAGACTCTTAATGATAGAGAACAAAGTGAGGGTTGATGGAGGGAGGTGAGTGGGGGATGAGCTAAATGAGTGATGGGTATTAAAGAGGGTGCTTGTTGTGATGAGGACTGGGTGTTGTATATAAGTGATGAATCACTGAATTCTGCTCCTGAAACCAATATTACACTATATGTTAACTAAAATTTAAATAACGAAAAAATAAATTGGAGAAACCTGAAAAAAAAGTTAATCAATGAAGACAACTTTAGATCCTATCAACCTGGAGATGGCATCTACATAATAAAGTTTACTAACTAGCCTTTATCTACCATTAGTTGCCTCCCATAGATTTACCTTCCCACAGTTTGGTGTCATTGAAATCCTAAAACTGTTTTTTTTTGTCCTGTCATTTCTCCATTAATGTATTGTTCTTTGTTGCAGATGCTCTATAAGCCAGAGTTCTAAGCTACCACTTTGTGTTCCTCATTCTCCCTTGGGTATCTCCCATGTATACATGAGATATACACGTTAATAAACTTCTTTTTGTTTTTCTCTTGTTAACCTGTATTTTAGCAAGGGGCTCAGCCAAGAACTTAGAAGGATGGGGCAAAAATTATTTTTTCCTCCCTTCTATAAGGTATTCTAGCGAACTTACTACTATTCCCATATACTGCCTTTCTGTCCTAGTAACAGTAGGGTTATTTCAATTACTTAAGAATCACATTTTACGGGGCGCCTGGGTGGCTCAGTCATTAAGCATCTGCCTTCGGCTCAGGTCATGATCCCAGGGTCCTGGGATCGAGCCCCGCATCGGGCTCCCTGCTCAGCGGGAAGCCCGCTTCTCCCTCTCCCACTCCCCCTGCTTGTGTTCCCTCTCTCACTGTGTCTCTCTCTGTCAAATAAATAAATAAAATCTTTTAAGGGCGCCTGGGTGGCTCAGTTGGTTAAGCGACTGCCTTCGGCTCAGGTCATGATCCTGGAGTCCCTGGATCGAGTCCCGCATCGGGCTCCCTGCTCAGCAGGGAGTCTGCTTCTCCCTCTGACCCTCCCCCCTCTCATGTGCTCTCTCTCATTCTCTCTCTCTCAAATAAATAAATAAAATCTTTAAAAAAAAAATCTTTAAAAAAATAAAATAAAATCTTTTAAAAAAATCACATTTTACTAGAAAACAAACATGTTATTTGTTACACTGCTTTTCCTGTACTTCCAGTAATGGTCTCCACAATTACATATTTCCAATAGATTCCATACTGTATTCCCAGAATAGACATGATGCAGACTTGTAATTCCAACAACCCAATTATTGGCAGACTAAAGATGGAACCATCTTCATTAGTAAGTTTTTATAATACCAAAGTAAAGTAACTAATGGGCATCAAGATACTCAAGCCCTAAATTTGACACACAATGTTCTGTTAACTGGTTTGATCAAAAGGATCCTTAAAGAGCAAAGAAATCCCTTAACTACACTACAATCATGAGAACTGTAGGAGTAACCCCACTAGCAAATTATTCTCTCACCTTTACTATGGTAGGGATGTGGTTCAATAAAACTACTAATAGCTGTAAAGAGAGTGATGGTAAGTTACATCCAAACTGGTGGAAATCCTTTCAACAGACCCCTCAAGATCCATATTTTTATATATTGCATATATATAATAAAGGGATCTCCCTTCTATATTTGGAATATGGCAATGCCCTGAGCCTATTTTAATAGCCCCCCCCTCCCCAGAATTACAGATGGATGGTTTCTCTTAAGATAACTGAGGCCAAGGCGGGGGGGGGAATCGGAGGGGGAGACGAACCATGAGAGACGATGGACTCTGAAAAACAAACTGAGGGTTCTAGAGGGGAGGGGAGTGGGAGGATGGGTTAGCCTGGTGATGGGTATGAAGGAGGGCACGTTCTGCATGGAGCACTGGGTGTTGTACGCAAACAATGAATCATGGAACACTACATCTAAAACCTAATGATGTAATGTATGGGGATTAACATAACAATAAAAAAATTTTAAAAAAAGATAACTGAGGCCAATATCAGTTTTCACAACCAGACATGTAATCCTTGAGCTGTCCCGTTATAGAATCTGTTTAAGGGGCCTGTTTGGGGCCAGACAAGGGCAAAAGAAGACTTATCAGAATACAATCCTGGGAGGAACAAGCATAGGCACAGGTACAGTGATCCCTTATGATATTGAGACTTTGAATAATAAACTTAGTGCTTTGAGAGAATTACAAAAACACACAATACAATTGCAAACTGGATTGAATCATACCATGCAAGATGGTTAAAAGCCACGGGAGCTCAAGTAGGATGGAAATGGAGAACATTTTGCAATTGGACTGTTCGGAATAATTTAATGATAGAACAAAAGATCACCACGAAGGTCTCAGAGCCACCCATCTGTACAGTCAAGAAGCAATTAGCTATCAAATTGCTCCATCACAGCATCACAGTTCAGAGGTACAGGACTGTTCATATTTAAGGGAACAAACAGATATTAGACTATGACTACACCAGAAGGGATAGAAGACTGGTGTAAAAAGGCATCTAATTAATAGACAAATCTGGCATTTATATAAGTGAAATAAGTCAGTCAGAGAAAGACAAACACCATATGATTTCAGTTACATGTGAAATTTCAGAAACAAAAACAAACGAGCAAAGGGGAAAAAAGAGAGAGAGGGGCAAACCAAGAAACAGACTCTTAACTCTAGAGAACAAACTGATGGTTACCAGAGGGCAGGTCGGGGGGGGGGACGGGTGAAATAGGTGATGGGGATTAAGGAGTGCACTTGTGATGAGCACTGGGTGTTGGATGGAAGTGTTGAATCACCACATTCTACACCTGAAACTAATAGCTCATATTACACTGTACATTAACGAACTGGAATTTAAATAAAAACTTGAAAAAAAGAAGAAAATCTGGCATTTACAGAGACTGCAGAAGATAGGTCTAACATCACTGGGTTACTTTTAGGATGCAAATTCTCTCCATTCCCAGTATGGACAGATAAACAAAAGTGGATGCCTATTATTCATGGAGGTTTGTGTGCCCATCATAATAATATAATTATTGATTTGGACCAATGCAAAAAATAGCCCATAGGCCGGGTTTTTCCTCAAGACTTAAAACAATTAGGGTCCAATACATGAATCACTGGAAATTCAATGTACACCCTTCAAAAAGTGTCTCATAATAATACACTACATAATGACCATGGGTGTCTTTGTGCTTCACATCTGGGAAATCTTATTTGGAGAGACAGAAGAACTAATGAAGGGATAAATTATGTAAATGTGATGTTACTTATGGAATGATAGGAACTCAGGAGAAATTCATCGGACCTTATAAGAAAAAACTCTTCCATTAAAAATTAGATTATCAGGCCTCCAGAGAGCTACTCTTTAAGCTTGGATTGGGTAAGATTTCATAAGGAATTAGAAAACAATACTTAATCATTTGAAAAAGCAAGCAACAGACAACAGTTTGTAAAAGTAATCTGTGAGAATGGGCAATTTTTGCACACAGCTAATCAAGAATGTGCTTTAACTACTGGTAAAACATACTTAAAGGTTGATTCCCTACGGCAAATACTACACTGATTTTTCCACTCGTGCTATGGAAATTTTCATAATGGCTTTGCTTTGTTATTGTGTGGACTTGCTGGATATTTAGGTGGGTGCAAACTACCCAGAGAAAGGTAGAAACTTCAATGGACATACTCAGAAAATTGTTGTATTTTTTTTTTAGATTTTATTTATTTATTTGAGAGAGAGAAAGAGAGCATGAGGGGTGGGGAGGCGCAGAGGGAGAGGGAGAAGCAGACTCCCCATTGAGCAGGGAGCCTGCCGTGGGGCTCAATCCCAGGACCCCAGGATCTTGATCTGAGCCAAAGGCAGATGCTTACCCACTGAGCCACCCAGGTGCCCCAAAATTGTGGTATTATTATAAAAGAAGGGGAAATTGTAAGGATTAAAAAAATTTAATTTTCCCTGTTGTCAAAAGGGAGAAAGACCTTTTCTTCCCTCTCTTTTCTTAGAGCATTTCTTTGAGACAACTGGTATTTGTAAATCCTTCCTCTGCCCCTTGGATATGTATATAAATCTTTAAAAAGGCTAAGTAAGCCTTTTGTGGCATCATAACCCAGGAATGTTTTTCTTAAGGGCCTGGGAGCTATCTCCTTGAAACATCAAGGAAACAAGTAAACATCAAGGAAAATAGCATCCTTATCTCCGCATCACGCTGGGAGCTTAGCCTGGGCACCTGGCTCGAAGCTCTAACTACCTGCTTGTCACAGAAACAGAAGCTTGATTTTGCCTTTGAATAGAGGCAATTAAGGAGCACAGATGGCCACTCCAATTGCCAGGTGAATTCAGGATGAAAGAATCAGAGTGAAACGTGCTTTCAAGTCCTCTTTCACGAGGACAAGTTGTCGTTTGTTTACCTTGAGAACATGCAAGTAACGGACTCTCTGTCCTCAGCAACACAAAAGGGACAAGATTTCTTTCTGTCTCTGCAATCTCTTTAGTTAATTGCTTGTGATGTGCATTTCAGTCTGGTTCAGTGCTTATTCAGTAAAATGGTTTTCTTTCTATTCTCCATTTGTGGAGATTTCCTGGGTTGCCAGGAGATTTTAATTTTTTTTCCTTAACGTGCAACCAAGCTGATTCTGGCCACTGCGTTTTCTGTAACAAAGTCTTTCATCAGGGCTCCTGGGTGGCTCAGTTGGTTAAATGTCTGCCTTTGCCTCAGGTCATGATCTCAGGGTCCTGGGTTCGAGTTCCGCGCCCGGCTCCCTGCTCGCGCGGAACCTGCTTCTCCCTCTCCTCCCTGCTCATGCTCCCTCTCTCTCTCTCTCTCAAATAAATAAATAAAATCTTATAAAAGAAAAGTCTTTCATCACTGACTCAGGAGTCTCCTGAGTTCTGTCCACACTTGAAACTGTGGCAAGCCAACTCGTTAGCTTACAAGTAGGGGGAAGATCTCAGACCCTTCACAGTTCTTGACACCAAGGATCAAGACCACTCTGCATTCACATGGCGAGCCCTTTGAAGTACTTTTGCAGTGTACTCTCAGGGTTAATGGGAGTATCTTGGTATTTCACACCAGTGAGTGGGTTAGTTAGCAAGACTGCCTCTGCCCTCCGCCGTCCAAACTTTTCACTACATAGATGAAGTCCCCTTGGTTGGCCAGTCAGAAGCCTTAGTCTCAAGGGCTCTGCTGGTGATATTCTCATGGCTTTGCCATCAGAGGTGGTTGGTAAACCCTGTCAAAATTCAGGAGTCTACTCACCAAGTAAAGTGTCTGGGACCTCTGGCTGGATTCACAATACCCTACCCTTCTTGCAATAAAAGGGAAAACTTCCACTTCTTTGAACCCAACACCAAAAAGGGAAGCCCAGCACCATACTGGACTCTTTGGGTATGGGAGACAGTGAAGTGCCTTACCTTGACATTCTGCTTGATCCTTTATATTGGCTAAACAGCAAACCAATGTTTTTTGAATGGGGCCCAAACCAACAGGCAGGGTAGGATGCTGTCTAGGCTGTGGCACATTCTCTGTTCCCTACCTTCGGGGTCTTCAAAGCTTAATGAGCCTATTGAGCTAACAGTTGATAGAACTGACGCTTTGGCCTATTGGGGTCACTAGCAAAGGGAGGTAACCTCTACTTGGAAAAGCCCCTTGGGGTTCTGGCCTTGTCATCCTTCTTCCACAGCTACTGGCTACTCCCCTTATGAAAGGGTAGCAACAAGCTTGTTACTGGACCCTTGTCAAAACGAAACACCTGACCCATGGAGGCCTTCAAGCTCTCTAGCCTGGCAGTCCCACTTTGGGGCAGATCAATTCCAACTCGATGAGTAACAAGATGGGAAGGACCCCCCACCCCCGGCCCCCAAATCCTCACTTGTCAAAAGGAAAGAGTATATTCAAGAGCACAGCTGGCCTGGCTCCAACAGCATCTTAGCTTTATAGGAAAATGGGACAGCTCTCCCTTTGGAGGAAATTTATTTCCCACTCTGCCAAGTGGAGAAGTGCTGCTGGACTTAATGGGGCCTTTGATTCACAGCGGTTTCCCCCAAATGCCTGGACCTAATCCACTAATGGTTTGGCCAAGCTGGAGTCTAATGGTTTCCACTGGGCCCTGTAGCTGTTCTACCTCAGCGGAACCGCAAATGGATGCGGGCGCTCCACTCAGCAGGCAGAACTCAAAGCTATTCTCGTAACACTGCCTAATATTCCCTTTGATATTGATTGATCCTTGACCTATTGCCAATGTCCAGCTGTTCAGTCTCCCACTTGGAAGACTACAGACTGAGCGACGGGACAGCCCTCTCTGGTATCATGGACTGTGGAAACAAACTGCAGCTACTAACTGGAACAGTCTGGGTCACCCACATAGATGCCTATGGGAAGGGTCCATTCCCCAATGACACTGACTGCAATTAAGCTGCTGGTTAGGCCTTCTCTGCCCAGATTACTGCCACTGCTTTCTGCACCCATCGTGGCGTTGGACATGGTAACGTATCCATCAATATAGACGGGGCACACGTTACAGGACTCTACCTTTCTGAGGCTGAAGCTACCATTGCGTGCCAGACTTGTTACTCCTTCTGAAAGATGACTGCTTGTGATGAGGAAGGGCACATGCCATGAAGTTGGGCCCCGCCTGCTCATGACAAGCTGACTCGATCACACCTCAAGCCCCCTCTCAGAGCTTTCAGGTTAAAGTGTCACCGTTTCAGTCCGCTTATCTGGCCCCAGCCACACAACTGTGGCTCTTAGAATTAACGTGTGGGGGCGCCTGGGTGGCTCAGTCGGTTGGGCGTCTGCCTTCGGCTTGGGTCGTCATCCTGGAATCCTGGGATTGGGCCCCGCATCGGGCTCCCTGCTCCACAGGAAGCCTGCTTCTCCCTCTCCCACTCCCCCTGCTTATGTTCCCTCTCTCACTGTCTCTCTCTCTCTGTCAAATAAATAAATAAAATCTTAAAAAAAAAAAAAAAAAGAATTAACGTGAGGCAGGTTTTCAGCTTTCTGCACTACTTGCAGCCTGAAGATGGTTCACCTTGTATTGCAAAAGCCACGTAACAATGGCCCGATAGTCAAGGTAGTCAATGGACTTCTGCAGCGGCATCTGGTACTGTTGATCATTGGAATGGCCTCCTCAAAAATGGACTCAAAAGAATTTCAGACTCTACCTCCCCCACCTCTTTCTGGTCCATCCACCCTAGCAAGGCAGTTTGTCCGATGAATATGGCTGCCCCCAGAATAATCTTTCAGCCATTCCCTGGGTACTAATCAGAACAAAAGGTGTTAGGGGTTCTATGGACATATTTTGACAATTTGGGATCCTGTCTTAAACGTTCCTGAGTGTAACCTTCTTTTTTTCACCTAACAGCAACCCCAGACTGTTCGGTAACCCTCTGGGTGGCAGCCCAGCCAGAAGGCAGGGAGCCTAAGAGATTGAAATTGAATTCTGGTTCAGCCACTTGAATTCTCTGGTTGGACTGACAGCATCCTAGATCATAAGGATAATTACCACTTGGTTTGAGCACATTACACACTGTGTCCTCCTACAGTGACTTACATGGGCCAAAGTACAGAATGTAACAGATCTCTGTAAATTTATAAAAATGCCCTTGCCCCTCCTGCACCTGACCCAGTCAGATGCAAAGTCTGGGAACTAAAAGGAGACAGCTTCGGGGGGCGGGGGGGATTTGAATTTATAGTTACCAGAATATGCCAGAATGATTTTTTGTTAGTAGAGGGTGAGCAGCAATAGAACCTGAAGAGGAAACACATAAGGACCCCAAGAGGTACAGAAAAAGGAGGGACATTAATGATCTTTGTCTTTCAGAACCACCTCTGGAGACTTCCTCACAAAGGAAAGTGCCCTGGTACACCTCCCCCAAACTGTGGCAAGGGCCTGAAATTTAACTATCAGGTCTGCCAATACATGCAACCAGGATGTTATCACCTTCCCCTTAACCTTGCTGAGCAGTCTATCAGAAACAGCAGGGAGGGGCCCCAGCTCCTGCACCTGTCAGCTGTCAACACCTCTAATGTCTCCTTGAACCACTTCCCTTAGCCATCACTCAGTCATTCTGTGAGGCAGAAGAATGCCACGTAGCTGGTGACGTGGACACACGGGGCTAGCCTCAAGTTTCCAAACAGTACGGAGAACCCTTGACAATGCTGAACCCTGAAAATAGTGACAGTTAAGAAATACCCCCACCTGGGGACACCTGCGTGGCTCAGTCGGTGAAGCATCTGCCTTCGGCTCAGGTCATGATCCCAGGGTCCTGGGATCGAGCCCCACGTTGGGCTCCCTGCTCAGTGGGGAGCCTGCTTCTCCCTCTCCCTCTGCCTTCTCCCCCTGCTTCTCCCTCTCCCTCTGTCGCTTCCCCTGTTTGTGCTCTCTCTCTCACAAATAAATAAATTTGAAAAATCTTTAAAAAAAAAAAGAAAGAAAATAAATACCCCCACTTGTTTGTGTTCTTCCTCAAGAAGTGACTTGCCACAAAAAAATCATTCTTCCCATATAACTTAGATAAGGCTGGCTGTCCCTCCTTTCTCATGACTCCCAGAAGATTCTCAAATGACTCCCTTGTTTACCCATGACAAGGCCAAATGCAGACCTTTCCCCTTTGGCCTGAACCCGTGGACAAGGCCCGTACAGGCCCTCCAACTCCCTGTTCTTTGTCTCATAAATGATTAACTGAGATGAGAAATCTGTCCCTCTTAAACTAGGCAGACACAAAGATAAACATTTCTTTCTCAGCTGACTGATTTGACTTTCCCTGCTTGCTAAAACAATCCCACCCGTAAATCTCCCCACTATAATTTGTCTACTCCTCCCTGTGAAAGTAAAAGACAAAACCACCCTGCCAAGACACTCTGATGTTCAGATCTTAAGTGCTCTCTCAATTGCAACAGCCTGAATAAAATAGATTTTCTTGCTCGTTCAGTTTTTGCCTTGGACGGTTTGGTGCCGTGACTTGAATAGGAACCCCATCTTCCCCACCCAGGTAGTGAGACCACTACAAGCAGACTGTGTTCCTTCCCTGACTGGTTATCCACGGGTCCCATGAGGAGTTCAGCTCCTCAACCCTGTGCTCTGGGCACCATCCGTGGTTGTACACTAAGGATGTGATTTTCATTCGTCTCTTGGTTTTATTTTGTTGCCGGATTTTGTTTAACCTTGGTACTCACTGGAAACTCTCAATCCAGTTCTCTACCTCTTCATAAAACTCCTGCCAATTATATGTCTCACCGCTATGGCAACAATTCACTGCCTCCCAAAATAGCCTAATTTTATAACTAAGGACAACTGAGAACTCCAATGTCCCCTTTTGGGGCATTGGAGATCTCCCTAAATGTGTTCCTTGTTGAAGCACCCTCAAATCTTGGGGCTCTAAGCTCTCTTTTCACCAATAGTCGGCTTATTTTGTTTGGTACAAAGAGGTTGAAAAATGAGAAAATACATCCAATCTATCCCAAACTGGAAAGTCCCTTAAGGACCATCTCTCACTACCAGTCCACCCCTCTTGTTCCTCCTTCACCCCCAACTAAACCTCACAACCCTTTCCTCACCAGAACTCTCATGGGTGCCACCCCAGTCCTTTCCCCTACTCACTATTCCTCCTTATTCTGTAGATTCCTTTTATCCCCACTTCAGCCCCTACTCCCCCTCTTCTACCCTCTGTGGCTCCGTTAAACTCTCCGGCTCCCAAATACCCACCCTAACCTAGATTACTGCCCCTCTCCAACTGTGCTGGAAGGTCAACAACCTGAGTGCCTAGCTGAACAAGGCCTGCTCTTGTTCAGATCTACATGCTATTGTTAAAAACTTTCCAGACCCCTGTAAGAACAGAGAAGAATTTAGTAATCAGTTCAGACTGGCCTGTGAGGGATAGTCTCCTGGGTTCCCTAATTTATATCAACTAATGAAACTGCTAGTGGGACCCAAAGATGGACCTTCAAAAAATCAGAATACCTCCGAGGCTAACATGCAAGTTAAAACCATAGCAGAGAGCAAAGCAATCTACAGATTCAATGCAATCCCTATCAAAATACCAATAGCATTTTCCACAAAACTAGAACAAATAATCCTAAAATTCATACAGAATCACAAAAGACCCTGAATGGCCAAAGCAATCTTGAGAAAGAAGAACAATGCTGAAGGTTATCACAATCCCAGATTTCAAGATTTACTACAAAGCTGTAGAAATCAAAACACTATAGCACTAGCACAAAAAGACACATAGATCAATAGAACAAAAGAGAGCCCAGAAATAAACCCACAATTATATGGTCAATTAATTTCTAGCAAAGGAAGCAAGAATATACAGTGGGCCAAAGAAAGTCTCTTCAATAAATGGTGTTGGGGAAACTGGACGGCTACATCCAGAAGAATGAAACTGAACCACTTTCTAACATCATTCACAAAAATAAACTCAAAATGGATTAAAGACCTAAATGTAGGGGCGCCTGGGTGGTTCAGTCGTTAAGCGTCTGCCTTCGGCTCAGGTCATGATCCCAGGGTCCTGGGATCGAGCCCCACATCGGGCTCCCTGCTCCGTGGGAACCTGCTTCTCCCTCTCCCACTCCCCCTGTTTGTGTTCCCTCTCTTGCTATGTCTCTCTCTGTCAAATAAATAAATAAAATCTTAAAAAAAAGACCTAAATGTAAGACCTGAAACCATAAAAATCCGAGGAGAGAACACAGTCAGTAATTTCTCTAACATCAGCCGTAGCAACATTTTTCTAGATACGTCTCTTCAGGCAAGGGAGACAAAAACAAAAGCTTTTAGGACTACACCAAAATAAAAAGATTTGCATAGGAAAGGAAACCATCAACAAAACAAAAAGGTAACCTACTGAATGGGAGAAGATATTTGCAAATGATATATCCAGTAAGGGGTTAATATCCAAAATACTTAAAAAACATACAATTCAACACCAAAAAAAACAAACAGCCCAATTAAAAAATGGGCAGAGAACTTGAATAGAAGACATACAGATGGCCAACAGATACATGAAAAGACACTCAGCATCACTAATCACTGGGGAAACGCATATCAAAATTACAATGAGATATCACCTTATACCTGCCAGAACATTTAGAATCAAAAAACAGAAATAACAGCTGTTGGCAAGGATGTGGAGAAAAAGGAACCCTCATGCACTATTGGTGGGAATTCAAGCTGGTGCATCCACTGTGGAAAACCGTATGGAGGCTCCTCAAAAAATTAAAAATAGAAATACCATATGATCCAGTAATTCCACTACTGGGTATTTACCCCAAGAAAACAAAAACACTAATTTGAAAAGATGTATGTACCCCTATGTTCATTGCAGCATTATTTATAATAGCCAAGATATGGAAGCAACCTAAATGTCCATTAATAAATGGATAAGGAAGATTTTGTGTGTATATAAATATATGTACACATACACACTGGAATATTATGCAACTATAAAAAAGGATGAGATTATGCCATTTGCAACAACACGGGTGGACCCAGAGGGTATTATGCTAAGTGAAAGAAGTCCATCAGAGAAAGACAAATACCATATGCTTTCACTCATATGCGGAATCTAATAAAAAATGAATAAACAAAAGGCAGAATTAGACCTATAAATACAGAGAACAAACCGATGGTTGCCAGAGGGGAGCAGAGTGAGAGGATGGGCAAAATGGGTGAAGGTGAGTGGAAGATACAGGTTTCCAGTTATGGAATTGATCAGGGGAATAAAAGGCACAGCACAGGGAATACAGCCAATGGAATTGTAATAGTGTTGCCTGGTGACAGATGGAAGCTACACTGGTGGTGCGCACAGCATAATGTATAGAGAAGTTGAATCACTCTGTTGGGGAGAGACTTTCAGAATCCATTCCCACTGTCTTCCCCTCAAAAATTTATTAGTCAAAGATACAAGATTAGAGACAACAAAGAGATGAATTGATCTCTAACTACAGACACAGATTAGAAAATATTTGAAAAGATTACTCTGGTCTTGCTCTCGACAATCAACCCGCACCCACCTTGGCCACTTACAGTTCATGGCTTACAACCAGAAATTACAGACATTATCCAAAAACATAATGTAAACTGGTGAACTACTCTTCTCTCCTAAATACATACACTAGCTCAACACCATAAAGGACTCCACAAGTCAACACAATGCAAACCCATGACTTTTCAACTTAAATAGTTAGAAGGACACAAACCAGGGCAATCTGTTCCCCATAAAACCTCCACAGACAAGGACACTCGCAGATACCATTATTACAGAAAAGGAGAGGGGCACTAGACTTGGGATTTCTTGGCCTTACAATACAAAAGGGAACAAGAGTCCCCAGATCCCTCTCCCTGATGGCTTTCCTCAAAGGGACCTTCCCACTTTGCGCCCACAACTGACTCAGTGTGCGAGGGGAAATAATCATCCCCGAGCCATGGACATCCTACCACCTTGCTAGTAGAAGCCAGGCAACACATTATACTACTAACACTTCTTATTCTCCTATTGCCCTCCCTCGGAATATACTAATCATACCTGTGGTGGAACTGGATAACGTGCAACACGACTTCCTTCCATCTAAACCTCCTTCTGTCTTACCAGGTTCTCTCAGTACCCAGCACAGGGCTCTGCTTAGCTCCATTACTGCAGTAAGCCCCCTGGGAAAAAAACAGCTCTTTTACATGAACCAGGGAGCTATAAGCTCTCTATTTGTGTCCATATGTGTGTTCACGTGTCTATGAGTAAGTAATATTTTCCTACCTCTAGGGAAAAATGAATAGTCTTAAAATTCCCCCAAATTAGGTAACTTGGAACTTCTAATATTTTCAATGTGCTCAGAACAAAGTATTCTTACAGAAACTAACTCAAATATTTTAAGGATTCAAGTTCAAATAATTGAGGTAAATCTTTGACAAATGAGACTAGTTTAATATTGTCAGTTAATAAAAAACAGCCATGTCTTCTACATTACCAGCATCAAGTATAACACAAACATACTTTTTTTTTTTTAATTGCAACCAGCTTTTATTTTTAATGATATAGAGTAGAGGAGAAAAGAAGAGAAAATATCCCAGCACATTATTTCTAAAGGGTACTGCTTCTAAAACTTTGGTTTCGTGTGTGTGTGTGTGTGTGTGTGTGTGTGTACAATGTGTGCACGTGTGTGGATACAGTCAGGGTGTATATACTGGTCACCATGTAAAATGTACTTCTCCCCCTGCATCATAGTTCAAAATGTTTGGAAAAAGACTCAATTAACCCTTTAAAACATGTTTGAAATCCTTTGCTCTATTTGCTAGATTGCCTAGAAGGGCAAGCAAAGCAATAGGCTGTAATGTCATTTTCCATTAGATAAAATGTTTGCCTGAAGAATCTAATTGAAGTCTACAAACTGAGCATCTTTCTCTGTCCATCAAGCAGCATTACTGGGGAGGTTCTCAGCACATCAGTACTTTGTGTACAATTGCCACCTTACTTTTCATTCCAAATTACCATCAATCACAAGATCACTGACTTCTTTTTAGTCCCTTGGAGGCTAACTGACTCTTACTCCTGTTAAGGGTGGACATGGCTAGGCAGAAGACATGAATAGACATTTTTCCAAAGAAAACATCCAGATGGCCAACAGACACATGAAAAGATGCTCAGCATCACTAATCATCAGGAAAATACAAATCAAAACCACAATGAGGTATCAACTCACACCAGTCAGAATGGCTAAAATAAACAACACAGGAAACAACAGATGTTGGTGAGGATGTGGAGAAAGGGGAACCCTCTTACACTGTTGGTGGGAATGCAAGCTGGTGCAGCCACTCTGGAAAACAGAATGGAGGTTCCTCAGAAGTCAAAAACAGAACTACCCTATAACCTAGCAATTGCACTAGTAGGCATTTACCCAAAGGATACAAAAATACTGATTCAAAGGGATATATGCACTCTGATATTTATAGCAGCATTATCAACAATAGCCAAACAATGGAAAGAGCCCAGATGTCCATCAACTGATGAATGGATAAAGATGATGTGGTGTATATATATACAATGGAATATTACTCAGCCATAAAAATAACAAAATCTTGCCATTTGCAATGATGTGGATGGAGCAAGAGAATATTATGATAAATGAAATAAGTCAGTCAGAGGAAGACAAATACCATATGATTTCACTCACATGCAGAATTTAATAAACAAAACAGATGAACATAGGGGAAAAAAAGAGAGGCAAACCAGAAAACAGACTCTCAACTATAGAGAACAAACTGATGGTTACTGGAGGGGAGCTGAGTGGGAGGAAATGGGTTAAACAGGTGATGGGGATTAAGGAGTGCACTTGTTGTGATGAGCAGTAGGTGTTGTATGTAAGTGATGAATCACTAAATTCTACTCCTGAAACTAATATTACACTGTATGTTAAGTAATTAGAATTTATTTTTTTTAAAGATTTATTTATTTGAGAGAGAGAGAGAAAGTGCGAGCACAAGCAGGGGTAGGGGCAGAGGGAGAGGGAGAAGCAGGCTCCCCACTGAGCAGGGAGCCCAATGCAGGGCTCGATCCCAGGACCCCAGGATCATGACCTGAGTTGAAGGCAGACGCTTAACCAACTGAGCCACCCTGGTGTCCCTAACTAACTGGGATTTAAATAAAACCTTGAAAAATGAAAAAAAAAAAAAAGAGTGGACATAGCTATAGCACTAAAAAACTGAAATCCATGAGTGATCTAAGAACTTCCTTTCAAATGATTTTCTACATCAAAAACTGAGATCGAATAAAAACATGTATTTTTATTCTGCTTGGGTATATTCTTTCTAAATTTACCATGTTTACTGAGTGCATAAGCTAGCATTACATCTACCAGAAGTTTAAGGTTATGAAAAATGTAAATCTGTACTTAACCAAATTGAACCATCATTCTGACAAACTTTACTTCAACGGTAATTATGTTTTGTAGTGTGTTAGCTTGAAGATAGTTTCCGATATCTTTAGGTAACTTATAACCTTAGACTTATGTTAAATTAAGTTAATGGATATCCATTAGATACCTATATCATTTAAAGGTTAAGACAGAAAACTGAAACATTAAGCATAACTTTAAGTTTACATACCTTTTGCATCTTATTTTTATACGGTATAGGGAGGCTACATATATTGATTCTGTTAATGAACATGTTCAGTTTTGCCAGTGTGAGAAGTTGTACTACAAAGGCTGTTAATGGCTATGAAAAACTGTGAGATGTATATTCATAAGACGTGCTACTCAGCTATGAAATGTTGGTGCGGGGCAGACAATTCAGTTATTTACAGCTCCTAGTTTTCTCTGAAATAGAAGTTTTGTAGTTAAAAGTTGGTAATCAATAGAGGTGTCTCGCTGGCTCAGTTGGTGGAGTATGCAACTCTTGATCTTGGGGTTGTGAGTTCAAGCCCCATGTTGGTTATAGAGATTACTTAAAAATAAAATCTTAAGATGGTAGCCACTCTTCGCTTCCAAGGAGTTTACTAGCACAGTAATCATCAGTGAACTTTCCTTGAGTTTGAGCAAGGCAGTACGTTAAGCAGGAGACAAAGAGGCTTATTTTAACAAAAAATCAAAGCACAACTAGTTAAAGGTCCAAACACTCCCCACTGCAAGCAAGAAAGAACTCTGCAGAGGACTGACCTGTGGGGAAGAGCAGCCAAAACACAGCAGCAGAGTACACACAGCACACACCAGAAACACTTTCTGAAGCACCAGGCCCTGGACAGTGTATGACCCTTTCTTAATATAGCATTACTCTCAGGAGCAGGAAACATAACAAGCTTTCATAACATGCAAAAGGCAGAAACCTAGACATAATGACAAGATGGAGGAATTCACCCCAAAAGAAAGATCAAGAAGAAATCACAGCCAGGGATTTGCTCAAAACAGATATATGAAATATATATGAATAAGAATTTAGAAGAACAGTCATAAAAATACTAGCTGCGCTTGAAAAAAGAATAGAAGACACCAGAGAAACCTTGCTTCAGAGATAAAAGACCTAAAAACTAGTCAGGCCAAAATAAAAAATACTATAAATGAGATGCAAAACTGACTGGATGTAAT
This sequence comes from Leptonychotes weddellii, assembly GCF_054177405.1. Lineage (NCBI taxonomy): Eukaryota > Metazoa > Chordata > Mammalia > Carnivora > Phocidae > Leptonychotes > Leptonychotes weddellii. The sequence continues at coordinate 70,004,279 of NC_138385.1, forward strand.
CACAACGAGGATGGAAGAGGCAGATGAGAGGAATTGTGATATAGAAGATAAAATTGTGGAAAATAATGAAGCTGAAAAGAATAGGAAAAGAAAAATATTATATCACGAATATAGACTTAGGGAACTCAGTGATTCCATAAAGTGTAATAATCATCTGTATCATAGGAGTCCCAATAGAAGAAGAGAGGGAAAAGGGGGCAGAAGGTTTATTTGAACAAATTATAGCTGAGAACTTCCCTAATCTGGGGAGGGAAACAGGCATTCAAGTCCAAGAGGCAAAGAGAACTCCCCTCAAAATCAACAAAAACAGGTGAACACCAAGACATATCAAGTGAAACTTGTAAAATACAAAGATAAAGAGAGAATTCTGAAAGCAACTAGGGACAAAAGGTCCTTAACCTACAAGGGTAGACATATAAGGTTAGCAGCAGAGCCGTCCACAGAAACATGGCAGGCCAGAAAGGAGTGGCATGATATATTCACCAGGGTAAATGGGAAAAATATGCAACCAAGAATACTTTATCCAGCAAGGCTGTCATTCAGAATAGAAGGAGAGATAAAGGGTTTCTAAGACAAGCAAAATACTAAAGGAGTTTGTGAACACTAAACCAGCTCTGCAAGAAATTAATTAAAGGGGACCCTCTGAGTGGGAAAGAGAGAACAAAAGAACAAAGACTAGAAAGGACAGAGACAACCTATAGGAACAGCAACTTTACACGTAATACAATGGTATAAAATTCATATCTATCAATAATTACTCTGAATGTAAATGGACTAAATGCTCCAATCAAAAGACACAGGGTATCAGAATGGATAAAAAAACAAGACACACATTTTAGACCCAAAGATACCTCCAGATTAAAAATGAGGGAGTGGAGAACCATTTATCATGCTAATGAACATAAAAAAAAATGCTGGAGTAGCCATACTTATATCAGACAAACTAGATTTTAAACTAAAGACTGTAATAAGAGAAGAAGGACACTAATTCATAATAAAGGGGTCTATCCATCAAGAAGATCTAACAATTATAAGTAAATATGTATGCCCCCAACTTGGGAGCAGCCAAATATATAAAACAATTAATAACAAACTTAAAGAAACTCATTGATAATAATAATAGTAGGGGACTTTAACACCCCACTCACAGTAATACACATCATCTAAGCAGAAGATGAACAATGAAATAATGGCTTTGAATGATACACTGGACCATATGGACTTAACAGATATATTCAAAACATTTCAGTCTAAAGCAGTAGAATACACATTCTTTTTGAGTGCACATGAACATTCTCCACAACAGATCACATACTGGGTCACAAATCAGGCCTCAACAAGTACAAAAAGACTGAGATCATATCATGCGTATTTTCAGACCACAACGTTGTGAAACTTGAAGTCAACCACGAGAAAAAACGTGGAAAGACCACAAATACATGGAGGTTAAAGAACATCTTACTAGAGAATGAATGGGTTAGCCAGGAAATTAAAGAAGAAATGAAAAATACTTAGAAGCAAATGAAAATGAAAATACAACAGTCCAAAACCTTTGGGATGCATCAAGGGCAGTCCTAAGAGGGAAGTATACAGCAATATAGCCCTTCCTCAAGAAACAAGAAGTCTAAAATACACAACTTCACCTTACACCTAAAGGAGCTGGAAAAAGAACAGCAAATAAAGCCTAAAACCCGAGAAGAAGGGAAATAATAAAGATAAGAGCAGAAATAAATGATACTGAAACAAGAAAACCCAGTAGAACAGATTAACAAAACTAAGAGTTGGTTCTTCAAATGAATTAAAAAAACTGATAAACCCTGAGCCAGACTTAGCAAAAAGAAAAGAGAATGGACTCAAATAAATAAAATCCTGAACAAAAGAGGAGAGATCACAACCAACACCACAGAAATACAATTATGAGAATACTATGAAAGATTATATTCCAAAAAATTGGGCAATCTGGAAGAAATGGATAGATTCCTAGAAACTTACAAACTACCAAAACTGAAACAGGAAGAAATAAAAAAATTTGAACAGACCCATAACCAGCAAAGAAATTGAATCAGTAGGGGTGCCTGGGTGGCTCAGATGGTTAGGCGTATGTCTTCGGCTCAGGTCATGATCTCCGGGTCCTGGGATCAAGCCCCACGTCGGGCTCCTGGTTGGCTCAGCAGGGAGCCTGCTTCTCCCTCTCCCTCTGCCTGTCCCCCTGCTTGTGTGCTCTCTCTGTCTCTCTCTCTCAGATGAATAAATAAAATCTGTTTTTTAAGATTTTATTTATTTATTTGACAGAGAGAGAGACAGCGAGAGAGGGAACATAAGCAGGGGGAGTGGGAGAGGGAGAAGCAGGCTTTCCGCTGAGCAGGGAGCCCGATGCAGGGCTCGATCCCAGGACCCTGGGATCATGACCTGAGCCGAAGGCAGACGCTTAACGACTGAGCCACCCAGGTGTCCCTGAATAAATAAAATCTTTAAAAAAAAAAAAAAAGTTGAATCAGTAATCAAGAATCTCCCAACAAACAGAAGTCCTGGGCCAGATGGCTTCCTAGGGGAATTCTACCAGACAGTTAAAGAAGAGTTAATACCTAGTCTTCTCAAACTGTTCCAAAAAATAGAAGTGGAAGGAAAACTTCCAAACTCATTCTGTGACACCAGCGTTATTGATTCCAAAATCAGACAAAGACTCCACTAAAAAGGAGAATTACAGGCCAATATCCCTGATGAACATGGATGCAAAAATTTTCAACAAAATACTAGCAAATTGAATCCAACAGTACCTTAAAGGAATTATTCACCATGATCAAGTGGGATTTATTCCTGGGCTGCAGGGGTGGGTCAATATCCACAAATCAATCAACGTGATACACCACATTAATAAAAGAAAGGATAAGAATCATAGGATCCTCTCAATAGATGCAGAAAAAGCATTTGACAAAATACAGCACCTTTTCTTGATAAAAAGCCTCAAGAAAGTAGGGATAGAAGGAACATACCTCAACATCATGAAGGCCATATATGAAAGACCCACAGCGAATATCATCCTCAATGAGGAAAAACTGAGAGCTTCTCCCCTAAAGTCAGGAACACAACAGGGATGTCTACTCTCACCACTGTTGTTCAACATAGTACTGGAAGTTCTAGCCTCAGCAATCAGACAACAAAAAGAAATAAAAGGCATCCAAATCAGCAAGGAAGTGTCAAACTTTCACTCTTCACAGGTGACATGATACTCTACGTAGAAAACATGGAAGACTCCACCAAAAAATTGCTAGAACTGATACATGAATTCAGCAAAGTCGCAGGATATAAAATCAATGTACAGAAATCGGCTGCATTTCTACACAACCAATAATGAAGCAGCAGAAAGAGAAATCAAGGAATCGATCCCACTTATAATTGCACCAAAAACCATAAGATACTTAGGAATAAAACTAACCAAAGAGGTAAAAGACCTGTACTCTGAAAACTATCTTATCAAAGAAATTGAAGATGACCCAAAAAAAATGGAAAAACACTCCATGCTCATGGATTGGAAGAACAAATATTGTTAAAATGTCTATACTACCCAAAGCAATCTACACATTCAATGCAATCCCTATCAAAATACCAATGGCATTTTTCACAGAGCTAGAACAATCGTAAAATTTGTATAGAACCAGAAAGACCCCAGAGAGCCAAAGTAGTGTTGAAAAAGAAAACCAAAACTGGAGGCATCACAATTCTGTACTTCAAGCTCTATTACAAAGCTATAATCATCAAGACAGTATGGTACTGGCACAAAACCAGACACATAGACCAATGGAACAGAATAGAGAGCCCAGAAATTGATCCACAACCAAATGGTCAACTAATCTTCGACAAAGCAGGAAAGCATATCCAATGGAAAAAAGACAGTCTCTTCAAGAAATGGTGTTGGGAAAACTGGACACAACATGCAGAAGAATGAAACTGGACCACTTTCTTACACCATCCACAAAAATAAACTCAAAATGGATGAAAGACCTAAATGTGAGACAGGAATCCATAAAAATCCTAAAGGAGAACACAGGTAGCAACCTCTTTGACCTTGGCCGCAGCAACTTCTTACTAGACATGTCTCTGGAGGCAAGGGAAACAAAAGCAAAAATGAACTACTGGGACTTCATTAAGAGAAAAAGTTCTGCACAGCAAAGGAAACAGTCAAAAAAACTAAAAGGCAACCTACAGAATGGGAGAAGATATTTGCAAATGACATATCAGATAAAGGGCTAGTATCTAAAATCTATAAAGAATTTATGAAACTCCACACCCCAAAAATAAATAATCCAATTAAGAAATGGGCAGAAGACATGAAGAGACATTTCTCCAAAGAAGACATCCAGATGGCTAACAGACACATGAAAAGATGCTCAACATCACTCATCATCAGGGAAATACAAATTGAAACCACAGTGAGATACCACCTCACACCTGTCAGAATGGCTAAGATTAACAACACAGGAAACAACAGATGTTGGTGAGGATGTGGAAAAAGGATGTGCACTGTTGATGGGAACGCAAGCTGGTACAGCCACTCTGGAAAACAGTACGGAGGTTCCTCAAAAAGTTAAAAACAGAACTACCATATGACCCAGCAATTGCACTACTAGGTATTTATCCAAAGGATACAAAAATACTGATTCAAAGGGGCACATTCACCCCCATGTTTATGGCAGCACTATCAATAATCACCAATTATGGAAAGAGCCCAAATGTCCATCAACAGATGAACGAATAAAGCAGATGTGGTATATTTATACAATGGAATATTACTGAGCCATAAACAGCATGGAATCTTGCCATTTGCAATGACGTGGATGGAGCAAGAGGGTATTATGCTAAGTTAAATAAGTCAATCAGAGAAAGACAGATACCATATGATTTCACTCATATATGCAATTTAAGAAACAAAACAGATGAACATAGGGGAAGGGAAGGAAAAATAAGATGAAAACAGAGAAGGAGACAAACCAAACCACAAGAGACTCTTCACCACAGAGAACTAACCGAGGGCTGTTGGAGGGGAGGTGGGTGGGAGGATGGGCTAAACAGGTGATGGACATTAAGAAGGGCAATTGTTGTGATGAGCACTGGGTGTTCCATGTAAGTGATGAATCACTAAATTGTACTCATGAAACCAATACTACACTGTATGTTAACTAACTTGAATTTAAATAAAATCTTGGAAGAAAAAAAATCTTTAAAAGAAAGTTGTAATCAATATACGTGAATGAGACTACTAGGAGCAACAGTGGCAGAGAGAGATAACTTTGTATGCAAGGTATGCAGGGTATGCTTTTGTTAAGGAAAAAGCAAGCAATTTTGTCCTAAAGTAAAATGACTGGTTGTTCCAGCATGAGAAAGAGGAAAACATAGGACAAAACCTGAATGGACACAGAAAGTTGTAGAAAATGCACAGAAAGGGAATTTTATTAGTTGTGATCAAAGTTGGCTAAGGTTTCATAAGTTTATTTGTAAGATTTTATTTTATTTTATTATGTTATGTTAATCACTATACATTACATCATTAGTTTTTGATGTAGTGTTCCATGATTCACCGTTTGCATATAACACCCAGTGCTCCATTCAATACGTGCCCTCTTAATACCCATCACCAGGCTAACCCATCCCCTCACCCCCCTCCCTTCTAGAACCCTCAGTTTGTTTCTCAGAGTCCATAGTCTTTCATGGTTCATCTCCCCCTCCGATTCCCCCCTTCATTTTTCCTTCCTACTATCTTCTTTTTTTTCTTAACATATCATGTATTATTTGTTTCAGAGGTGCAGGTCTGTGATTCAACAGTCTTACACAATTCACAGTGCTCACCATAGCACATACCCTCCCTGATGTCTATCACCCAGCCACCCCATCCCTCCCACCCCCCACCACTCCAGCAA
>NC_138385.1:70010293-70017983 GCF_054177405.1 Leptonychotes weddellii
CTTAACCCCTGCCATCATGCCTCTTTGTTATATTTCTCCTTCTCTTCCATTGACCTCTGACCCAACCATCTCTGATCCAACATTGCCCTTAATGGCCCATATTGGTGTTTAAACCACCCCACCCCATCAACCCCAACCTTTCAGCATATACCTTATCCCCCAACATAATTGATGCTTCTCTTGAAATCTCCAAACTCCATAACTCCACTTCCTCAACATTGGGTATAAACATACATACATATGTATATGTGTGTGTATATATATATATATATAAGCGCTTTTCATCCCTGAATAACCACCATTTTCTCCCCTACCACTTTCCAATCAGCCTTATGGACTTTGCTTAGTTCTACCCAAAGCCTCTTCCCTCCTGAGGGGCCACGGCCAAGGTTAACCACAACCATTTATGAATAATGCAAACACTGTGTGTGACCCGTATGACACTACTTTTTATGTGGCTGCCAGTCTACCTCTGCCTTCCTCACACCAATCTTTCCTGTGTCTTTGCAATCCTTGGCTGGGACCTTCAAATGTTGAAAACCACCACTCCACCTGCTGACCACGTGCCTCTTTGGAGATTTATACAGTCACTCCAAAATGAGGCAACTACAGGGTGTTCTTGAACTTCCCTGGGAAATCAGCAATTCTCTCTTTATGCACCGCCTCTTTATGAGGGCCATTTCACCCACCAAGGGAATTGTACAACTAGAAAAAAATAGTTCAAAATCTCTCCTTCACCCTTGCGGAAGTAATAAATGATCCCACTTCTACCTTAGGAGCACAATAAATAAATGTAAACTCACTGGCCCAAGTCATGATGGATAATCGTGTGACTCTTGACTTCCTTCCTCGTCAGGGAGGCATCTGTACCATGGCCGAGAACACATCTCGTCGCGCTTGGACGTATACCACAGGCCAAACAGGACAGGTAGTCACTAATTTCAAGAAGGGGACTTGGCTTTCTAAGGTTGATATGAACGGCTTATGAAACATGCTCTCCTGGCCAGAATATAGGATTCTGGCTTTGAGGTATATTGCAAGGATTATTGATCCTTCTGTTTATAATCTTCCGCCTTGCGGTTGGGGATGCATCCTTCCCATAGTCTTAAGTGCTACTATTCAGCCAGTCTTGCCAAATGATTCAACAACATATCATAATCCAGCAGATCTGAAAACAACACCAACTCCAACTGACTCTGCATACAGAGGTGAAAACGGAACTGACAGCTTTGCACGTAGAGACCAAATGTGGATTGACAATCGTATAGTCCCAGGCATTCCCATACTGCCTTGTTTCCAGACATAACTGTTCAAGGACAACCTTATGGTGATCTTGAACAAGAGGGGGTCTGACAATGGTGAATTCCATTTGAGCCCTGAAAACAGCAATAGTTAAGAAACCATCTCACCCTTTTGTGCTCTTGGAAATGACTTATGGCAAAGAACACCCTTCCCCATATGTTTAAGATAAGACTGCTGCCCACTTGTTCTCATGACCCCCATAAGACTCCTGGGTCTACCTGTGACAAGGCCAAACACAGACCTTTCCCCTTTTGTTGAACCTGCTGAAAGGCCAAACACAGACCCTCCAACTCCCCCATTCTTTGTCTCATGAATGATTAACTGACATTGGCTGTCTGTCCCACATAAAGTAGCTAGACACAGAGATAAATATTTTCTTTTAAGCTGAGACTTCCCCCGAATGCAGAAAAAAATCACACTTGCAAATCACCCAACTATAACTCGTCTACTCCTCCCTATGAGAGTAAAAGGCAAAACCACCCTACTGAGACGATCTGATCTTCAGATCTGAGGTGCTCTCCTCACTGCCACAGCCTGAACATATTCAATTTCTCTCCTTGTTCAGTTTTGTCTTTAACAGTTAAAGACTATCAGGAGGCTGACAGGTGACATTGGAGGCAATCTCAACCTGTGTCCCCTGACTGCTAGGGGTCCTATTTAGAGGGCCATTGTAAACACCACTTTCACCTTGGGGGGACACCGCGGAATTGTACTTTATGTGCGGAAGCCAGACATTAACTTGCCTCCCCTCCAAAAAAAATCATAGTGATTTGCATCTTGGGAGTGGTCATAAGTGATCTCCAAGTGTTTAAGGTGGAGACTGGTGGTTGAGGTAGCCCTTAAATGACTCTGGAGATCTCTCCAGAAGGAAGCTACCCTTGGTTTGCTCTGAGGAGCTTCCTAGAAGGATAAATGGCTTGTATATTGATGTGCACCTTGAGGGCAGTTATTCCTATAACAGGGATCATCCAATTAGAAAAGGTGGTAAGACATGTGTCCCTGATTTTAGCCGAGGTGATCATTCATACTACCTTGGCCCTGGAAGGCATTCAGGTCAGCCTCACCTTACTTGTCCAGGGCTCTTACAGATGATGGAATCGCCCCACCACTGGGCCAAGGCAGAATCTGTGCAGTTGCTAACACGGGAGGCTGCCCCTGCGCTGGTGCCTCGGGCCAAGTGGAAAGGTCAGGATAGCAGCTAAAGGAGAAAAGCACCTGGCTTTGTACGCTGAACCTTAATGACTTCTGGGATCTGTTCAGCGGCTTGAGTCTGGAATCCTGGAGGTCCTGGTTGAGCAAAATACTGCAGCATGGCCTCATTCTACCACTTGGAGTCCTGTGCATAACAGCTTTAAAGTTTTGTTTTTTGTTTTTTTTTAATTCATTCGAGATACAGAGATACAGAGAGAGAAAGAGAATATGAGCAGGGGAAGAAGCAGAGGGAAGGGGAGAAGCAGGCCCCCCGCTGAGCAGGGAGCCCGATGTGGGGCTCGATCCCAGGACCCTGGGATCATGACCTGAGCCGAAGGCAGACGCTTAACCATCTGAGCCACCCAGGTGCCCCTGCATGACAGCTTTAATCAAATGCTGCAGGAGACAACAGATTTGGCCCTCACCAAATGAATCCGAGTGGCCAACGGAGTAGTGTACCCATGAGAAAATCTGCAGAAGGCAAGGCAATATAGAAACAATACTGGGTACTGCGGATGTGCAATGGCTATCCGGTGGATACTGTTGGGGGGCAATTCTCCATGGAACTCTCCCGCTTCTGCATGCCTAGTGAGCACAGGCAAGGGCTGCCCTCTGTTCCGGACTATCTTTTCGAGGATGTTCGCAAGGCAAACAGCCTTGGAACACATTTGTGCCATCCTCCAGGGCAAAGGACAGGTTTGCTTACTACTCATTATAAAAGATTCAGGTAATCTAAGGAACCCGCTGTGTGTGCAGATGCCACGCAGGCCTCTTCGGGTCCCCCTGGAGGGAACTGGTACACATGCTAAGATGCGGGCGAGTATTGCCATGGGCGTTAGGTCCTCTTTCTCTGACCCAGGAGCTCAAGTCTTCCACCAGCACCCAGACCACTGTGGCAGGCTCACTGGTTAGCTTGCAAGAAGGATAAAATCTCAGACCCTCCCCAGTTCTTGACAGAGACACAGGAACAAAATGTAACAACACGGATGGAGCTAGAGAGTATGATGCTAAGTGAAATAAGCCAGAGAGAGATAAATACCATATGATTTCACTTATATGTGGAACTTAAGAAACAAGACAAATGGGGGCGCCTGGGTGGCCCAGTTGGTTAAGCATCTGCCTTCGGCTCAGGTCATGATCCCAGGGTCCTGGGATCGAGCCCCGAATCAGGCTCCCTGCTCAGCCGGGAGCCTGCTTCTCCCTCTCCCTCTGCCCCCCACTCGTGCTTGCTCTCTCTCTAGTGCTCTCTCTCTCTCAAATAAATAAAATCCTTTTTAAGAAAGAAAAGAAGGAAGGAAGGAAGGAAGGAAAGAAGGAAGGAAGAAAGAAAGAAGACAAATGAGCAGAGGGGACAAAAAGAGAGAGGGACAAACCAAGAAACAAACTCTTGGGGCGCCTGGGTGGCTCAGGTCATGATCCCAGGGTCCTGGGATTGAGCCCCGCATGGGGCTCCCTGCTGGGTGGGAAGCCTGCTTCTCCCTCTCCCACTCCCCCTGCTTGTGTTCCCTCTCTCGCTGTGTCTCTGTCAAATAAATAAATAAAATCTTTATAAAAAAAGAAACAAATTCTTAATCATAGCAAACAAACTGATGGTTACTAAGGGGAGGTGGGTGGGGAATGGGTGAAACAGGGGATGGGGATTAAGGAGGACACTTGTGACGAGCACTGGGTGTGGTATGGAAGTGCTGAATCACTATACTGTACACCTGAAACTTATATGACACTACACGTTAACTGGGATTAAAAACTTTAAAAAATGCAATGTGTGGACTTCATTTGGATTCTGATTTGAAGTAATCAACTTTGAAAAGACATTTGCTTGAGCTGTCTTAAAAATTTGTGTAATATGCTGGCAGACCTCAATAAAAAAGTGGAAAAAAAACCAATACAGAAATGAAGTCTTTAGCAGTTCCTGCCCAGATAGTAGGGGACAAACAAAGAATTATGACTAGTAAACAAAGTGAAGTGGAAATGAATCAAGACTGTAAAATATAACAGAGAAAAAATGACAAAACTATGGAAGAGAGGAAATTCAATACGCATATCATTTGTGTCCCTAGATTGACCCAAACAAATTGAACAGACAAGCTCTCAGAGTTCAAGGAAAGCTTACAACAAATAAAATAACTCTTTAAATAGCAGTATACAAATCTTGTCATTATTCATACTGGACAGTTAACAGACACTGTTTCAATAATTACAATATTAATTATCTTTTATAACATTAATGTTATAAAGGTAACCACAGAAAGAACCAAAAAAGAATTCAACCCTTTCAAATTACTAGAAGGAACCCAAAACAAAGCAAAATAGAGCATATAGTGAAAGATATTTTTAAAAAGCAGCATGAAAACAAGAAGGCATAATATAAACATGCCTTTTCAAATGTTGTATAGGAAAAATGCACAAAGACGATGGTAAAAAGAATGAGCAAAGGTGTATCAGGAAGAGCCAGCAGAAAGGAAGCAAGGTCTCCATTTTAATATCAATCAGAGTAAAATTCTGGAACAAAAAATTAAGTAAGACAGAGCAAGACACTTCATAAAGATAAAAGACTCAATCCAAAATAAAGAATTCTGGATATCATCAACGTATAAGGAAGTGCCCACAGAAAGGAAGCAAGGTCTCTGTTTTAACATCAGTCAGAGGAGAATTCTGGAAAAGTATTAAACAAGACAAAGCAAGACAATTTATAAAGATAAAGGACTCAATTCAAAATGAAGAATTCTGGATGTTATTAATCAATCTCCATTGCATCAGTGACAATCCCTACTGTGAGTTTCGGGAAGGAACTGAAGTGTGACGTGCTCAACTTTGATACTTTTTAAAATCAAACACAGATGTTGAATTTTATCAAATCACTTTTCTCCAATGATATGTTAATATTGGTGAATTACATAGAGATTTTTTAATACTGAACCATGTGCTCAGAATGAAAGCTTTTTTAAGGAACTGCTAGATTCTGTTTGATGATATTTCATTTATAATTGCCCTGTCACTATTCACAAGTGAGAATGATCTGTAATTGGTGTTCCCTTTGTCAGGCTTCTGTACCAAAACATTAAGCAGAGAGTGTAAGAAACCCTCGGGAAAGCAAGATTCTGGCAAGGATGTAGACTAGGTAGTAGGAACAGAGGCTTAGAGCATAAGAAAGGAAGAGTTAAGGGCTAGGGGTTGGCTTAATGGGGACTCCCAGGATCTGCAGAGAAGAACTGTATGGGGGGGGCGGGTTTAGGGGAAGTGACCCCCCACCCCAGTTGGAGGAAGCAAATCCCTGGCCAAAAACCCAACCAACAGGAAAGGGCATTAAACATATACAGAGCAGAAGGTTTAGTTTGTAAGCTTGCAGGAATTACTTATCCAGTGAAACACCTTGGCTGGAAGTGTATCAGCGGTCAAGGGAAGATCTTTTTGAGATGAAAAATATTAATGCATGTTATATGCTCTGGGAAGGTACCAGCACAGAAGGGGAAAGGTGGTGATATAGGAAAGAGAGGATAACTAAAGGGATGGGAGGGGGAGAAGGGGTTCAGTGGAGAGCTCATTTCTTTTTAACAGGAAGGAAAGTTCGTGGGAATAGGGAAGGAATAAGTAAAGGCATTCAAATCTATCATTTTCCTTCTACCCACAAGTTTTGCTTTAGTGCATAAACTTTATAATGTGTCACTTGAAGTTCACCTCTGTTATGGACTGGAGGCTTGTGTCCTCCTAAAATTCGTATGCTGAAGCCCTAACCCCAATGAGATGGTATGCAGAGATGGGGCCTTTGGGAGGTAATGAGGATGGGGCCCTCAGGATGGGATTTAGACTGGGGCCTTCCTATAACCGCCCTTATAAGAAATACCAGAGAACCTGCTTGCTCTCTGCAATCCCCCTCCGCGTGCACAGAGATCATAGGAAGACAGTGACATGGTGGCCACCTACAAGCCAGGAGGAGGGTCCTCACCAGAACCCGACCCTGTTGCACCAGGATCTTAGACTTCCAACCTCCAGAATTGTGAGGGAAAAAAAAAATTTCTGTTGCTTAAGCCGAGTCTGGTATTTCGTTATGGCAGCTCGAGTCAAGACAACCTCTAAGTATTTTGTGAAATTACATGTTTTCTATTTAACACATATTCTTGTAAAACATTTTAATGTTTGTAGACATGATTTATTTTTGCTAGCTCTTTATTTTTTATTTTGAATTTAATTCCCTGTGGTTATAGAATATGATAATCTACATTATAGCAAAGCTTTAGATTATTTTTCTTTGCATGATCAAGGGTAGGTTAAAACGGTTAAGGGCAGAATTAACTATTTCTGCTAGCTTTAATTTTACATAGTTTAAGGATATATATCATTAGCTATATGTGTGCTGATAATTTTTATATTTCTTAGTATTTAATAGTTTGAACCATTTACCTTCATCCCTTGTGATGTTTTTCCATTCCCTCTGGTCTGATATTAAAAATGCAACCCCAGATTTCCACTGGTTCTTGTTCGCCAAGTGTATCATTTTTCTGTCCCTTTATTTTCACAGTTCCTGGGTCTTTTCATTTTAAGTGTAATTAAAAGTTTATAAAATAATGCTTGACCTTGGACAGTTTTTGCTTGTTTTTTTTTCCCCCATCTAGTCTGAGAATCTCTTTTAAGGAATGATTATAACCCATTCATAATATGTCATTACTGTAAAACTAGGACTGATTTCTACTATTTATATAGTTCCTTTCATTTCCTTTAATCTCCTTGACAAATCAAATTTTGGGTGTTTCCCCACTTAATGCTCATTCAAAAATTACCCATTCTATTTTATTCTTCTGCCTACTTATTCCAGCCTAAGACCATAATTATATGAATGTTTCTTTAATAAGCTCTATCAATATCCATATCCTTCTCCTAAACAAGACTAAGAGAACCATAGCATTTTCTGTTTTTCCTTTCACTCACTCTCCAACTACCTCTTGTGTATATAACTGTAATTTTAGTTCCAATTTGTAATATACACTCATATATATTTGCATTGTGTTTTTTCCTTTAGATAATAGAAACAAAAACTGATGTCAAAAATATATTTGAAGATGGGGCACCTGGGTGGCTCAGTCCTTAAGACTTAAGTCTGCCTTCAGCTCAGGTCATGATCCCAGGGTCCTGGGATCGAGCCCCGCATCGGGCTCCCTGCTCAGCAGGGAGCCTGCTTCTCCCTCTCCCTCTGCCCCTC
>NC_138385.1:70018483-70066571 GCF_054177405.1 Leptonychotes weddellii
ATTGTGTTTTTTCCTTTAGATAATAGAAACAAAAACTGATGTCAAAAATATATTTGAAGATGGGGCACCTGGGTGGCTCAGTCCTTAAGACTTAAGTCTGCCTTCAGCTCAGGTCATGATCCCAGGGTCCTGGGATCGAGCCCCGCATCGGGCTCCCTGCTCAGCAGGGAGCCTGCTTCTCCCTCTCCCTCTGCCCCTCACCCTGCTGTGCTCTCTCTCTCTTCCTCTCGCTTGCATTCTCCCTCTCTAATAAAAACATAAAATCTTTAAAATATATAAACATATATCTCTTTGAAGAAAATATTAACACACTAATGGGAAATGCAAAGATTACTTGAAAAAGTACAGGCGACATACCTTATTCTTTAGCAGGAAATCTGAACTGTCAAAAAGAGACAAATGATTCTTAAAATATAAATGTAATGCAAGCTCGTTGACAGCAGCAAGGACATTTGTTTTTAAATTTGGTAAGCTGATTACAAATTGTGTACAGAAATTAAAACAATCAAGAAAATGGTAAATTTCTGAAAAAGGGCAATCAGAGACTTAGTCCCTACAATCTATTAGAATAAATTATGAATATAGAGGAATTAGAATCATAAAGATTAGGACTATTATTACTACTTTTTGTTTTTTGTTTCAAGTTTTTATTTAAATTCTAGTTAGTTAACATATAGTGTAAAATTGGCTTCAGGAGCAGGATTTAGTGATTCATTACGATTATGACTATTATTTTTTTTCTTTTTTTTTTTTTTTAAAGATTTTATTTATTTGACAGAGAGAGAGACAGCAAGAGCAGGAACACAAGCAGGGGGAGTGGGAGAGGGAGAAGCAGGCTTCCCACCGAGCAGGGAGCCCGATGTGGGACTCAATCCCAGGACCCTGGGATCATGACCTGAGCCGAAGGCAGATGCTTAATGACTGAGCCACCCAGGCGCCCATGATTATGACTATTATTAGATCAATGGCACAGAATAAGGTCCATAAATACAACCAGAGTTATATATTGGAATGTATATATACACTACTGTAGTATTGTATGTTAGTGGGGAAAATACAGGTTATTCAATAAATGGTGTTGGGACAGATGAGTAGGCATCTTGAAGAAAATGAAAATGGAGGGGCGCATGGGTGGCTCAGTCGGCTAAGCGTCGAACTCATGATTTCAGCTCAGGTCATGATTTCATTGGTGGTGAGATCGAGCCCTGAGTTGGGAGTCTGCCTGAGATTCTCTCCCTCTCCCTTTGCCCCTCCCCTACTCACACACTTGCATGATCTCTCTCTCTCAAATAAATAAATAAATCTTTTTAAAAAAAGAAAATGAAAATTGATCCCTAGCTAAGGCTTTTACAACAACCACCAAAAATCTAGATAGTGAGGAAAGTAAAGGTTAAAACTAAAGACATGAAAGTACTAAAAAAAAAAAAAAACCACAGGAGTTTTCATTAAGCATAGTTGAGCACTGGGGAAGGCCCTTCTAGTTCTGACACAAAACTTGGAGGACATAAGAGATTCATAAACACAATTATGTGAAATGCATGGAGAAAACACTAAAAATTTTCATTTAAAAGACAATGAGAAGTTGAGGAAAAATATTTGGGTCCCCTATAAAAGAGCTACTTTCCTTAATATATAAATAACAACAACCCAATGGAAAAATGAGCAAAGGAAATTTATATCAGCTCAGGAAAAATAATATAAATGGCTCTTTAAACAGTCAAATATATTTAACCTCGGCCATAGAAATGCAAATTAAATCTGTACCGAGATACCATATTTTAACCTATCTGATGTGCCAAAAAGAAAAAATGAGTATGACAAGACACTGCTCCACAGGGTATGGTAAAAACAGGCACTCTTCTATAACTGATACAACCCACAAGGAAGGCCACTTTGCTGTATCTTTCAAAAATGAAAATGCATATATCATTTGTCCTGAGAATTCCATTTGCAGAAATTTCTCTTCAAACATACTCCCTTTTGTGTTAAGTGAAATATGTATAAGGACTTTCACTGCAGCATTATAATAGCAAAAGACTGGAAATACCTTAAATGTCTATTAAGAGGGGAGTAGTAATATTTTGATATACCCATATACTGGAGTAAGATTCCAGTTCAGCCTTTAAAAAGAATAAGGGACTAGGGGTGCCTGGGTGGCTCAGTTGGTTAAGCGTCCAACTCTTGGTTTTAGCTCAGGTCACGATCTCAGGGTCATGAAATCAAGACCCGCGTCGGGCTCCATGCTCAGCAGGGAGTCTGCTTGAGATTCTTTCCCTCTGCCCCTCCCCCTGCTCATGCTCATGTTCTCTCTCTCTCAAATAAGTCTTTTTTAAAAAAAAGAAAAAGTAACTCATTACACTGAATGATCACCAAGATTTGTTATTAAATAAGAAAAGCAAGTGTTGGAAGTGTAAAAATGGGTGTGTGTGTGTGTGTGTGTGTGTCTGCCTTTGCAAAGTGTATATGGGAGACTGGGGTCAAAATCAGAGGGTACAGTCATGCACTGTTGGTGGGAATGCAAACTGTGCAGCCACTGTGGAAAACAGGATGGGGGCTCCTCAAAAAGTTAAAAATAGAACTATCCTATGATCCAGTAATCACACTGCTGGGTATTTACCCCCAAAATACAAAAACGCTAATTCAAAGAGATACATGCACCCCTATGTTTATTGCAGCATTATTTACAATAGCCAAATTATGAAAGCAACCCAAGTGCCCATCCATAGATGAAGGGATAAAGATGTGGTGTGTGTGTGTGTATATATATAATGGAATATTATTCCGCCATAAAAAAGAATGAAATCTTGCCATTTGCAACAACATGGATGGATCTAGAAAGTACAGTGGTAAGTGAAATAAGCCAGTCAGAGAAAGACAAATACCATATGACTATGACTTCATTCATATGCAGAATTTAAGAAACAAAACAAACGAGCAAAGGAAAAAAAGAGAGAGGAGAGAGACAAACCAAGAAATAGACTCTCAACTGTAGAGAACAAACTGATGGCTACCAGAGGGGAGATGGGTGGTGGGATGAGTGAAATAGGTGAAGGGGATTAAGAGCACACTTATCATGATGAGCACTGAGTAATGTACAGAATTGTTGAATCCCTATATTGGATACCTGAAACTTATATAACACTGTATGTTAACAATACTAGAATTAAAATTAAAAACTTAGTAAAACAATTAGAGGGTACATATGTTTTTCCTTTTCAAAAGATTTTCATTATGAGATATAATACTCATGTAAAAATATAGGAAACATAAATACTTGGCTTACTAATTATTCAAGGCAAATACCTACCTAATTCTCACCCTGGTGTGGAAACAAAACATTGCCAGCTCCTTGCCCAGAAGCCTTCCTCATGCCTCTTCTCCTCCCCCAACCCCCTACCCCCAACCCCCAACCCCCACCAATCAAGGAAACCACTGTCCTGCCTCTGAGGGTAAACACTTCCCTGTTTTGCTTTCTAGTTTACCACCTCCCTATACCCCCCTGTACAATACGGATTCGTTTGGCCTGTCTTAAAATTTTTGCAAATTGAAATAATACAAATTCTTTTGTGTCTGGCTTCTTTCACTCAATATTGTGCTCAACTTATTTATCCAGTCTACCATTAATGGACATTTAAGTTATTTCTAGGTTCTGGCTGTTACAAACAGTGTTACAGTGAGCATTTATACATGTGTCCTGGTATATCAGCCAAGGATTTCTGTTGCGTATTTTCCTAAGAGAATTGTTTCTTCATGTGGTCTACACGTACCTGGATGAAGAAGGCTAAAATGTTTTCCAAAGAGATTGTGCCAATTTATGGCCCCACCAGCAGCACAGAACTGCAGATATGAGCTAATATATCAACAGCTGTATGTGCTGACATGAGCATACGAGCTGCTGATACGGCTCTACATCCTCCCAACACTTGGCATTGTCAGTCTTAATTTTTTTTAAGATTTTTATTTGAGAAAGAGAGAGAGAGAGCACATGCACGAGCCCGGGGGGAGGCAGAGGGAGAGGGAGAAGCAGACTCCTGGCTGAGCCAGGAGCCCAGCGCAGGGCTTGATCCCGGGACCCAGAGATCATGGCCTGAGCCAAAGGCAGACGCTTAACTGACTGAGCCACCCAGGCGCCCCTTAGTCTTCTAAATTTTAGCCATTCTGGTGAAAGTGTAGTGGTATTACATTGTGGTTTAAATTGTGCATTTCCCTGATGACTAATGAGATTGAGCACCATCTCAGGTGTTTATTAGCTATTTGGATATCTTCTTTTGTTACATGTCTGTTCAAATAAGGCCTCTGACTACTGGGTAGTCTGCTTTTTCTTATTGTTTTGTTGTTCTTTATATATGCTGGGTATAAGTCCTGTCTTGTCTATCTCTTCTCCCACTCTGTGGCTTATGATCTTCTTAATGGAAGTGATAGTAGTTATCACTTATCAGGATAGTAGTTATCTTTGGGAGTAGGAGGACTCTGGAATGCTAACGCTGGATACTTTCTAGATCTACAGAGTGAAAAATCACTGAGCTACACATGTCTGTCTTGTACGCTTTGCTGTACATATGTTGTATTTTACAAGAAAAATCTTTTAAAGATAGGCTTAATCTATGACCCATTAACTCCACCACTATGTATACAGTTAAGAGACAGAGGTACACATGTATTTGAGGGGACAGGATAAAAAATGTTCACGGCAGCATTGTTTGTAGTTCATATTATATTTCACCAAAAGTAACAGAATTGAGGGGCACCTGGGTGGCTCAGTTGGTTAAGCGACTGCCTTCGGCTCAGGTCATGATCCTGGAGTCCCGGGATCGAGTCCCGCATCGGGCTCCCTGCTGAGCGGGGAGTCTGCTTCTTCCTCTGTGTAGATTTTTCACTGTGTAGATTTTATTTCACAAAACAGGTTTTGTGAAATAAAAAGGATAAAATAAGAATGTGTTTTCAGCTGCTTTTATTTGCATAAAAAACCCCTAATCATATAAAGAAAACTAACCTGGTTAAATGTATTAGAGAGAACTGAGCTGAGAGGAGAAAGATAACTTAGACTGTATATTTTATATTTTTAAATTTTATATAGTTGTGTATTTTTTAAATTTTTGAGCCATGTGTCTATCTCATTATTCAAAAAATTAGACTAAAAAACTTACTAATATCCTTACAGTGATAAGATAGTGCATCCATAACATAAAAACAGCATGTGGGGCACCTGGGTGGCTCAGTTGGTTAAGCGTCCAACTCTTGATTTTGGCTCAGTTCATGATCTCAGGATTGTGAGATTGAGCCCTGTGTCAGGCTCCTCATTCAAGCGGGGAGTCTGCAGGAGATTCTCTCTCTCTCTCTCTCCCTCTGCCCCTCCCCCACATTCACTCTCTCTCTCTAAAATAAATAAATCTTAAAAAAAAACACAAAAACAGTATGCTATTAAAAAATTCTGCATGGAGCACTGGGTGTTATATGAAAACAATGAAGCGTGGATCACTACATCAAAAACTAATGATGTATTGTATGGTGACTAATATAACAGAATAAAATAAAATTTTAAAAAAATTCTGAAAACAAAAAGAGCTATTTGGAATAAAAATATATAACAGCATTAATGAGAGACACAAAAGAAGAATTGGAAGATGGTTTGTAAAAAAAACTACTAGCAACAACAGCAAAAGAGAAAGAAATGGAAATCAGTAGAACAAAGAATTTTTTAAAATGGAGTATCAACAACCAAATAAGAGTTTTTTGGAAGGCAGAGAAAAATGTGTGTGTGAATAGAAAAGGACTAAAATGGAAACTAGGCTTTTAAAATTCTGCACAAAAATGATTTCCCACCTAGAATTCTACACCCAGCCAAAAATATAAATTTAGCGTCAGGGTCAAGTAAATATATTTCCATGGCATATATTACTCTTTTATTTCTATAAATATATTTACACAATTATATATATATATTAAATAACACATTCTTGCATGACATTGTCAAACATACAAAGTTTCATTAAAATCTACCTGTCATGCATTCATTCTCAAGGATATACTGGAGGACATGCTCCCACAAAATGAAAGGGTAAATCAAGAAAGAGGAAGACATAAGAAACAGGAAGGAAGACAGAGGATCCCAAAAAAGGGGATCTGACACAAGACAGAGGTGAAAAGGATTTCTTGGGGGATGGCAAAGGGAAGGCACCACAGTAATAGCTACGTGTGAAGCTGAGAGCCACCTGACCAGTCTTCAGCAAGTCAACCAGCTCCAGGAGAGACCTCAAAGACCGGCCATTGATGCCTAGAGTTGAGACCATCTCCACCTATTACTAGCTGTGTGAACGTGGGCCAGATACCTTTACTCTATGCCTCAGTTTCCTCTTCTATAAAATGGGAATAACAATGGCACCTACTTCTCAAGGTTGTTATGAAGATGACTTAGTATTTGTTGTGTGCGTATAACACTGCTGGTACATAGTAAACATGAGTGTTTATAATTATTGTTATTATGATTATTACCTAATATGTTTGAATATGCAGAGAGGAGATTTAGACAACTGTGAAGAATTTGAAGTTGAATCACTGATATGTATCTAGTAAAGCAAAGAAATGACCAAGCCAGAAAATTATTAATTCCAGGGAAAAGAGGGGTGCCTGGGTGGCTCAGTCAGTTAAGCGTCTGCCTTCGGCTCAGGTCATGATCCCAGGGTCCTGGGATCAAGATCCATATCGGGTTCCCTTGCTGAGCAGGGAGCCTGCTTCTCCCTCTCCCACTCCCCCTGCTTGTGCTCTCTCTGTCAAATAAATAAATAAAATCTTAAAAAAAAAAATTCCAGGGAAAAGAGAGAGTTGTGCAGAAATAGTAATCACAGCATAGATACTACATGACTCAACCACAAACAGTCACAGTAATAAACACTGATGAGGAATCTGATCAAAACAACAATATTTATAGGCAAATATGTATGTTAGTGGGGGTGCATGGAAAAGTTAAATCTCTGCCTTCCATAACAGAACGTCAATAGATAATGGCCAAAACTTAGGAAAAAAAATCGAATCCATTAAAAAGATTAAGAGTGCTTGCCTCCAGTGAGCCAGAATCTGGCAAAAAAACAAAGCAGGGAAGAGCCATTTTTAAAAGACGACTTAGAGGTGCCTGGGTGGCTCAGTCGGTTGAACGGCTGCCTTCGGCTCAGGTCATGATCCTGGGGTCCTGGGATCGAGCCCCATGTCTGGCTCCCTGCTCAGTGGAGAGCCTGCTTCTCCCTCTCCCTCTGCCTGCCACTCTGCTTACTTGTGCTCTCTCTCTATCTCTCTGTCAAATAAATAAATAAAATCTTTAAAAATAAATAAATAAATAAATAAAAGACGACTTAGAGAACTGTTTGTCACCCTTTACCACTTGTACATAAAACTAAAAACTAATTTCAAATTACAAAGTGGCAAAAAATATTCACAAAAATATACAAGAACCATAATGAGTCATGAACCCTAATATTTAAAAAAAAAAACCTTTAAAAATCCATAAGCTATGAAACCAGAAATCAAGTAGAAGAAAAACTCTGGAAAGCACACAAACACATGGAGGCTAAACAACATGCTCCTGGGGCTGCCTGGGTGGCTCAGTCGATTAAGCATCTGCCTTCGGCTCAGGTCATGATCCTGGGGTCCTGGGATCGAGCCCTGCATCGGGCTCCCAGCTCAGTGGGGAGTCTGCTTCTCCCTCTGACCCTCCCCCCTCTCATGCTGTCTCTCTCTCACTCTCTCAAATAAATAAATCAAATCTTAAAAAAATAAATAAACAACATGCTCCTGAATCACAAATGGGTCAATTTAGAAATCAAGGAGGAAATAAAAAAATACATATAGACAGATGAAAATGAAAACACAATGGTTCCAAATCTTTGGGACTCAGCAAAAACAGTTCTAAGAGGGAAGTGTATAGAGATACAGGCCTATCTCAAGAAGCAAGAAAAATCTCAAATAAATAACCCAACCTTACACCTAAAGGAGCTAGAAAAAGAAGAACAAACAAAGCCCAAAGCTAGAGAAGGAAGGAAATAATAAATAGTAGAGCAGAAATAAATGAGATAAAGACTAAAAAAAAAAAAAAAATAGTAAAGGGCAATGAAACTAAGAGCTGCTTCTTTGAAAAGATCAACAAAATTGATAAACCTTGATCTCACCAAGAAGAGAATACTCAAATAAATAAAATCAGAAATGAAAAAGGAGACATAACAAGTGAACTCACAGAAATATTCTTTTTTATGTTATAATTTTTTATTTTTTAGGGAGAACAGTATAATGAAATTTAAGCAAGTAAAATAAAAGAAGGCCAGGCATGGACCTACAGTGACTCTATGTCCTCACCCAAGGATGTGTCCCTCTGATCATAAGGGAATATTATGAAAAATTATATGCCAACAAATTGGGACAACCTAGAAGAAATAGATACATTCCTAGAAACATAATCTCCCAAAATTGATTCAGGAAGAAACAGAAAATTTGAACAGACCCATAACCAGCAAGGAAATTGAAGCAGTAATCAAAAAACTCCCAACAAACGAAAGTCCAGAACCAGATGGCTTCACAGGTGAATTCTACCAAACATTTAAAAAAGAGTTACTACTGGGGTGCCTGGGTGGCTCAGTCGTTAAGCGTCTGCCTTCGGCTCAGGTCATGATCCCAGGGTCCTGGGATCGAGCCCCATATCAGGCTCCCCGCTCTGCGGGAAGCCTGCTTCTCCCTCTCCCACTCCCCCTGCTTGTGTTCCCTCTCTCGCTGTGTCTCTCTCTGTCAAATAAATAAATAAAAATCTTTAAAAAAAAAAAAAAAAGAGTTACTACTGGGGCGCCTGGGTGGTGCAGTCGGTTAAGCTTCCAACTCTTGGTTTCGGCTCAGGTTGTGATCTCAAGGTCATGGGACGGAGCCCCTCATCAGGCTCCACACTCAGCACAGAGTCTGTTTAAGATTCTCTCTCCCCCACCCCCCTCTCCCTCTGCCCCTACACACACACACTCTCTCTCAAATAAATAAATAAATAAATCTTTAAAAAAATAAAACTATTCCTTTCAAACTATTCTAGAAAGTAGAAGAGGAAGGAAAACTTCCAAATTCATTCTACAAGGCCAGCATTTCCCTGATACCAAAACCAGACAAGGACACTACAAAAAAAGAGAACTACAGGCCAATATCTCTGATGAACATAGATGCAAAAATCCTCGACAAAATATTAGCAAACTGAATCCAACAATATATTTTTAAAAATCCTAACCCTGGGATGCCTGGGTGGCTCAGTCGTTAAGCGTCTGCCTTCAGCTCAGGTCATGATCCCAGAGTCCTGGGATCGAGTCCCACATCGCGCTCCCTGCTCAGTGGGGACCCTGCTTCTCCCCCTCCCTCTGCTGCTCCCCCCACTGATGCTCTCTCTCTCTCTGACAAATAAATAAATAAAAATCTTTAAAAAAATAAAAATAAATAAATAAAAATCCTAACCCTAACCCTAATCCACAGTCAAGTGAAATTTATTCCAGGGATGCAATGGTAGTTTAATATTCACAAACCAGTGAGTGTCATATATCACATTAACAAGAGAAAGGGTAAAAACCATATGACCATTTCAACAGATGCAGAAAAAGCATTTGACAAAGTACAACATCCATTCATAACAAAAACTCTCAATAAAGTGGGTTTAGAGGGAACATGCTTCAACATAATAAAGGCCATATATAAAAAGCTCACAGCTAACATCATAGCTAATGGTGAAAACCTGAAAGCTTTTCCTCTAAGATCGGGAACAAGACAGGATATCCGCTCTCACCACTTTTTGTAAAAGATTTTATTTATTTATTTGAGAGAGAGAGAGAGAGAGTACAAGTGGGGTGGAGCAGAGGGAGAAGGAGAAGTAGAATCCTGCTGAGCAGGGAGCCTGCTGTGGGGCTCGAACCCAGGACCCCGGGATCATGACCTGAGCTGAAGGCAGATGCTTAACTGACTGAGCCACCCAGGCACCCCCACTCTTACCACTTTTATTCAACATCCTAGAAATCCCAGCCATAGCAATCAGACAATAAAAAGAAATAAAAGACATCCAAAGAAGTAAAATGTCCCTATTTGCAGATGACATGATACTATGTACAGAAAACCCTAAAGACTCCACCAAAAAACTATTAGAACTGATAAATTCAGTAAAGTCGCAGGATACAAAAATCAATATACAGAAATCTGTTACATTTCCATACACTAATAATGATGTAGCAGAAATAGAAATTGAGAAAACAATCCCATTTATAATTGCACCAAAAAGAATAAAGTACCTGGGAAAAAATTTTACCAAGGAGGTAAAAAATCCATACTTTGAAAACTATAAAACACTGATTTAAAAAATTGAACATAACACAAACACAAGGAATGACACACTAAGCTCATGGAATGGAAGAATTAATATTGTTAAAATGTCCATATTAACTAAAGTTGAGCTATAGATTCAGTGCAATCCCTATCAAAATACCAGGTACTTTTCATGGAACTCAAATAATCCTAAACTTTGCATGGAACCACAAAAGGCCCCAAATAGTCAAAGCATCCTTGAGAAAGAAGAACAAAGCTAGAGGTATCACAATCCCAGATTTCAATATATACTACAAGGCTGCAGTAATCAAAACAAAATAGTATTGGCACAAAAACAGACACATAGATCAACAGAACAGGATAGAGAGCCCAGAAATAAGCCCACACCTATATGGTCAACTGATTTATAACAAAGGGAGGTAAGAACATAGAATGGGGAGAAAACCGTCTGTTTTCAGTAAATGGTGCTCAGAAAACTAGATAGCTACATGCAAAGGAATGAAAATGGGCAACTTTCTTAAAACATATATAAAAATAAACTCAAAATGGATTAAAGATCTAAATGTGAGACCTGAAACCACAAAACTCCTAAAAGAAAACACAGGTCGTAATCTCTTGGACATTGACTGCCCTTAGCAACATATTTATGGATATGTCTCCTGAGGCAAAAGAAACAAAAGCAAAATAAACTATTGGGACTATACCAAAATAAAAAGTTCTTGCACAGCAAAGGAAACCATCAACAAAACAAGAAGGCAAACTAGTGAACAGGAAAGGATAGGGCAAATATATAATAGTCCAATAAGGGGTTAATATCCAAAATATACAAAGAACTTACACAATTCAACACCAAAAAATCCCAAAATCACCTATTAAAAATTGGGAAGAGGACCTGAATAGATACTTTTCCAAAAAAAGACATACAGATGGCCAATCGGCACATGAAAAGATGCTCAACATCACTAATTATCAGGAAAGTGCCCATCAAAACCACAATGAGATACCACCTCACACCAGTCAGAATGGCTAGAATCAAAAAGACAAGAAATAACAAGTGTGGGTGAAGCTGTGGAGAAAAGGGACCCTTCGTGCACTGTTGCTGGGAATGGAAATGGGTGCAATCACCGTGGTAGAAAGTACGGAGGTTACTCAAAAAATTAAAAAGAGAATTACTCTCCATGATCCACGGATGCCACAACTGGGTATGTACCCAAAGAAAATGAAAATACTTATTCAGAAAGATATATGCACCCCTATGTTTATTGCAACATTATTTACAATAGTTAAGATTAAGGAAGCAGCCCAAGTGTCCATCCATAAATGAATGGATAAAGAAGACGTGGTACACACACACACACTGGAATATTACTCAGCCATAAAAATGAACGAAATCCTGGGGCTCCTGGCTGGCTCCGTTGGTAGGGGCTGTGACTCGATCTTGGGGTTATGGGTTCGAGCCCCATGTTGGGTATAGAGATTACTTAGAAATACAATCTTAAAAAAAAAGAACGGACAGGAGATCACACAAGGAAAACACTTCCCCAGAGCCACTGACTGGGAAAATGCGAGGGGCTGATTACTGTGCGTTTTTACAAGCAGTGGAGCTCAAAGACTGGAGTTTTAGAGGTCTGAGCCATGGCTGGTGTGGAGCCCAGCAGGGGCTACAGTGTTCCTGCAGAGAAGGAGGGTGGAGGCCTCAGGGCTCACAGCATGCTCTGAGGATGCCCTGGGACACAACTGGGAGAGGCGGTTCCCCTTCTTGGAGGGCATCTGGGAGAGGTGGCCTTGCCTCTCAGGGGACAAAAGAGCCAGCAGGCACCAACATGCTCCCCTGCCACTTAGCGTAGGGGCAGAGACACCTGCTGAGGGCGGCTAACCTGGACACTACCATTTTGTTGCGTTTTATGCTAAACTCCAAGCTCCTGCGCACTGGTGCGAATGCCCTTTTGGGACAAACTGGCACCAGCCCCAGTGCATCAAGACCCACCCCCAGCGGACCGGTGAAGGACCGCACCATGCTGGGTCCCTACACTTTGGAGTTTTGGAACTCAGCCGACTTGCCTGGGATAAAAGACAGGTGCACTGATCTGCCGGGCAGGCAGGTGGCCCGGACACTGATAGGGTGAAGGCAGGGATCTGAGGGACACCTGGGACACACGACGGGAGAGTGTTCGCTCTTCTGTGAGGGCTTCCCAGACAGCAACAGGCATGAACTCCCCTCTCCGGGGATGAGGGAGAAGACTGGTGCGATTTTTCTCCCCTGTCCATCGGCATCAGCCAACAGTGGAGGCCTGAGCCGCTTACACCAAGCCCCGCCCCTCTCTGCTCAGCAGGTGCTTCTTTACTAGGGCAAGTGTGCCTGAGACCCAGAGCAGCAGGCCCCTCCCCCAGAAGACCAGCACAACCCCCCCACATATACCACATCTCCTGACCACAGAGTGCTGCAAAGCTTCAGCTCTACTGGAAATAGCATCAGGTCTCTTTTAACAAGCAGACCCTGGAGCACACCTAGTTAAAACTCGCCATACTCTGGCCAAGGTCCAAACACTGCCCCCCTCCCAACTGCAGGCAAGGAGAAACTCTGCAGAGGACTGACTGGAGGGGAAGAGCAGTGAAAACACAGCAGCAGAATGCAAACAGTATACACGAGGGACACTTCCTGAAGCACCAGGCCCTAGACAGTGCATGACCTCTTCTTCATTAAGCCATTACTCTCGGAAGCAAGAAACATTACAGGCTCTCCTAACACACAGAAGAAAACAGAGATCGAAGGGCGCCTGGGTGGCTCAGTCAGTCAAGTGTCTGCTTTCGGCTCAGGTCACAATCTCAGGGTCCTGGGATAGAGCCCCGCATCGGGCTCTGCACTCAGCGGGGAGTCTGCTTCTCCCTCTCCCTCTGCCCCTCCCCACTGCTCATGCTCTCTCTCTCTGTCTCAACTAAATAAATAAAATCTTAAAAAAAAAAAAAAACCAGAGACGTAGATGAAATGCCAAGATGGAGGATTCATCCCAAAAGAAAGAACAAGACAAGGTCACGTCCAGGAATCTAATTGAAATGGACATAAAGTAATATGCCTGACCCAGGATTCAAAGCAACAATCATAAGGAAACTAGCTGGGCTTGAGAAACCTTGACCTAAAAAGTAGTCAGGCCAAAATAAAAAATGCTATAACTGAGATGTGAAATGGATTGGATGTAATGATCACAAGGATGGAAGAAGCAGAGGAATGAATAAATGATACAGAAGATAAAATTATGGAAAATAATAAAGCTGAAAATAGGGAAAGAAAAATATTGGATCATGAATGTAGAATTGGGAACTCAGCAACTCCATGAAGCATAATAACATTCATATTATAGGAGTCCCAGAAGAAGAAGAGAGAGAAAATGAGGCAGAGGTTTATTTGAAGAAATTATAGGTGAAAACTTCTTTAATCTGGGGAAGGAAACAGACATCCAAATCCAGAAGGCACAGAGAACTCCATCAAAATCAACAAAAGCAGGCCAACACCAAGACACATTGTAGTAAAATTTGCAAAATACAGAGATAAGGAAAAAAATCCTAAAAGCAGCAAGGGAAAAGAAGTCCCTAACTTATAAGGGAAGACAAATAAGGTTAGTGGCAGATCTTGCCACGGAAACCTGGCAGGCCAGAAGAGAGGGGCAGGATATATTCAATGTGCTAAATGGGAAAAATATGCAGCCAAGAATACTCTATCCAGCGAGGCTGTCATTCAGAATAGAAGGAGAGATAAAGAGTTTCCCAGACAAACGAAAACTAAAGGAGTTCAAGACCACGAAACCAGCCCTGCAAGAAATATTAAAGGGGACTCTTTGTGTGGGAAAGACAGACCAAAAGCAATAAAGACTAGAAAGGAAAAGAGAAAAGCTCCAGAAACAACTACTTAACAAATAATACAATGGCAACAAATTCATATATATCAATAATCACTCTGAATGTCAATGGGCTACATGCCCCGATCAAGAGACATGGGGTATCAGAATGGATAAAAAAAAAACAACAAGACAGTCATTTTAGACCCAAAGATACCACCGGATTAAAAGGGAGGGAGTGGGGAACCATTTATCATGCTGATAGATATCAAAAAAAGCTGGAGTAGCCATACTTATATCAGACAAGCTAGATTTTAAAACAAAGACTGTAACAAGAGATGAAGAAGGGCATTAAATAATAATTAAGGGGTCTATCCATCACGAAGATCTAACAATTGTAAGTATTTATGCCCCCAACCTGGGAGCACCCAAATATATAAATCAATTAATAACAAACATAAAGAAGCTCATTGATAATAATATAATAACAGTAGGGGACTTTAACACCCCACTTACAGCAATGGACAGATCATCTAAGCAGAAGATCAACAAGGAAACAAGGGCTTTGAATAACACACTGGACCAGATGGACTTAACAGATATATTCAAAACATTTCATCCTAAAGCAGCCAAATATACATTCTTTGCGAGTGCACATGGGACATTCTCCAGAATAGATCACATACTGGGTCACAAATCAGGCCTTAACCAGTACAAAGAGATTTAGATCGTACCATGCATATTTTCAGACCCCAACGTTGTGAAACTTGAAGTCAACCACAAGAAAAAATGTGGAAAGAAGACAAATAAATGGAGGTTAAAGAACGTCCTACTAAAGAATGAATGAGTTAACCAGGAAATTAAAGAAGAATTTAAAAAATACATGGAACCAAATGAAAATGAAAACACATTAGTCCAAAACCTCTGCAGCAAAAGCAGTCCTAAGAAGGAAGTATATAGCAATACGGGCCTACCCCCAGGAGCAAGAAAAATCTCAAATATAGAACCTAACCTCACACCTAAAGGAGCCAGAAAAAGAACGGCAAATGAAGCCTAAAGCCAGCTGAAGAAGGGAAGTAATAAAGATTAGAGCAGAAATAAATGATATAGAAACAAAAAAAAAGGTAGAATAGATCAATGAACCTAGGAGCTGGTTCTTTCAAAGAATTAACAAAATTGATAAACCCCTAGCCAGACTTGTCAAAAAGAAGAGAATGGACTCAAATAAAATCACAAATGAGAGAGGAGGGATCACAACAAATACCACAGAAATACAAACAATTATAAGAGAATATTATGAAAAATTATATGCCAACAAACTGGGCAATCTGGAAGAAACAGACAGATTCCTAACCAAAACTGAAACAGGAAGAAAGAGAAAATTTGAACAGACCAATAACCAGCAAACAAACTGAATGAGGAATCAAAAAATCTCCCAATAAACAAAACCAGGGCCAGATGGCTTCCCAGGGGAATTCTACCAGACATTTAAAGAAGAGTTAATAGCTACTCTTCAAAGACTATCCCAAAAAATATAAATGGAAGGAAAACTTCCAAACTTATTCTACAAGGCCAGTATTACCTTGATTCCAAAACCAAAGACCCCACTAAAAAGAATTACAGGCCAATATCCCTGATGAACATGGATGCAAAAATTCTCAACAACACACTAGCAAATCAAATCCAACAGTACCTTAAAGGAATCATTCACCACGATCAAGTGGGATTTATTCCTGGGCTGCAAGGGTAGGTCAATAACTGCAAATCAATCAACATGATACACCACATTAAAAAAAGAAAGGGTAAAAACCATATGATCCTGTCAATAGATGCAGAAAAATAATGAGACAAAATACAGCACCCTATCTTGATAAAAACACTCAAGAAAGTAGGGTAGAAGGAACATACCTCAACATCATAAAGGTCATATATGAAAGACCCAGAGCTAACGTCATCCTCAATGGGGGAAAACTGAGAGTTTAACCCCTAATGTCAGAAACAAGACGGGGATGCCCACTCTCACCAATGTTATTTAACATAGTACTGGAAGTTCTAGTCTCAGCAGTCAGACAACAAAAAGAAATAAAAGGCATCCAAATCGGCAAGGAAGAAGTCAAACTTTCACTATTTGCAGACAACATGATACTGTATGTAGAAAACCTGAAAGACTCCACCATAAAATTGCTAGAACTGATATACAAATTCAGTAAAGTCACAGGATACAAAACCAACATACAGAAATCTGTTGCATTTCTATACACCAATAATGAAGCAGCAGAAAGAGAAATCAAGAAATCGACCCCATTTACAATTGCACAAAAACCCTAAGATACCTAGGAATAAACCTAACCAAAGAGGTAAAGGAGCTGTACTCTGAAAACTATAGAACACTTAGGAAGGAAATTGAAGAGGACACAAAGAAATGGGAAAGCATTCCATGCTCATGGATTGGAAGAACAAACATTATTAAAATGTCTTTACTACCCAAAGCAATCTACACATTTAATGCAAGCCCTATCAACACCAGCATTTTTCACAGAGCAGGAACAAACAATTCTGAAATTTGTATGGAACCAGAAAAGACCCCAAATAGACAAAGCAATTCTGAAAAAGAAAAGCAAAACTGGAGGCATCACAATTCCAGACTTCAAGCTCTATTACAAAGCTGTAGTCGGGGCGCCTGGGTGGCTCAGTCGGTTAGGCAGTTGCCTTCGGCTCAGATCATGATCCCAGGGTCCTGGGATCGAGCCCCACGTTGGGCTCCTGCTCAGCGGGGAGTCTGCTTCTCCCTATCCCTCTGCCTGCTGCTCTGCCTACTTGTGCTCTCTCTCTCTAGCTCTCTGTCAAATAAATAAATAAAATCTTTAAAAAAAAAAGCTGTAGTCATCAAGACAGTATGGTACTGGCACAAAAACAGACACAGAAATCAATGGAACAGAATAGAGAGCCCAGAAATGGACCTACAACTATATGGTCAACTAATCTTCGACAAAGCACAAAAGAATATCCAATGGAAAAAAGTCTCTTCAACAAACAGTGTTGGGAAAACTGGACAGCCACATGCAGAAGAATGAAACTGGACCACTTTCTTACACCACCCACAAAAATAAACTCAAGATGGATGAAAGACCTAAATGTGAGACAGGAATCCATGAAAATCCTAGAGGAGAACACAGGCAGCAACTTCTTTGACCTTGGCCGCAGCTACTTTTTACTAGACACATCTCTGGAGGCAAGGGAAACAAAAGCAAAAATGAACTACTGGGACTTCATTAAGAGAAAAAGCTTCAGCACAGCAAAAGAAACAATCAACAAAACTAAAAGGCAACGTACAGAATGGGAGAAGATATTTGCAAATGACATATCAGATAAAGGGCTAGTATCCAAAATCTATAAAGAACTTATCAAACTCAACACCCATAAAACAAATATCCAGTTAAGAAATGGGCAGAAACATGAATAGACATTTCTCCAAGGAAGACATCCAGATGGCTAACAGACACATGAAAAGATGCTCAACATCACTCAACATCAGGGAAATACAAATCAAAACCACAGTGAGATATCACCTCACACCTGTCAGAATGGCTAAGATTAACAACACAGGAAACAACAGATGTTAGCGAAGATATGGAGAAAGGGGAACCCTCTTGCACTGTTGGTGGGAATGCAAGCTGGTGCAGCCACTCTAGAAAACAGTATGGAGGTTCCTCAAAAAGTTAAAAATAGAACTGCCATATGACCCAGCAATTGCACTACTAGGTATTCGCCCAAAAGATACAAAAGTACTGATTCGAAGGGGTACATGCATCCCAATGTTTATAGCAGCATTATCAACAATAGTCAAATTATGGAAAGAGTCCAAGACATCCATCGACTAATGAACGGATAAATTAGACATGGTATATATATCTATATATCTCTCTATATATAGTGGAATATCTATATATATAATGGAGTATCTATATATATATACATAACGGAATATTATTGAGCCATAAAAAAGAATGAAACCTTGCCATTTACAATGGTGTGGACAGAGCTAGAGAGTATTATGATAAGCGAAATAAGTCAGATAGAGAAAGTCAAATACCACATGATTTCACATATATGTGGAATCTGAAAAATAAAACAAACAAATCAAAAAACTGAAAAAAGATCCTTAAATACAGAAAACAAACTGATGGTTGCCAGAAGAGAGGTCGATGGGGTAATGGCAAAATAGATAAGGGGGATTAAGAGTACAAACTGCCAGGTGTAAAATAAGTAAGTCATAGGAATGAAAGGTACAGCCTAGGCAATAGAATCAATAACACTGTAATAACATTGTATGGTGACAGATGGTGATTACACTTATTGTGGTATTTAGTAATGTATAAAACTTTCCAATCAATATGTTGCACATCTGAGGGGCGCCTGGGTTAAACAGGCAGTTAAACGTCTGACTCTTGATTTCAGCTCAGGTCATGATCACAGGGTTGTAAGATTGAGCCCCGCATTGGGCTCCACGCCGGGCGTGGAGCCTGCTTAAGATTCTCTCTTTCCCTCTGCCCCTCTCCGCAACCCCCCTCTAAAAAAAATATGTTGTACATCTGCAAGTAATATAACATGGTATGTTAGTTATCCTTCCATAAAGAAATCCATAAGCTAAGATAAATAAAGCAGCAATGGGCAAGAGAAGAAAATTCACACAAGGGAAAAGAATGACCAATAAAACTTCCCTGATTATGCTGCTTGCTTAAAGAACAAGTCATACAAATTAATGAGTTACTGTCTTTCATTCTAGATTCCTGGCCCTGGGTACCTCTTCCTCCTCACCTCACAGGAGTTGTCACATCTCCCCACAGCTCGAGCCAGGGATGGCCCAGGAGAGCTCCAGTTGGCTGGCATGTTCCTGTTGGGCATCAGCCCTCCAGCTCTCTTGCTGATGCTCCTCCCACGAGCCTGAAGCCAAGTGGGCTCCGTGGACTCAATCAGAGCTGAGCTGCTGGGGCCAGAAGACAGTTCCTGCAGCCTCCGCTGTGGGGTCTGGCCCACAGGTTCAACAGAGACTCCAAGAAACCTGCAAAGACAGTGTCCACATGGTCAGTCATTTAGCATTGACCCCACAAATGCTTCCTGGGGGCACCAAAGTACAGTTCCTGGCCTTGGATATTGTGGGATAGACGAAGTCCAGCCAACACCCATTCTAGTCATTCATCAAAATGGAATATGAGCAAGACCATGACATTTGGACAAACATTCTTTAAGCCTTAAATTCTCGCTCTGCCAACTTTTAGCTATGAGAATATAAAAATGCTTCTTTACTTTTCTTTTCAAAATGAGTCAAAACTATTCACCTCAAGGGGTTGTGAAAATTAAATGAGATGACGTTTGTAAGGCACTTGGCAGCAGGCTGGCCCCAGGAAACATTTAATTCAGATTAGCAAGTACTGTCATTACAAGGGATCAGGTAATATGCAGAAGTAGCTACCTCACTTAATTTGCACAACGATCCTCTCACCCATGTGTTGCCATAATTATTATTATTTCATTTTATGCACACAGAAACAGAGGCCTAGTGATATTAAGTCAAAGCCAGTCTACCTGGCTTCAAAATTTACATTCTCAACACTATAATACTCAGTACCTTTTGTGTGGTAGGCTTAAAATAAACATGGTTCTGTTTAACAGATGTTGAAAACATGACTGCGATTTGGAACTAAAAAAAAGTAGAGTTTCTTAAAACAGAAGAGATAGGCCATAAGGAAAATGCTAATAGCCTGAGACTCCAATGTCTTAACTACCTCAAAATATGCAGAGGTAAAACTGTTTCTCCTCTTACAGGATCTAGGGAGGAGAGGGTGTCTCTGTGTCTATATTTAGAAACAGTTTTATTCTGATCAACTAATAAAAGCACTACAGATTTAGTCATTCTTGTTGGGAAAGGGAAAGTATCCTTTATAAAATGAAGAGGAACTTAATTAAGAAAAACAGAAGTAAGAAATGGGATAAAGAGGAAACAAGAAAGTAAATAAGGAATAAAATAAAAGGCATGAACAAGTTGAATTTTAAACACATAAACATGATGTTATATCAAAGAGAGACTATGCTTTCTTTCCTTATGCCCATGGAACTTGTACAGAATTCCATTTAATAACTTGGCCATGAAGAAAATCTGGTAAGGGGACCTGGGTGGCTCAGTCGTGCAACTGACTCTTGGTTCCGGCTCAGGTCATGATCTCATGGGTCTTGGGATCGAGCCCCATGTAGGGCTCTGTGCTCTGTGGGGAGGTTGCTTGAAAGATTCTCTCCCTCTGACCCTCCCCTCGCTTACTCTCTCTCTCTAATAAATAAATCTTAAAAAAAAGAGAAAATCGGGCACCTGGGTGGCTCAGTTGGTTGGGCGACTGCCTTCAGCTCAGGTCATGATCCTGGAGTCCCAGGATCGAGTCCCACATCAGGCTCCCTGCTCAGCAGGGAGTCTGCTTCTCCCTCTGACCCTCTTCCCTCTCGTGCTCTCTATCTCTCATTCTCTCTCTCTCAAATAAATAAATTAAAAATCTTAAAAAAAAAAAAAGAGAAAATCTCGCAGATGTTTTAATGTTGGGAATTGACAGGCTACATGGTCTGATCGTAACATAAGACGTTCAATATCGTTAGTCATTACAGAAATGCAAAGCAAAACCAAAATATTCCATTCATTAGGAGACCGCTTCACATCCATGAGGATGGCTAAAATAAGGGGTAAAAAAAGACAGTAACAGGTATTGGTGAGATGTGAATAAATTGGAGCTCTCATATATTGCTGGTAGAAATGGAAAATGGTATAGCCACTCTGACAGTTTGGCAGTTCCTCAAAATGTTACCCACAGAGTCACCATATGATCCAGCAATTCCACTCCTAGGTACCTTGCCAAGAGAAATGGAAACACATGTCCTCTCCAAAACTTACATACACAACTATTCACAGCAGTATTATTCATAGTAGCCAAAAAGTGGAAATCACCTAAATGTCCATCAATTGAAAATGGAGAAACACAATTTAGTATATCCATAAAATGGAATATTATTTTACAATCAAAAAGAAGTACTGATACAGGGCGCCTGGGTGGCTCAGTTGGTTAAGCGACTGCCTTCAGCTCAGGTCATGATCCCAGGGTCCTGGGATGGAGCCCCGCATCAGGCTCCCCGCTCAGCGGGAAGCCTGCTTCTCCCTCTCCCACTCCCCCTGCTTGCGTTCCCTCTCTTGCTGCCTCGATCTCTGTCAAATAAATAAATAAAATCTTAAAAAAAAATACACATTCTCTTCAAGCACCCATGCGACATTCTCCAAGACATACCACACCCAGGGTCATAAAACAAACCTCCATAAATTGAAATCATATGATATATGTCCTCTAATATCACCAAACTAGAAATCAATAACAGAAAGATAACAGGAAAGTCTCCAAACACTTGAAAATTAAACAATACATTTCTATATCATCCATGGATCAAAGAGGTGGTCTCAAGGCAAATTAAAAAGTCGCGAATGAAAATAAAAACACAACAGATCAAAATTTGGGGGATGAAGATAAAGCAGTGTCGAGAGGGAAATTTATAGTACTAAATGTTTATATGAGAAAAGAATTAAGGTCTTAAATCAAAAATTTAAGCTCCCATCTCAAGAAACTAGAAAAAGAACAAAGTAAACCCAAAGCAAGCAGAAGGAAGGAAGGAATAGATGTAAGAGCATAAATCAATGAAATTGAAAACACTTACCAAATTGTTGAATCACTCTATTGTACACCTGAAAAAAAAATAGTTGAGATAATATATGTAAATACAGAAAAAAAGAAATTGAAAACAGATAAACAATACAGAACAATCACTGAAACCAAAAGCTGGTTCTTTGAAAAGATTGATAAAAGTGGTAATCCTCAGGCAAGACTGATAAAGATAAAAAGAAACAAGATAAGAATTACCAATACCAGAACTGAAACATAAGATATAACTACAGATGCTGCAGCCATTAAAATGAAAGTAAGGGATTACCACAAACAACTTAAATACACATAAATTCAACAACTTCCATAAAACACAAACTTCCACAACTCACCCACTGCTAAATATACACTCTGAAAAAAATTAAATAGATAATCTGAAATCATATAACTACTACAGAATTTGAAGCCATCATCACAAAGCTTCCAAAAGGAAATGTCCAGGCCCAGATGGTTTCACTGGAGGATTCAACCAGTTAAAGGAAAAATTAGCATAATTCTACATAATCTCTTCCAGAAAATACAAAAGAGAATACTTCTTACCTCATTCTATGAGGCCAGTACTACCCTAATACTAAAACCAGACAAAAACAGTACAAAAAACTAAAACTGTAGGCCAATATCTTTCATAAACCGAGTTACAGAAAATCCTCAAAAAAAAAAAGGCAGTAGCTAATCCATTCCGCGAACATATAAAAAGAATTATACACCACAACCAAGTGAGATCTATTCCAGGAATGTAAGGCTGGTTCAACATTCAGAAATCAATCAGTGCATTCTCCCATATTAACAAGCTAAAGAAGAAAAATCACAAGATCATATAAATTCATACAATATTGACAAATTTCAACACCCATTCATGATAAAACTAAATAGACACATAGATCAATGGAACAGAATAAAGAACCTAAAAATAGCCCCACACAAGTATGTGCAATTTATTTTTCACAAAGGTGCAAAACAAGTCAAAGAAGGAAGGATAGTCTTCAACAGATGGTGCTTGAGTAATTGAACATTCAAACAGATGAGCTTCAACCTAAGTCTCACACTAGATACAACACTGAACTCAAAATGCACCACGAACAGCAGGAAGGAGAAACGGACCAATCACCAACACACTGGAGAATTTCTCTCTCCTCGGGAACAGGAGACAAGGACAACAAAGAGTGTAAATTTTGTATGACACAGTTGACAACTAAACAACTAAATATTATTTTTGATTAAAATATGGAACATTTATAAAAATTCACCACGGCCTAGGCCATGAGTCTTCTCCTGTTTCGAGGAAGGAGCTTCACGTAGACATTTTTCTGACCACAGAAAACTAAGGCTAGAAATCTATTAAAAAGATAAACTTTTGGAAACTAAAAACGCACTTCTAAATAACTCGTGGGCAGAAGAAAAATCAACTCTTAGGGTACACTTAGAACATAATGGACCGAACCTTGTGGGTCTTAGAGTGAACTTCAGGACCTTAACGTTGAGAGAAGAGGAAAGCCTGCAAAATAATGATCGAATCATCCAATCCATTAGACAACCGATTCCATCACTGACCACACAGAATCCCCCAACACTCACGCTCCCCGGGGCCCCATCACCTCCACATCCCTCCGACACAGAGCATTGAGATCCTCCTGACAACTATTAAACCACCGCTGAGAACCGTAGCCGCTTCCGGTCACCACCCCCTAGCACCGCCCCTTCTCAGGGTTTGGGGCGACGAACGAAGGGGGCGTGGTCCTGCACACGCGCAAAACTACATTCGAAGCCGCTGTCCGCCCAGAGTCGACATGGGGATGTTACGGAATCGGTACTTTGGAGCGTTCAGGGCCCCTAGGCCGCGTTGCCAGGCGGGGAACGTGGCCGCGCCCGGGTCGCGCTTCCCCGTGGGGTGCGCCATGTTGGAGGAGTGACCGTTCCGTACCGAGGGTGCGGAAGCCTCTAAACTCACAGAGCAG
This sequence comes from Leptonychotes weddellii, assembly GCF_054177405.1. Lineage (NCBI taxonomy): Eukaryota > Metazoa > Chordata > Mammalia > Carnivora > Phocidae > Leptonychotes > Leptonychotes weddellii. The sequence continues at coordinate 70,042,343 of NC_138385.1, forward strand.
AGCGGCGGAGCTGTCTCAGTGGCGGGGAGCATGGGTGGCGACGTTCTTTGGGGCGGTCTTCCTGGAGGAGGGGGGTCTTTGGATCTGTACTCTGGATCTGTGTGATAATGTTCAGAGAAGCTGAAGGGCCTCTGGAAAGACGCAGACGTGCCAGCGGCTGTGCTCTCCTGGCAGATACCACACGATGTGAAAGCGGGGGAGAAGTCAGACTGGTTTACAGTGCTCTCCTGGAACATACCACGAGCGAAGAAGGGGAAGAAATTGGGGGTGTGCAGGCCTCCTAGGACATAGCACTGAGGGATAAAGGGGAAGTCGGTGTCAGATTCCCCTCCGTTGTGCTTGTAGGGGTTGGCTGCGGGGTCTGAATGCTCCCATAGTCTACATTATCTCCCACTCCAGCAACCCCAGATGAAATAAAATATGAACAAATAATACTTTTTTATTTTTCCTTAATCTAAAGCATTACGTCAATAAAAGCATCTTCAGGAAACTATTATTTTTATTTCCACATAAAATAAAATCTGCACTGTGATAGTGCCCTTTTGAAAATGTAGCTTTAAGACGAGACTGATGCTGCCCTTCAACCGGTTTGCTGTCCCTAATATTACTTCTAATATAGAAATTCCCTTCTATATTAGATGCCCATACCCTTCTAGGACGTGTCACTGGGGTAGGAAGGGAAGAAGTCCTGTTGCCCTTTACCTGGGAATGCCTACTTTCCCTTCAAAACCAAGTTCAAATATCGCCTCCTCCAAGGAGTCCTACAGGCAGAAGTCCTCCTACAGGCAGAAGGCTCTGTACCCCACTGAAGGTTTCTCTGAATCCTCAGGTGAGGAAGGTATTTTGAGGGGACCCGACACAGGCCCAGGTATGGACTTACTGGATGCTCTCAGTCCAATCACATCCTCTCTGCTCAGTTTCACAATCTGGAATGTAAGAGTGTCCTACTCAGCCTAAGACCATCTGGGACTCATTTGTAGTCTGACAGATCCATCAGTCAATGAGGGAGACCACACACCAGAGGAACCATGGAACCACTAAACAAAGGGAAAGACAGAGTTACAGGATTCGGAGGAATGGTGAAGTTCAGGTGAAATAGAAATGAAGCAGTGTTTTGGTGACCTTAAGGCAAAATGGAGCTGTATGTGAACCACAAAGTGAACTTGAGTCCTGTTTTCCTGAAAACAATAAAGTTAAGATAGATATAAAATGTTGTGTCTAGATACCCCTCATCTCTGGTCAGGGTTGGAAATCCTGGCTGCTTCTTTGTGTCTAAGTGACTTAGAGTCTCCAGCAAGAGTAGGATGTTTCGTTTGAACTGATACCGTTTCAAATAGCAGCTTTCTGATAGTCCGTGATTGTAGTGAAGGAAGTTTCCCAGTGACTGAGAAAGCAGTAGTCACTCAAAGTAGAGTTCTTTATGGCATGACAGCAGCAGCACGTCCTTGGGAGAAATAGTGTTTCCCAATAACTTTGCATCTGACTTTATCTGTGATTGTTCTCCTAGCCTGATGAATGGCAGGGCAGATTTTTATAGTCCGAGCTACTTTTTGCTTTCTTAGAGGGTTGGACTCTAAGCATTCCAAATTCTCTTTCTACATATATAGCCCTGGTCTGATAGTTTACTGAATGAAGAAACAAAGAAGGAATTGAATCACTGGTAGCTTGTCTGACGTGCTTCTATATAGAGTTTCAAGAATCCCTGTTCATGTTGTTGAGCATCTTAATAGTACTACAGTTATATTTCAAAAAAATAATAGACCGTTAGACCATTTCAGAGAAGAAGGAAAGATAGAGCCAATAAGCATATGAGGAGGTGTTCAAAGTCATTAGCTATCAGGCAAATACAAATCAGGACGTGATGAGATGACATTTTATACCCACTCAATTCACAAAAATTTCAGTCTGACAATACCCAGTATGGAAGAGGATGTGCACCCACAGGATCGTTTTGCCCTGTGGAAGGAATGTGAATCAGTGTAACCGCTTGTAGAGAGCAAAATGGAGTCTGTCGTGTCAAGCAGGAGCCCGTGTCGAGCAATGACGCAAGTAGGTAAAGGTACTGCAGCTAGGAGGGATGGCCGGGACCAGCATCAGCCGACACCCCAGAACTGATAACGAGCAGAACCAGAGGAGGTCTGCAGGGACCCGAAACCAATTAAACCCCTTTAAAAGGGGAGGATTTTTTGCAGCAAGCTGTCAGACTCTTCAGACGTGACCCTTCTGTCTGACCACTTAGAAAAGGCAGCTGCCTCTGATAGCTGTGCCCGATTGATCTCCGAACAGAACTGAGATCCTTCACTGCTTGAACGTAAGAAGCAGCAGGTGCCAAGAGCGGCCCCAGATTGGGCGGAGGCCTTATCTCAATTGCATGCTCACAGACTGACTTTGTGTTTCATTCCTTAACTTCCTACACCCTTCTGTTATCTTGTTCGTTGCGTGGTTGGTCTTCTGTCTTGCTCTGTGTGCTGTGTAAGAAGCCAGGTTTAATCACATGGTGAAATGTCACTGAGTTTGGAGTCCCGAACCTGCTTTATAATGGTGATAAACTTTGCTTTATGATTGAATAAAGCTGACATTGTGGAAAGACACAACTCATGGTGTGCACCTTCATAGTGTGCTTATGACACCACTTTAGAAAATAGGCATTCCCTCCTACAAGTGAATATTTACATACCTCACAATCCAGCCAGTCCACTCGTAGGAATGTATCCAAAAGAGGGTAGGGGGCCTGGCTGGCTCAGTCAGTTAAGCATCCGACCCTTGATTTCGGCTCAGGTCATCATCTCAGGGTCGTGAAATCGAGCCCCGAGTTCAGGCTCTGTACTGGGCATGGAGCCTGCTTAAGATTCTCTCTCTCCCTCTCCCTCCACCCCTCCCCCCCCACACCCTCTCTTCGTCAAACAAACAAACGAAAAGGAACATTCCCACATGAAACCTAGGATATGCATGACAATCCCTTCACAACAGAAAAACCTAGAAACAAAACTGGATGCTCATCAACAGGAGTCAAAATGAATAAACTAGAATAATACTCAACAATATGGATGAACATTAAAGAAAAAAAACCCTGTAATTCCCGAAAGATTATATAAAGCATAACACACTTTTATAAGAATAAAAGCTACTAACATAAAGAACATAAACTATTTAGGACTGTATGTAATTGCAAGAAAATTACGTTAAAAAATAAAAGGTTTATGAACTTGCGATTCAGGATGATGTTTACCTCAGTTAAGGGGAGGCAGGGCAATGAATTGGGGGACCACATGGATAGATGCAGGTTATCATCAAGGCCATACAAAGGGTGGTAGGCACATTAAGTGCTAACTTTACTATCAAAACTATTTAAATTAGGGGCGCCTGGGTGGCTCAGTCGGTTAAGCGTCTGCCTTCGGCTCAGGTCATGACCCTGGGGTCCTGGGATCGAGCCCCGCGTTGGCTCCCTGCTCAGCGGGGAGCCTGCTTCTCCCTCTCCCTCTGCCCCTCCCCCCTGCTCGTGCGCGCGCGCGCTCTCTGTCTCTCTCTCTCTCTCTCAAATAAATAAAATCTTTGAAATAAATAAAATAAAAATAAATAAATACTATTTAAATTAATTGGGAAAATTAAGCTGTTAGGTAAATATCTAAATGTAAAAAGACAAAGTCTGCATGGAGAAAAGTGCCATCCCTTCCTTGAGTAGGGCAAGAAAATCGTTGGCCCCAGCCCAGAGACGCCATCCAGTGGTGGGATGAGCAGAGAGGCAGGAGGCCCATGACCTTGACACTTACTGAAGCCCCTGCCAAAGATGCTCTGGCTCCATGGCTCACTCCATCATCATACCTGCTCCAGTGTCTTTTCTTTAGATGTCTTCCTTCCCCGACCTACCCCCACTACTCTCTAGCTCCTCACCATGCCTTAGTTTTCTTCGTAGCCTTCTGTTTTTTCAGAATGATCTTATTCATTTACTGTTCACTCATTTACTTGCTCATGCTGATACTGAAGTGATTTCTGCTTCTCATATATGTGCAGTAATTGACTGCTTTATTTTTGGTAGCTGTACCACACACGTAGAGAGCAGTAAAACACATAAAAGCAGGGTCATTGTCTTAAAAGATTATTCCCTTCAAAAGACTCTGCAGGCATCTCTGGATGATACAACTAATTATAAAATTGATTTGGTAGGAGTAAGGCAGGAAATGCTAAAAAGATGGAGAACTTGTAAGTATTTAAGACCCTATTTGTTCATCCATCAAATATTTATTGATCACCAGTCACTGCTCTTGGTACTTGATATTGGGTAAAACAAAACAGACCCCAAACTCCTAGTTTCATGAGCCCAACATCCTAGTGGGGAAGAGGGCAATAAACACTGTTTGTCAATAGTTGATAACACTAAAGGGGGTGGATGGGGCACTAATGTGAGTTAGAAATATTGGGGGAGGGGGCTGCCACTTCAAATAGAGAGATCAGAGTCTCCTTTTAAACTCTACAACTGGCAATGCTTGAGCGGCTCAGTCGGTTAAGTGTCTGCCTTCGGCTCAGGTCATGATCCCAGGGTCCTGGGATCGAGTCCCACATCGGGCTCCTTGCTCAGCGGGGACCTGCTTCTCCCTCTGCCTGCCGATCCCCCTGCTTGTGCGCTCTCTCTCTCTGACAAATAAATAAAGAAAATCTTTAAAGAAAAAAATAAAGTAAAATAAAATAAAAATAATTCTACAACTGACTGTCCTGAATCCTGGAGCAGGCCAGTTGTGAATCTTCACATTTATGCTGGCAACCAGTTGAAAACAAGGAAGAATGCAAGGTCAGAATATTTACACATCTGCAGCTAAGGACATAATGATGAGCACCTTTTTATCCTATTAGGTAAATGCAAAGAGTGGTATCCACGGTCTTCCCATCAGCCTTGTCTTGCATGCCTTCTTCCTTCAGTAGATGAAAAATATCTTACAATATGGTAAAATATTATCTGTCTTCCACTGACAGAGGTAGAGGAAAACTTCATAAAAGTATCAGGTTCAATGGCTAAGCAGGGACCTCTGGACCAAAGCCACAACCATTTACATATGTCAGGAGACAGCAGGCAATGATAGCTTATTTATTTTACACCCAAATTTTTTAAGGTTGTTTTTTTGTTTTTTTAAAGATTTTATTTATTTATTTGACAGAGAGATAGAGAGAGCCAGAGAGCACAAGCAGGGGGAGTGGGAGAGGGAGAAGGAGAAGCAGGCTCCCCGCTGAGCAGGGAGCCCGATGCGGGGCTCGATCCCAGGACCCTGAGATCATGACCTGAGCCGAAGGCAGATGCTTCACCGACTGAGCCACCTAGGCGCCCCTTACACCCAACTTTTTTGGAAAATTTTTACACTACACAAAAGTTGAAAGAATTGTACTAGGAACATCCAAATGCCCTCCACCTGGATATAACAACTGTTAATTTTTGCTACATTTGCATAATCTCTTTCTGTACATACATACAGGCCCCATCATTTAAAAATAATGTAATAAATAAATAAATAAATAAATAAATAAATAAAATGTCCAAAGAAAATTATTTAAGGAACTGAAGTAGAGTTGTTAAAGGCTATATTCAACTGATGGGCATCAGGTAACCCCACCCCCACCTCTGACCCCAGATTGAAGCATGATTAGGGTTTATATAGGGGAAAGTTGGATATGTGTCTTTGCAGTTTGGGCTTAGGTGATAGGTTTTTTTTACCTTAAGGGAAGCTCACAGTTAGGGGATTGTTCTAGTTTTTGAGCCCCTCTCCCGATCAGACCCCCATATCATCAGAACAGTACTTTCTGAGAATTGTTTTTGTAAGCCTTGTGGCTTATCCACTAGTCAAAGTTCATGCGGAAGGGGGAAGGACAGATAGCAAAAGAAAGAAAGAAAGGACTCCAGCATGTTTGTTTTATAATACCTTTCTACAGTAAACTGCAAACATTATGCTCTCTAAAAGCTAAATACTCAGCATGTATCTCCTGAGGGACTGAATATACAAATGGACAATGGCCAGACCATATAGAGTTGATCCTTGAACAAAGGAGTTTTAACTGCACAGGTCCACCTATAGGCAGAATTTTCTTGATAAATACAGTACAGTATTGTTAATGTATTTTCTCTTACAATTTTAATAGCATTCTTTTCGCTAGCTTACTTTATTGTAAGAATACAGTATATAATACATAGAACATACAAAATATGTGTTAATCAACTATTTACGTTATCAGTAAGGCTTCTAGTCAACGGTAGGCTATTAGTAGCTAAATTTGGAGGGAATCAAAAGTTATTCCACTGTGTGTGTGTTGGCGGGAGCAGTGCCCCTAAGCCCAGCATTGTTCAAGGGTCAACTGTATTATGACAATAGAATTCTGACCTACAACTTCTATAGCAATAATCCTGAGAAGCCAAACCATTACCTCTGCAGCAATGGGTCTAGATGGCCAGGACTTAGTCAATGACCACCAACCTCCTCATTTTTTGCCCCCACTCTCCACTTCCAACTCAGGTCCATCCAGAGAAAACCAAATCTGCTCCCCAAACCAATCACCTAGGATGCCCGGCTTCTAGTTATTAGCCTGCCTACAGCTTCCTCATGCCAACAGCTTTCCAATTAGAACACACCTGAAGCCTTCCCTCTTTTTTTTTTTTTTTTTTTACTATAAAGCGTTACCCCCTCTGTCTGCCTTTGAGTCTCTGCCAAAAGGCAAGTGACAGTGTCTGATTTCCTTGCTAGAGCAAGTTCAGAATGAATGTCCTTTGCTTTTCTCATTTGGTTTGTCTTCATTTATTTCCACAGGGCATACCTGAAGTCTTTCCTTTTTTCACTATACGTGATGCTGACTGCCTCCCTTGCTATAGAAAGCTCTGTAGTCTCTGTCCCCATTTGGGTCATCTTTGTATATTTCCACACTCCTAAGAATAGGACTTTTTTTTTTTTTTTTGCAGAGCCACAAGCCCATTCCCACATCTAAGAAATCCGAGATACAATTTTCAGTTTCTAAAAAAGATTTTATTTATTTATCTGAGAGAGTGCGTGCACACACACGTGTGCATGCGCACGCATGTGCGAGCACACACACACACATACACGCATGAGTGAAGGGAGGGGCAGAGGGAGAGGGAGAAGCAGACTTCGCTCTGAGCAGGGAGCCCAACCTGGGGCTCAATCCAGGACCCTGAGATCAAGACCTGAGCCAAAGTCAAATGCTTAACTGACTGAGCCACCCAGGCACTCCGACTTTCAATTTTATTTAAAAATTATCATATAATAAAATTAAATTCTTGGTGTACAGTTCATTAATTTGAATAAACGTATAGATTTGTATAACCACCACCACCATCGGATTACAGACAGTTCCATCACCTCCCCCAACTCCTCCCGAAAACCTCATCACACTTAAGAAATTTAACAATGATAAAATAATAGTGCGCATCCCAAATTCAAATGTTTCTAATTACCCTTAAATTTCTTTACAACTTTTTAAAATCCCAAATACTATTAGGGCTCATGCCTGGCATTTGGCATCGTTCATGTCATCTCATCTCTTTAGTCTCTAATCTCTTTTTATTTTTATTATTTTTTTTTCTAATCTCTTTTTAACCTAAGAGCATTTTCCCAGCCTGTTTTGTCTGTCACGACCTTGATATTTTTGAAGAGAGTTTGCCAATTGTGGTGTAGATGTTTCTGCATTTCTAATTGTTTCCTCATGAATAGATTTAGGTCAAACAGCTTGGGAAAGAAATCCGCATGGGTGATTTGTCCCTCTCGGTGAGTCATGTCTGGAAACATGTTTCCATGCATTCTATATTTGGTAACGGCTAAGTTTAATCTCTTCATTGTAAAGAAATATTTTTTCTTTTCTTTTTTTTTAAAGATTTATTTATTTATTTTAGAGAGAGAACAGGGAGGGGCAGAGGGAGAGGGAGAGAGAATCTCCAGCAGGCTCCTGGCTGAGCTCAGAGCCCTCGGAGGGGCTGGATCTCATGACCCTGAGATCATGACCTGAGCCGAAATCAGAAGTCGGATGCTTAACTGACTGAACCACCCAGGTGCCCCAGAAATCTTTTTTCTTTTGTATTTCATTATTTTTCTATGGGGTAATTCTTTAGGGACCATGTGAATAATCTATTCACCCAATGTGTTTGTTTGCTAGGGCTGCCATAGCCTAATACCATAAATTGGGTGGCTTAAATAACAGAAATCATTTTCTCACCAGTTGTGGAGGCTAGAAGTCCAAGAACAAGGTGTTGGCAGGTTTGGTTTGTCCTGAGGCCTCTCTCCTTGGCTTGCATATGGCCCCTCCCTTGCTGCATTTTCACAGGGTTGCTCAGCTATGCATGTTCATGTTCGGTGTCTCTCTGTAAATCCTAATCTCTTCTTATAAAGACGCCAGTCAGATTGGATCAGTGCTCACCCTAAGGGCATCACTGTAACTTAATCACCTCTTCAAAGGCCTTATCTCCAAATATGTCACATTCTCAGATACTGAGGGTTAGGGCTTCACATACGAATTTTGGGGGAACACAATGCAGCCCATAACACTCAGTAAGCATTCACAAGATCGTTTTATCATCCATTGATGATCTTTGCTTAAAACAATGATTAACTTGGGGTTTGCAGATGGTGGTTTTCTAATTCTATGTCTTTCTATAATTATTAGTTGACATTGTTCTGTAAAGAGCTTTCCTTCCTCTTGCATGTTCGTTTGTTCGCCGAGAATTATTATATTCATGTGCCAGCATCATAATGTATTTGCAGATACATTACATAACACACAATTAGGGCACAAGAAATATCAGTGCATTTAATGGACAGTAAGTACTATCATAACATCTTACTAGAACCCCAGACACAACCTGTACTCATTGGTTCCAGTTTCTTTCCCCAGTTACAATTTGTCATACATACTGGTCCCCAGGTCTTTCTTTGCCCTGCTCTGAAACCATGTTTATTCTTACTGCTAATGTTACATCTTGATGCTTCTTGAGTCTACTGACTGGAATATGCTGATGATTTGATTTCATTGATTTCTTTGAGTCCTGCTGATGAACACTTGGATTTTTCTATATTTTTCTATTTCAAACAATGCCACAATGGGCCATCTTGCAATATACCTTCCAATCATGTATAGGTGTATTCCTGGAATAGAGTCCCAGAAATGTCATTTCTGAATTGTAATTGAATGCAATTGTAATTTGCTAAATATTTTCACATTCACCTCCATAGGATTGTATCACTTGGACTGTGCCCAGTGATAGAGGAGAGTGTGTTTTCCCACAACTTCACCACAGGGTGGATTGTTGAACTTTTAGATTTTTGCCAATCTTGATAGGTGAGAAATGATATCCCAAATGCAGTTTTAATTTTCATTTCTCTTACTAGGAGAGTGATTGAGCATCTATTTATGTTTCAAATCATCTGTATTCGTTTTTCTGTTAATGATTTTTGCCCCTGTTTAGTTCAATTAATATTAATATTCATACTAATATTCTTCAAAATTTTTAAATTCCCTTGTAATCCCCCTTTAGTCTTACTTGGTTGTGACATATTATGCTTTTATTTTGTTAAAAGATTTTATTCATTTATTTGAGAGAGAGAGAGAGACAGAGCATGAGCATGAGCAGGGAGGTGGAGGCAGAGGGAGAAAGCAGGCTCCCCGCTGAGCAGGGAGCCCGATGCGGGGCTCAATCCCAGGAACCCGGGATCATGACCTGAGCCGAAGGCAGCGGCTTAACCGACTGAGCCACCCAGGTGCCCCCCAATAACTTTTCATATGAAGTCTATAGCAGTACTGTGGGTGCACCTGGAGTCCAGTTTTTAGTTTTTACTTATCTGTTTTTAATTATCTTTGTTGTGGTAAAAACACATACCATAAACTTTGCCATCTTAACCATTTCTAAGTGCACCATTCAGTAGTGTTAAGTATATTCACGTTGCTGTGCAACTAGTCTCTAGAACTCTTTCATCTTGCAAAACCGAAACAGAACTAATCCATGTGTGGTATATAATATACAAGCTACTCAGAAATATAAAAATAGTATAATGAACCCCTTTATACCCATCACCCATGTACAATAATTATCAACAATTATGAGCATATGACCAATCTTGTTTTATTAACTACTGCTGGGTTTTTTCTTAAAGCAAATCACTGAAATGATACTTCATTCTTACTTCCTTCAGTATATGTCTCTGTTTTACAATACCATTATCACACTTAATTAGGTAAACTTATTTAATAGTATTGATCAGGTGTCGTATCTTTACTCATTTTCTAGCCATTTTTCTTTTTTTTTTTAAGATTTTATTTGTTTATTTGACAGAGAGAGAGAGACAGCGAGAGAGGGAACACAAGCAGGGGGAGTGGGAGAGGGAGAAGCAGGCTTCCCGCCGAGCAGGGAGCCCGATGCGGGGCTCGATCCCAGGATCCTGGGATCATGACCTGAGCCGAAGGCAGACACTTAACGACTGAGCCACCCAGGGGCCCCTCTAGCCATTTTTCTATCAATTATTGAGAATATTGTTAAAATCTCCAATTATACATGTTGGCTTCCCTAATTCTTCTTGCAAATTCTATCAGGTTTTGATTCATGTATTTTTTTTTTAAGTTTTAATTTTAGGGTGCCTGGGTGGCTGGGGAGTCTGCTTCTCCCTCTCCCTCTGCCCCTCCCCCCCTGCTCGTGCTCTCTGTCTCTCTCATGCTCTCTCTTTCTCAAATAAATAAATAAAATCTTTAAAAAAATAAAATAAAAGTTTTAATTTTAATTCCATTTAGTTAATAGTATAAGTTAGTAATTCAACAGTTCCATACATGTCTCTGTTTTGATTTGTATTTCCCCGATGCCAAGTGATGTTAAACATTTTTTCATGTGTCTGTTGGCCATTTGTATGTCTTCTTTGGAGAAATGTCTGTTCATGTCTTCTGCCCATGTCTTGACTGGATTATTTGTGTTTTGGGTTTGAGTTTGATAAGTTCTTCATAGATCTTGAATACTAGCCCTTTATCTGATATGTCATTTGCAAATATTTTCTCCCATTCCATAGGTTGCCTTTTATTTTTGTTGACTGTTTCCTTTGCTGTGCAGAAGCTTTTTATCTTGATGGTTCAACATTTGCAAATCAATCAACGTGATACATCACATTAATAAAAGAAAGGACAAGAACTAACCAAGAAGAGGTTGCTGCCTGTGTTCTCCTCCAGGATTTTGATTGATTCCTGTCTTACATTTAGGTCTTTCATTCGTTTTGAATTTATTTTTTGTATGGTGTAAGGAAAGGGTCCAGTTTCATTCTTTTGCACGTTGCTGTCCAGTTTTCCCAGCACCATTTCTTGAAGAGACTGTCTTTTTTCCATTGGATATGCTTTCCTGCTTTGTCGAAGATTAGTTGACCATTTGGTTGTGGATCAATTTCTGGGCTCTCTATTCTGTTCCATTGGTCTATGTGTCTGGTTTTGTGCCAGTACCATACTGTCTTGATGATGACAGCTTTGTAATAGAGCTGGATGTCCGGAATTGTGATGCCTCCAGTTTTGGTTTTCTTTTTCAACACTACTTTGGCCATTCGGTGTCTTTTCTGGTTCCATACAAATTTTAGGATTGTTTGTTCTAGCTCTGTGAAAAATGCTATTGGTATTTTGATAGGGATCACATTAAATGTGTAGATTGCTTTGGGTAGTACAGACATTTTAATAATGTTTCTTCTTCCAATGCATGAGCATGGAATGTCTTTCCATTTCTTTGTGTCTCATTCAATTTCTTTCATAAGTGTTTTATTGCTTTCAGAGTACAGATCTTTTTACTCTTTGATTAAGTTTAGTCTTAGGTATCTTACGATTATTTGGTGCAATTGCAAATGGGATCGATTCCTTGATTTCACTTCTTGCTGCTTCATTATTGGTGTATAGAAATGCAACATATTTCTGTATATTGACTTTGTATACTGCAACCTTACTAAATATGTGTATCAATTCTAGCAATTTTTTGGTGGAGTCTTTCGTGTTTTCCACAGAGTATCATGTCATCTGCGAATGGTGAAAGTCTGACTTCTTCCTTACTGATTTGGATGCCATTTATTTCTTTTTGTTGTCTGATTGCTGAGGCTAGGATTTCCATTACTATGTTAAATAACAGTGGAGAGGGTGGACATCCCTGTCATGTTCCTGACTGTAGAAGAAAAGCTCTCATTTTCCCCCATTGAAGATGATATTAGCTGTGGGTCTTTCATATATGGCCTATATGATGTGGAGGTATGTTCCCTCTACCCCTACTTTATTGAGGGTTTTATCAAAATGGATGCTTGTACTTTGTCAAATGCTTTTTCTGCATCTATTGAGAGGATCATATGGTGCTTTTTTAAAAGATTTTATTTATTTGACAGAGAGAGAAGGAGAGAGAGAGTACAAGCTGGGGGAGCGGCAGGCAGTGGGGGAGGGAGAAGCAGGCTCTCTGCTGAGCAGAGACCCTGATGTGGGGCTCAATCCCAGGATGCTGGGATCATGACCTGAGCCCAAGGCTTAACTGACTGAGCCATCCAGGTACCTCGGATCATATGGTTCTTATCCATTCCTTTATTAATGTGGTGTATCGTGTTGATTGATTTGCAAATATTGAACCATCCTTGCAAACCAGGAATAAATCCCACTTGATCATGGTGGATGATTTTTTTAATGTATTGTTGGACTCAGTTTGCTAGTACTTTGTTGAGGATTTTTACATGTATGTTTATCAGAAATATTGCCTTGTAGTTCTCCTTTTTTGTAATGTCTTTATCAGGTTTTGGTATCAGGGTAATGCTGGCCTAAAAGAATGAATTTGGAAGTTTTCTGTCCTTTTCTATTTTTTGGAATAGTTTGAGAAGTATATGTATTAGCTCTTTTTCATATGTTTGGTAGAACTCACCTGTGAAACCATCTGGACCTAGACTTCTGTTTGTGGGAAGTTTTTTGATTACTGATTCAATTTCATTGCTGGTTATTGGTCTGTTCAAATTTTCTATTTCTTCCTGATTCAGTTTTAGGAGGTTATAGGTTTCTAGGAATTTATCTATTTCTCCTAGGTTGTCCAATTAGTTGGCATATAATTTTTCATAATATTTTCCTATAATCCTTTATATTTCTTTGGTGTTCATTGTTATTTCTCCTCTTTCACTTGTGATTTTGTTTGAGTCTTCCCTCTCTTTTTTATGAGTCTGGCTAAAAGTTTATCAATTTTGTTAATCTTTTCAAGGAATCAGCTCCTAGTTTCATTGACCTGTTCTATTGCTTTTTTAGTTTCTGTTTTGTTTATTTCTGCTCTAGTCTTTATTATTTCCTTCCTTCTACTGGTTTTGGGTTTTCTTTGTTCTTCTTTTTCTAATTCCTTTAGGTGTAAGGTTAGGCTGTTTATTTGAGATTTTTCTTGCTTCTTGAGTTAGCCCTGTATCGCTATAAATTTCCCTCTGAGAACAGCTTTTGCTGCATCCCAAAGATTTTGGGCCATTGTGTTTTCATTTTCATTTGTCTCCATATTTTTTTAATTTCCTTTTTTACTTCTTGGTTGATCCAGTCATTGTTATTAGCATGTCACGGAGTTCTCTTAACCTATTTTCATTTTTGTTATTCTTTTTTCTCTCTCCTGTTCAGCTTGATTGCTTTCCATTACTCTGTCCTCCAGGTTGCTGATCTGTTTTCTGCTTCCTCTAGTCTACTATTTATTCCATCTAGTGTATTTTTAATTTTGGTTATTAAGTTCTTCATCTCTGATTGGTTCTTTTTTTTTTTTAAGATTTTTTTTTTTTATTTGAGAGAGAATGAGATAGAGAGAGAGCATGAGAGCGGGGAGGGTCAGAGGGAGAAGCAGACTCCCCGCCAAGCAGGGAGCCCGATGCGGGACTCGATCCCGGAACTCCAGGATCATGACCTGAGCCAAAGGCAGTCGCTCAACCAACTGAGCCATCCAGGCGTCCCTGATTGGTTCTTTTTTATGTTTTACATCTCTTTGTTGAAAGTCTTGCCAAGTCCCTCCACTCTTTTCTCAAGTCCAGTGAGTATCTTTATGCCCATTACTTTAAATTCTCTATCAGGCATATTTCTTATCTCTGTTTTGTTTAGCTCTCTTGCTGTGATTTTGTTCTGTTCTTTCATTTGGGACATATTCCTCTGTCTCCTCGTGTTGTATAATTCTCAGTGTCTGTTTCTCTACATGTTAGGAAAATCTGCTATAGCTCTGCTCTTGAAAATAGTGGCCTAATGAAGAAGAGGTCCTGTAGTGCCCTGCAGTGCAATGTCCCCTGTTCACCAGAACCTGGCACTTCAGGGGTATTTCCTATGTGTGTTGTGTGTGCCCTGCTCTTGTGGCTGAGCTGCATTTACCTTCAGTACAGTTCTCTGCAGTGGCTCTTTGTCTGTTATGGGAAGGGTTTGGTCCCTGTGTTATTAGTGGGCCAGTCCGGGGCTGTCTTGGGCTTGAGTTGAATCAGACCAGGGGTTTCCCAAAGCTGCAGTAGCACCGAACTGCAGAGCACGTTCTCTATGTTGCCCTCTGAGAGGCTTTCATTGGTTAACAGGGCCTGCAGTCAGACCAGATGTCTGCCCCAGAATACTGCTGATGTTGCCGCTCAACTGGTGTTTGTGATTATTTTCCTCTCTCCCTGGGGCAGGAGTCACTTTGGAGTTCTGCTGGCCCCTCTCAGGGATGTTTGCACACTGCCAGCCTTGCAGCACAGCTTGGGATGGACTCCTACCAAGGGCAGGTTGGAGGCCATGTCCATAGGAGAATGTGGGGGTGGGGCACACAGTGTCAACAAGTCCCCACTGGTCTGCCACCTGAGGGGACCTGCAGCCACTTGGGGGAACTTCTGCTGAGTGCAAGGGGGTTGGAGGGGTAGATCCCCAGAAATGTGTGCATGCAGGGCCTGCTGTTAGCAAGCTAGGTGGAGAGTGTCCACACTGGGCTGATTCCTGCAGGTGTCTGTGTATCTGGGCTGGGAGTTGGGAGAAGAAAATGGTGCCCACCAGCTCCTTTGCTCTTGGAGAAGTTTCCCAAAGATCCCTGCCCATCCAGAACAGATTCTGAGATTATTAAGTCAATTGTCCTCCCATATACCCAGGCATTTTTCAAGCCGCTGCTTTTGTGCTGGGGCTGGTTGTTGTGCTGTCTCTTCAAGTGTGAGTACTCAGTTTCCTTTTACTCTGTGGCTCTCCCAGAGCCTAGCTGCTGATTTTTAAAGTTCTAGGTGTTAAGTCCCACTGACTGTAAAAATTCACAAAACCAGGCCCATCTGGTTTTCAAAGCCAAATGTCATGGGCATTTGTCTTCCCAGTGTGGGTCTCCCATGCCTGGTGTGCCTGGTGTGGGGTCTACTCCTCCCTCTCTCTGCACCCACGGTGTCCCTCCCTCCGGGGACAGTCCCGCAGGTCCATTTGTCTCCAAACCATGTCTCCACCCTTCCTACCCTCTTTGATGTGGCCAGTCTCTATATTTAGCCATGGAGAGTCTGTTCGGCCAGTCTTTGTGGGCATTTTCTGGGATATTTACAGTAATGAGGGTATTATCTAGGTGTATCTGGGATCCTCCTACTCCACCATCTTTCTGAGGAGTCTAGTTCCCTATTCTATTGACTCATATAGTAATATCTTTTCTCCTTGCATTACAACTGTATGGTAGTACCATATCCACCTATGTAAAAGGACATTTCTCACAACTATTCAATTCTCTCATTCTCAGTATAGTAGCTGGAATCATCATTGCCCAAACCAGAAAATTTTCTCCCCTTCTAAATTCTGGACTCTGAAATTCCTACCCTTTTTTCTCTTTCTGAAAGTGCTATTTAAATGTCCTTTCTTTTCAAGTCCCATCTATGTCACCTTAAACCAAGTTTATATTTTATCATGTTTGGATTATTCTGTTCTTTATGGAATTATCTAATTCCAGTTTTTAACAAATTCATTTTAGGTACTATATATTACACATTTCATTACCTGAGCCATAACATTTATCTTATACTTGCTTTATGAAATAAAATTGCAGTTACTCCTTATTATGCAGCACATAATTAAATTCTCCTCTCAGTGATAGCAGGCCACATATTTCCAGTTTAACTTTATATCTATATATCTTCCATAACTTTTGCTTGACTTCAGTTTTCTTAATGTTTCCTACATGTAAAATTCCTTTCTGCATCTAGGCTATGGACTATTTAGGGCTCTGACTATTTAGATGCAGGTTTCACCTGTTCTATAAAACTAATTCTTAATTAATCCAGCATCTAATATTCTTTTCTTTTCTTCATCCCCATCCCATAGAAACTCAGAACAGATAGAAACTTTCCCCCTTTATTTTATTTTTTAATTTAAAATTTTTGTAGAGGTAATACATTCACAAGTTTTGAAATTCCAAAAGTGTGAAAGAACTCGCAGTGAAAAATCTCACTCCCACCTTTGTCCCCAGTTCCCTTCCCCAGGGACTACCAGTGTTAATCATTTCTTAGGTATCCTTCTGGAAATATTCATATACAAAGAATATGTTTTTAAACCGAGGGGTATATGATCATTTCTTCCCTAGATCTTTTTTTAAATCTTTAAGAATAAAGGTGCCTGGGTGGCTCAGTTTGTTGAGCGTCTGCCTTCAGCTCAGGTCATGCAGGATCGAGCCCTGAACTGGGCTCCCTGCTCGGCAGGGTGCCTGCTTCTCCCTCTCCCTCTGCTGCACCCTCTATTTGTGCTCTCTCTCTCTGTCAAACAAAGAAATAAATAAAATCTTAAAAAATAAATCCTTAAGAATAAAAGCAATAGCAATATTTTATTCTTAAATTTTCTAACAGAAAAATGGAAAACCCAGTTCAAGTACTGAAATTATTGGTTTTGTGGAGATAGGCAAACCAGAGTGTTTTGTTTCAGTGCATTTTTTTAAGTGTGTCAAAAAGAATTCAAAGAAACAGATTATAGTGGTAAGGGGAATCTTGGCTTGAAAACAAAAAAAGAATTTAGCCTTTGTTGACTAATTATTCCAGTAAAGTGAACAACTCCCAAAGTGGATAGCATAGATAATGTCTGCTTTTAAAATTCAGAGAAAATAATGTCTTTCTAGAGGTGTGGTGAGGTTGTGAGTTACTTTTCAGAGTATAGGACTCTTAAATGATCTATGAGTCATACATACATTTTGAATTGGCACAAAGGAGCAGAAGAGGCAAGATTAATGGAAGAAGAGTATGAATAATTATTGGATTTGGGAATAAACTGGATTTTTTAAAAAAAATTTTATTCATTTATTTGAGATGGGGGAGTGAGAGAGAGCAGGAACAAGAGTGGGGGTGGGGTGGGCAGAGGGAGAGGGAGAAGCAGGTCCTCTGCTGAGCAGGGAGCCTAAGGCGGGGCTGGATCCCAGGACCCCGGGATCACGACCTGAGGCGAAGGCAGACGCTTAAACGACTGAGCCACCCAGGTGCCCCATAAAGTGGACTTTTTAAAGAAATGTTCATTACTAGTAGAATGCAAACTCACATTCATAGCTATTTTTTTTTCAGACTGATGACTACATTTACGTGCTGCTTTTAGTCTGTGGGCTCCAAGTGTTAAACATAATTATTTTCAGCATAGGCATGAGTTTTTTACATTGAAGGTTGGTAGTTACTAAATATTGTCCACTCTAGTAAGTTTTTAAATGTAGTGAAAAGTTGGAAAAAGTTCCCAATCCATGCATATGAATCAGTATGCTTAAGATCTATAAAATAAAGGAAAAGAAGCTTGGGGATATAAAAAGTACAACATAGGAGTAAAACAACAGTGAAGTTTGGGGGACAAGACAAAGTTCTGGATTCCAGCATTTTAGCTTGACTTTTTAACCAACTGAGCCACCCAGGCGCCCCTGGCCTGACTTTTTAAAAGTGGAAAACAAAACTGGATTTTGTGATCCAGTCATGCTCAGTATCTAAAAATTTGGTAGAATTGGATATAATTTATCAATTCTATTAATATTAAAGTCCTACTATATTTCATCTTCTACGCAAATCATTAAAATGTTAGTTATTTCCCTTTCCAGGTAACTTGATGTATTACTTAGGGTAAAGCTGAGCCTTAGTTTAAATCTAATCTCTCCTATGTATTACCCATGTTATCTTGGGAAAATTATTTACTCATTTTGAGCTTTAGTTTCTTCTAAAAACATGTATAATAGTATCTAACATAGATGATTACTGTGAGGATTAAATGAGTTTAAAGGTATGTACGTATGTGCGTATGTACATATACATCACTTAGAACAGTGCCTGGCAGGTCCTAAGTGCTATATAAGTACATAGCATATAGCAAGAACCATAGGAATATTGCCTATGACTATCATCATCATCATCATCATCATCATCATCATCATCATCATCATCTGATGTCCCTCTGTCCAACCTGGATCAGTTACATGTAGCTCATCTATATTTGGTTAATTATTCTATGTTTCAATTTCATGTTCTTTTTTCCTTTTTTAGGAGGGAAGTGTAACATTAAAACTCTATAGGAGAAAATTTCCATAAAAGCTTATTTCACAATGAGATAGGGGATGAATTCAAGAGGAACTATTCACTGTTTCCATTATTAATAAAAACTGTAGTAAGATGATGACCAGATAGAGAAATATAAAGACAACTAAAATAGACTTTTGAGGGATGCCTGGGTGGCTCAGTCGGTGAAGCGTCTGCCTTCGGCTCAGGTCATGATCCCAGAGTCCTGGGATCGAGTCCCACATCGGGGGGGGGGGTCCCTGCTCAGCGGGGAGTCTGCTTCTCCCTCTCCGCCTGCAGCTCCCCCTGCTTTGTGGTCTCTCTCTCTCTCTCTGACAAATAAATAAATAAAATCTTTAAAAAATAAAAAACAAAATAGACTTTTGAGTCATGTTGCTTTCATCAATAAGAACACATTGAATAAGAAGAGATACTAGGAATATAATTACTTGGAAAAATAATTCAATGAGCCCACACTTAATTCATAAATTTTACTCAGTTTTTCCCATACTAACTGTACTAATTCTCATACAGGTGAGAAATTCTGTGAACCTAATCAATGTGGTAAGTACTCAGCCATAAGCAAGAACATGTTCCTCTTCCAAAATTTCTTATTGGGAAGATAGCCTATGTATGCACTGAATGTGGGAGGGTCTTCACTCAGAAGTCACACTTCTTTGCACATCAGATTATTCATTCTTGGAAAAAACCCTGTGAGTGCAATATGAGAAGCTTTCACCCATCAGTCAATATTCAGGTTGCATTGGCGAATTCATACAGGAGAGAAACCCTATATATGCACTGACAGTAGGCAGGCTTTTATCCCAAAGACACACTTGGTTGCACAGCAAAGAATTCATAGTGGAAAGAAACCTTCTGAATGACTGTGTGAAATCTTTCACTTCCAAATCACAATTTCATGAACATAGGAGAACTCACACAAGAGAAAAACCCTATGTATGCCCAAAATGTGGGAAGTTCTTCTCCAAAAGATCAAATCTCCTTGCACACCAAAGACTCATACTGGAGAGAGAGGTTATCTTTGTCCTGAATGTGGAAAGGCCGTCACTTGCAAGTAAGTCTTGATTACACATCAGAGAATTTGTACTGGTGGAAAAACCTTATGAATGCAGTGACTGTGGAAAAACCATTACCCAGAAGTCTCACCTCAATGTGCATCTGAATTTTCTTACTGGAGAGAAACCCTATGGATGTACTGAATGTGGAAAGGCCTTCAACCAGAAGTCAAACTTAATTATACATCAGAAAGGTCATATTAGAGAAAAACTCTATGAATGGGGTGGTTGTGAAAATCCTTTCACTTTCAAGTCCCAGCTCCATGAGCATCAACAAAGTCACACACAAGAGAGACCCTACATATGCAAGAGATGTGGGAAGTATTTCACCAAAAAATCAAATCTCCTTGCACACCAGAAAATTCACACTGGAGAGAAATCCCATACATGTCCTGAACGTGGGAAGACTTTCACATACAAGTCAGTTTTGATTACATATCAGAGAATTCATCCTGGGGTGAAACCTTATGAATGTGGTGACTGTGGGAAATCTTTCATAAGTAAATACCACCTCCAACAGCATCAGCAAATTCACACAGGAGAAAAACCCTATGTATGTACTGAGTGTGACAAGGCCTTCACCAAGAAGTCAAGTTTGAGTAAGTACCAGAGTACTCATCCTCAAGCTAAGCCTTAAAAATGCAATGACTGCAATTGCTGGGTCAAAGGGTAGCCAGTTGTTGCATTTTCAAGGCTTAGCTTGAGGATGAGTTCTCTGATACTTACTCAAACTTGACTTCTTGGTGAAGGCCTTGTCATACTCAGTACATACATAGGGTTTTTCTCCTGTGTGAATATTACTCAACCATCAGAAAGGATGAATACCCAACTTTTACATCAACATGGATGGAACTGGAGGAGATTACGCTAAGTGAAATAAGTCAAGCAGAGAAAGTCAATTATCATATGGTTTCACTTATTTGTGGAACATAAGGAATAGCATGGAGGACATTAGGAGAAGGAAGGGAAAAATGAAGGGGGGAAATCAGAGGGGGAGACGAACCATGAGAGACTATGGACTCTGAGAAACAGACTGAGGGTTTTGGAGGGGGTGGGGGGATGGGTTGGCCCAGTGATGGGTATTCAGGAGGGCACGTACTGCACGGAGCACTGGGTGTTATATGAAAACAATGAATCGTAGATCACTACATCAAAAACTAATGATGTATTGTATGGTGACTAACATAACATAATAAAATAAAATAAAATAAAATATTTAAAAAATGCAATGACTGTGGGAAAGGCTGCATCCAGAAATCAGTTTTTGGTATGCATCAACGTATTCCCATATAAAAGCACATCTGTTTCTGCAATCTGAGAAAACCTTCTCAGAGAGGTCAGATCTAAATGTATGTTATGGAATTCCTGAAGCAAAAAAAAAAAAACCAAAAAACAAAAAAAACACATGAGGACATTGATGAGAGAAGCTGAGGAGAAAACTTCTAAGAATGAATCAGAGCAGCATTTTCCCTCTTTGCACATCCTCATTAAATGGAGTAGGCACTGTTGGGGCCTCACCCAGATCTTCTTTACTGGCCAGAGCACCCATCCCCATCTGTTGCAGCAAAGAGCTTCTACCTGTGACTTTCTCCAGAGAATTGCCCTTGGCTGTGACCATGGTGCATTCAATATGCCTTGAGACGCCTGGGATGTTACACTACCCTCCTGGGGAGTAGCCAACGATGGACTTACATAGGAATACAAGAGCCCATGTTCCTGCTTCAGAGTAGGGCAACTTTGCAATGCAGTTGATGCTGCAGACACTCCTCTCCTTCCCACACAGCTTTCCCATGTGTCAGGACAAGGTTACACTTTTCATGAAACTACACTTTTGCAGTGACTCCTCCTTCCCTATCCTGCTTCTTTCATTCCCTTACACATTTCATCTAAGGAAGACACTGAATAATGTGCACCCAGATGTCTTTCTTAGTGTGGACACATATAAGGAAACCTAACCTAAGATAGCATCATAGAATTCATGGAAACAGACAGAAAACAACTGCTCAAGTTGGATGCTTTAGGAAAAGAGTTCCCATAAAAAAGTATTATAATATAAGTCGATACCAACTGATCCATTTAAAAATAATCCTTTTTTTCTATCTGGGTCTTCTGCTGCAAGAGCTGAGAAGCTTCCTAGAAGCTCTGTGGTTCGGTGGAGAGGATCTGTGAGACACATTCTTAGTGTCTTGAAGGAGCCCTTTGTGTGACTGAATATTCTGACATTTCATCTTTCTAAGGTTTTAGTAAAAGTTCATTTAGTCACATCTTTTTTATTGAGCATCCTTCTTTGACACTGACTCTCTTAATTTTAGTGTGTGTTGCCATCTAGATAGGCTGAGAATTTTTTTCTCTTTAGATTAGATTTTAATTTTGCTTTAAATTACAACAACAGTATTGACATTTTCAAAGGAGAATTTACTCACAAATTAAGGATTTATCAAGAGTTTCTCTCGTCTTTGTCATATACATACATATGTCAATACTTAAATAATACTTAACACATTATTTTTTTGTCTTACAATGTTCAATTTTATTCAACATTACTTTCTGATTGAGCCAAGCTTTTGTAATTATTATTACAGCTGCATAAAATGTAGAAGTTGATTAAATGATCAACAGTGATATATTATTAAAGGGAACACGGCCGATCTTTATTCAACAGAATGTTTCCTGATTTGTCAAGATAAATACAAACATACTTCAGTTGTTCAACAGAAACTCTTACTGAATGCATATATGCAAGTACAAATTTGTTTATTTTTTAAAAAATTTATTTATTTGAGAAAGAGAGAGTGAGGAGAGGAGCAGAGGGAGAAGAAGAGAGAGAATCTCAAGCAGACCCCCCACTCAGTGGGGAGCCCAGTGCGGGGTTCAATCTAATGACCCCAAGATCATGACCTGAGCCAAAATCAAGAGTCAGACACTTAACTGACTGAGCCACCCAGGTGTCCCATAAGTTAAATGAATGTACTAAACATTCATGCACATAAACACCAGAGCACATACCCAGAAGAAATATCAGGAAGCGAATAAATCAAAATATAGAATTTATATTTAGATGATAGAGGTTAGAGGTCATTTTAACTTCCTTCTTTCTATGATTTATAGTGTATAAACTTCTGTCATGAATATAATTATTTCTATAATAAACAAAACTAAAATAATTGAGTTTTAGAATATACACAGTCTTATTGACCACATGACCCTGAGCCCCTGTGACAAAGAGCCTGTCCCAGACGTGACAGCATCCACAGGAAGGTCTGAAGGAGGGAGCTGTCGGCCAGGGTCTGGCTCTCTCGTCATCTTCCTGTTTACAGATTCTCAAGGGGAACTTTTAGTGGGAAACTTGATCTTAGCTACAGTGTGGCAAGGGTGGAGGACACATTCAGGAGACCTGGTTCCAGTCCAGTGCTGTCACTCACAATCTGAGAGGTCTGGGAAAGTCATGTTTTTTCTCAGGCCATTTTATTATCTTTGAAAGGAGGACAAACTGGAAAGGCCCTGGAGACTCTCGTCACCCTATTACCCTGCCACCCTCTCAGTTCCAGAGAAAAAAGGATTTTTCCACCCTAGATCAGGATAGAGGAGAAATCAGCAAATTCCCAGAGATGGGGGAGTGGGGGTCAGAGGAGGCTCTGGTGGGGATTGGCTGAGCATCTATAAAGAGGCAATGGACAGTTCAGGGCCTGTGCTGGGGGTTGGGAGTAAGGTAGTATCTCCCTGCTTAGGGCTATGCTCCACCTGGAACTATCCAGCAGACACCCTGCAGGAAGCCATCCCCCAATTCCAGCAGGCGTGGGGCTACCCCTCCCATCCCACCTCTCCTCCATCAGCTGCATCACGTTTTCCACTGAAACACACAAGGCTCTGGATGTGGGACATCAGCCACACGGTGCTCACTCTCTGCAGGAGGATGCTGAGCTGTCCCAGGGGCAGCAAGTCCAGAATCTGCTGCTTCGGCAACTCACCTGCCCCTGCCCTAAGGCCCTGGTGACCAATACTAAGTATTTCATTCAATTTTTATTGCAACCCTGTCAGCTAGAGGACGATGATTATCATTAGGCACAGCAGAAGCAGCTCAAGTGCAGCAATGCTAGGTCATTTGCCCCAAGGTCACACTGCTAGCAAATGGAAGGCTAGGGAAATATTTAGGCCAAGGCCAGCTGACTGCAAAGTGTCCACACCCTGTGATACTGAATCCCATACAGGGTCAGTTCCCAGTATACAATAGTCCTATTTTCTTTTTCTTTTCTTTTTTTTAAGATTTTTTTATTTATTCATTTGACAGAGAGAGACAGCGAGAGAGGGAACACAAGCAAGGGGAGTGGGAGAGGGAGAAACAGGCTTTCCGTGGAGCAGGGAACCTGATGCGGGGCTTGATCCCAGGACCCTGGGATCATGACCTGAGCCGAAGGCAGACGCTTAATGACTGAGCCACCCAGGCACCCCCAACAGTCCTATTTTCTATTGTCTTCAAAGCACTCAGGCTGAGGAGTGACAACATCTCATGTGCATAAACTGAGCTTTTGCGTATTTCAGTGCACATCCCATGGCCCTCCCTCTTCTGACGGAGAAGAAAACTCAAACTCACCCTCCCCACCCCCTCCTTGGACACTGGAAACCAGGCGTGGATCAGGTCCCCCAGTGACCGACCAACTCAGGACCGTTGATCTTTGGTCACCTCGGGTCCCAATC
>NC_138385.1:70066671-70087965 GCF_054177405.1 Leptonychotes weddellii
TCAAATAATGCCCAACACAGGCACGCCTGTGCCACGCCCCCAGCAGCCTTCCAATCGTCAGTCTTCCCAGACTGCCAGTCACTGACCTACACAGTTTCTAAAACTGACTTATGGAGAGCTCAAACACTGACCATTCCTGAAGGATGTTATGGCTCCCACTCCAGAAACCAAACCAGTGTCCTTCACAAAATCACTGGCCCTTGGGGCCTAATAATATGGCTCCACATCCCCACAGACATGGTGGTCTGAGACAATAAACACTTATTATTTCATAGCTTTGGTGGGTCAGGAATCTGAGCACAGCTTAGCTTGGTCCTGTTTCAGGTTCGTTCATGTGGCCATAAATGAGGTGGCAGCCAGGCTTAGGGACTCATCTAAAGGCTCAAATGGGGGACGATCTGCTTCCAAGCTCATTTATGTGGTTCATTTGGGTTTTTGGACTACGTGCTTCAGTTTCTTACTGATGGTTGGAGGCCACCTTCAGTTCTCTACCACACAGGCCTTTCCAACATGTCAAGTTGCTTCACTGAAGCCAACAAGGAAGAAAACCGGTTAGCAATTGGGGCGCCTGGGTGGCTCAGTCCGTTAAGCGGCTGCCTTCGGCTCAGGTCATGATCCCAGGGTCCTGGGATCGAGTCCCACATCGGGCTCCTTCCTCAGCGGAGATCCTGCTTCTCCCTCTCCCTCTGCCTGCCACTCCACCTGCTTGGGCTCTCCCTCTCTCTATCTCTGTCAAATAAATAAAATCTTTAAAAAAAAAGTTTGTTTGCAAGACAAAAGCCACCATCTCTTGTAATCTAATCAAAAAGGTGATATGTCCTCAATTTTAAGGCATGCTATTGGTTAGAAGCCAGTTACTTAAGTGAAGGGGATTACACAGGTCATGAATATCAGGAAGCATGAATCATTGGAGGCCATCCTGGAATCTACTTCCCATAGACGATGGAGAAATAAGGACTCCAATGCAGAGATCCTGTACCCCTTCCCAAAATACCATTCCTTAGTCAGTGCAAAAAAATGACAGTTTCAGACATGAAATATTTAAGAGTATTCCATGAACTTACTCTATTTGAGGAAAGCACTAAAGAAAGTATTCTAAATAAATGAATACTAAATCAGGAGATAGATCTCAAAATAAGAGAACAAAACAATGGTTAGCAATGACTCTTGTAAAATACACACCCTTGGGTATACATTCATATAGCTATAGTTAAATTACGGTAATGTGACTGGGGATTTGAATTAAAATGTTAAGTTTTCTTGAAGCAGAATTGACTTAGCTTCAGAAAAATATAGTCTCCAAATAAGCACCTTAAATTTCTCTGGAAAAATCCAGAAATAATATTCTTCATCTTGCTGAGACAAATATGGAAGAGAGAGCAATTTCCCTTACAAAGAAAGGTCTAATTATATTCTGATCAAATAACAGAGAAAACAAATTAAATCATGTCTGTTAGCAGTAAAAATGTATATAATGAACAATTAGTAAGAATAAAAATTTCCAAACTAATGAGGTAAGGGGGAGGGACAAAAATGAACAGAAACTTCATTGAGCTATTAAGAAGAAGAAAAGGATAAAAGTTGTATTTAGGAAATAGTAAAATCAATAGTAAGCATAAGATGAAAAAGAGAAGATTATCATAATTATATAAATTTAAATGGACTGAATCTCAAGACATAAATGCGGGATTAGGGCAAAAAACATATACAATTACAAGAAGTGTATCTTAAAGATAAAACACAAAATAAAGATTTAGGCAAAGATACACACGGTGAGTGGCAGCAAAAGAAAAGCAGCAGGGGTGATGTACTTATCAAAATAAATTCAAAGTCAAAAACACTCAAACAAGGAAACAAACAAAAAAGGAAACAAAAAAAAGACAAAACAAGGAAAATACATAATGCCATTGTGCAAAATGGCCTAAGATATACACTTTAGGATGCCCCTCCCCCCCAAAAAAACTACAGAACCACAAGGAGAAATTTATTTTAAAATATTATTGCATTTATCCTTTTTTATTTTTATTTTTATTATGTTCAATTAGCCAACATATAATAAATACA
This sequence comes from Leptonychotes weddellii, assembly GCF_054177405.1. Lineage (NCBI taxonomy): Eukaryota > Metazoa > Chordata > Mammalia > Carnivora > Phocidae > Leptonychotes > Leptonychotes weddellii. The sequence goes on from NC_138385.1 coordinate 70,068,736, forward strand.
TCATTCGTTTTTGATGTCTTGTTCAACAATTCATTAGTTGCGTGTATTCTATCTTTTTTGTAATATAACAGCTGACATAAACAAAAAAATCAGAGTAAAGAAACATCAATCATCAAACTAGATTGAAAGCCCTAACCATGAGTAATCTGTACCTAGCAGAGAATATATTTTCTTCTCTTATATCCATGAAAGTTTTATAGTTCAGTGGAGTATCTAAGCTACAAAGAAAATCTTGAGTAATGTTTACCAGTTCAGATTCAACAGGCTACATTCTCTGATCATAGTAAAATCATAATTACAAAAAAAGAAAAGACAATCAAACTAGTTAGAAACTTAAGAAACTTTCCTCTGTAGCTAGGATCAAAGTGAGAAATCAATTCTGAAGTTGCACCTTTAATACCAGAGTTTAGGAGATATAATAACCACATTTAGAGGAAAGTGTATAGCCTCAAATCCTTTACTATATATGTAGAAAAAGATTGGAAAAAAAATAACTGAGTTAAGAATCTGATTCAAGAGATCAGAAAAAGAACAACAAAATCCAGTAAATATATGAAAATGAAACACCAAACACAAAAATCAAGAAGTGGCAATTAATAAAAATGAAAGTTGAAATAAATAAAATAAATATAAAGCTAGGGAATAAAATAAATTAAAATGCGAGTCCTTTCATATAATTAATTATATGGATTAGCCCTGGAAAATCTGATCAAATTGAAAAAAATACAATATTAGTAATAAAAAAAGGAGACATCGCATCAGGTAGGTGGGAGTATCAACTGAGTATGGTGGAATATGAGGTATAAGTCTCGAGCAGCATACCTAACCATTTAGGTAAAATGTGTGAGTCCCTGGGAAAAAAAGTAATTATGAAAATAAATGAAAAAAATCCACAAGGGACCAGGGAGTAGAGAAAAAAATAAGACAAGTGTTCAAGTCTGTCGTTTCAAACATACCAGTACCCACAAGCAGCGTTACCGGACACACCTCCATGGCACGGGAGGCCTGGCTGGGGGCCTGATCAAAGCAGATATGGCAGAGGTCCCAGGCTTCTTCTGGCAGCCCTACAAGTATGAAATGTTCATGACCACCTGGGGCTTCAATGTACAGGGCAGGCTGGAAAGGACAGACCCAGAGCAGTGTGGTCGGCGGGGGGGGCGGGGGGAAGAGAGGATGTGATGGGCAGTGCTGGGAGGTGTAGGGAGGAGGGAGATGGACAGACCGGGACTGGACTGCGGCAGGGACCAAGGCTGACAGAAAGAGCTGGGACCTCATGGGATGGCAAGGGGGTGGAACAAGATGGGCAGGGGCAGGGGCGTGACTCAGTGTCCCAAAGTGGAATTCTCACGGAGGACTATCCCACACTCACCTAGCTCCCATCCCATTTTTCTAACACCTCTGGCCTGCAGAATAGTAATAATTGTACAGAAGTTGATGAATTGGCTGTGCGCTAATCAGGTGTCAACTACATATCTGATGGCCTAGGATAAGGGACGGCAGGGAACAAGAGTCATTGGCCCCTCCTCTGCAAGGTCACGTCTCCCCCAACAGAAGAAAGCCCGCCGAGCCCTAAGTGGGCATCACTTCACAGCCACTTCTGCATGTGCATGGCGGCCTCTCCCTAAGTACAGTTGCACTGTCACCCACCACCATTAGAGGTCTGAAATCGGGTCTGTGGCCAGAAAGACAGGTCTGGGGGAGGGGGGAACGGATATTAAAATTCCTTGTTCTTCCAAAGTTTGTTAACAAAACTCTGGACGGTGGGGGATGAGGGCAGGGCAGATCCCCTGGCCCTGCCAAGATTCAGGGAAGAAAGAGACAGACGGATGGAAGAATGGATGGATACAGAGGGGAATTCTGAGGCCCCCTTCCCATGGAGGGGTAAACAGAGGCAGGAGAACAAATGGTGAACAAAGAAGCACAGAGAAACTCTAAGATGACCTAAGGGGGGGAAAAAGTGGTTATAGGAACAAGGGTGTGAAGAATTCATTGAATGTCTCCCTTGCACAGGGTGTTGGGTACAGGACCTCAGGCGAGCAGGGCTCAGCTGTCTACTTTGGAGCGCAGGTCAGTGGTGAGTGGGTCATGCTGGATTGTCTGGTGAAGCATCAGGGCCAGCAGCCCTGCCCGGTTCGTCATAGCTGTGCGCACCTTGTGCTCCTGCTCAACTAGCTCTTCCAGCTTGTGCAACTGTGGGAGGTGAGCATGAGAGGGGGATTCCAGAAGGCTAGCCCCCCTTCAGCCCCAGTCAGCACTGTAGCCTACCGCACGAAGGCGCTCTAGGTCCACCTCAGCACGCCTCAGCTTCTCCCAGCAGTAGTGGAGGTTGCATAAGCGTTTGGGAAGACAACAGAAATTACCAGTGACCTCAAAGACATTGTGCACTAGTGGGCAACCGCACACCTCATCGTCTGGTATCTGTGAGGAAGAATGAAGGACAACATGGCATGGAGGAGGGGAGAAATCCGGAGTGATCAGCCAGGCACTATGAGAGGAATGGAGGACGGAGGGCAGTCGGGCAGGAAGGAGAAGAATAGGGAGTGACCCGGCAGGGGGGAAGAGAGGAATTCAGGGATGAGGTAGAGAAGAGGAGGCAGAAGGGGGGGTGACCTTGCATGGAGGATGAAGGAAGAAGTTAAATAAGCAGGAATGGAGGGACGGAGGTGATCAGGAAGGAAAGGAAGAAGAACATAAAGAGATCAAACAGGAGTGGGAGGAAGGATGGAGGGGAGGTCTGAGAGCAGTAGATGAAAGAGGCCTGGTAAGGCATGGAAGAAGTGAGGGAGGGAGGGAGGGCGGGAGGGATAGGGGCTGGTTAAACAGGGAGGAAGAAAGGATGTAGGAGATGACAAGCAGGGAGAAGATGACTGTGAGGCAGGCAGAAGAAGAACGGAGGGAAGTCCGAGAGTAAGGAAGAGAGGGAGGAAGAGAGGAATGTGGAGCAGTCAGGCAAGGGGTGGGAAAGGAATGTACAATGGTCAAGCAAGGAGAAGAAAAGAATGGGGAATGGTTATGCAGTAAGGAGCAAAAGAGGGAGGGAGAGAGAAATGCAGCGGGGCGGGGGGTAAGTCAGGCAGAGAGAAAGCAGGAATAGAAGGTAATCAGCCAGTAAGGAAGGGGGAATGTGGGGTGGTCAGGAAGGGAGAAGGGGACACATGAGGTCCGTCAGGAGTTATGAAGGCAGTCAGGCAGAAGGAAGAAAGAAATAGGAGGCAATCAAGCAGAGAGGAAGAGAGGAATATGGCGGTCAGGCAGGGAGCAGGGGATGAATGAAGGATGATGAGGTAAGGAAGGAAGAGTCACCTTTGTATCTCTTGAGTGCTCAGGGCACAGCACCTGGAGCCGTTTACAGTACCTCTTACTCTTTGGGTTGTAAACATCACAGAAGAGCCTTGTGGCCCTGAAGGGAGGTGGAAAGTGAACTGCTAAGGGTCAGAAAAGGGGGGTCTCACCTTGAACCCCTGTTCATACTTTGTCCCTAACCCCACCCATACCCTGCCCCTAATGCACCCACCTCTGCCTCTGAGCCCACCCACATCTTGCCCCTGATCTTGCCCACCCTGCTCCTGACCCTGTCCACATCATGCCTTTCACCTTGACTAGCACCCACACTCACCCTTCAATGCAAGTGGGGTACATGGACCCGAAGGACGACTTGCACTCATACTGGGAAGAAAGGGTACAAATGGAAGGAACTGTGGATGTACACAGCATGCCTTCCCATGACAAAGCCCCAAGCAACACATTTGTCCCTGTGGCTCCTATACGCCTGCCTGGCCAGCCAGTGTCCCCCCTCACCATTGGCTGATACTCCAATGTTGGCCCTCATACTAAGGATGGAAAAGAAGCATAAATGGGTAGAACCATGGATGTGTGTTGCATTCCTTTCTACAACAAACACCCAGGCACCAAACCTACCCTCCTTCCCACTGATTCCACCCAGCCAAAAACACCTTTGCCCCATCTGCCCCCAGCCAATTCCCCAACCTTGGCAAAACAGTGTTCCATGTGGCGCAGGGCAACACGCACACTGACTGACTGCCCGCAGGAGACACAGAAGATCTGCAGGTTTACGTTGTTCCTGTTACTTTTGTTGGTCTGCACAGGACAGTGGAAGGGCCAGTGAAGGAGTAGAAGGGGGAGGGACAGGACAAGATTTCAAATACCTTTCTGCTGCACCCCACCCATTCCCATTCACCTCCTCATCCTTGCACACAGTCTGCTGCTTGCCACGCAGAATTATGGCCTCAAGTTCATGGAAATGGCACTCCATGTCCTTCAGGCGGGTGTGAGCGTCCTGCTGCTCACGGTGGATGCGCTCAAGCATTTTTTTGCCATGCTCCTCAGCAATGCAGGGGCTCTTCTGCCACTGCTGGATGCGCTTGGGCAGAATCTCATAGATGCGGCTGGAAAGGGAGACAGCAAGAAATGTAATGGGACATCAAAAGAAGAAATTGATGAGTGACTGAATGGTGAATGTATAGAATAATGAATAGTAGATGAGTGAATGCTGGTGAATGGGTGATTGAATGGGGGATGGCCAGATGGGTGAATGACTGTAAGGGTGGATGAGTGGGTTGGTGGGTAGAATGTGTATGGGGGGTGTTCAGTGGGTGGGTGGCTGTAAGGTGGATGGGTGGGTGGGGGGTCGGTGGCTGAATGATGGGAGGATACATGGGTAGAGGGATAAATAGACTTTTGGATGGCATAAATCATGCCCTACTCCACACCCTGTTGCTTAACTTCACTCACTCAGCTGCCAGTTTCATGCCACAGTCGTCCGAGCAGTACTTGGAGCCTGGCCGGGTAGGATACACACAGCCAGGTCCCAGGCACTGCCGAAGCAAGGCTAGATCCTTGGCATCTGTCTTGTCTGTGTGTTTCCACTTTTTCGTGAGCTTTTGCTTCTGCTTCTTCTCTTTCTGTGGGACAAGAGTGGTCAAGGTAGGGATTGGGGAGTTGATGTCAGCTTGTCATCTTCCTAACCTTGTACCCTTGCCCTGTCTTCCACTCCTGACCCCTGTCTTCATGCTCCCCCCATTCCACCATTTCTGTCACCTTCCACCCCACCTTTATCTTCAAATTCTCCATTTTCTTCACATTCACTGCGGGTTTCTGCAGCACACCATCCAGGAACAGGAACTCGTCAGTTTCGCTCATCCAAGGCTGTAGGCCAGGAAAATGCCGGCAGGTCTTCCCAAATTGTTTTGTAAATGATGTTGGGACACCCCTTTGCCTTTTTTCCTCCTCATTGATGACCCTCTCTGCCTTCACTGTCCACTTCTTTCCACCCAGGGTCCCTGACATACCCTCATCAGGCTTTGTCAAAAGTCCCCTATGCAAAAGCCCGGCATAGATTTCAGCCCTGAGGCAGGTCCTTTTCAGACAACAGCTGGGGTGTGGCTGTTGTCCGAGAGGCCTCCTTTACTGCCAATGGCACTGCCAGCATCTGGGACAGCCTGGACTTCTGCAGTCCCCAGCAGGCAGCTGTGACCGAATGGGCGGTGGCCAGTGTCACCATGGCAAGGTCTTTGAGGGTATGGCGAGAAAGAGCTGAAGGGAAAACCCTTGCACCAGCTCCACTCCCCCATCCACCTGTGTCCTGGACTTACCAGAGACCAGGGATTACAAGTAGGGTTCCTGTGCTGGTGGGAGCAGGGCTCTGGGTTGGCACTAAATGAGTGGGACCAGACTTAACCTGTCCCGCCACTCCTGGTCCCACCTTCTGGCCAACCGGCCTGGGGCTGACTGGCACCACTTGGCCCTGCTTACCCACTTATCCAGACACACTTGGGTGGTCCATCCCAACCCACTTATGCATTGAAGCCCACCTGAATGCATAAGGCCCTGCCCATCTGCTCAAAAAAGCTAGACGATACTCCCTTACACTTGGTCAACTCAGCCTGCCCGACCCTTCAGGACTCACTTGCTACCCTGCTTACCCTGCCCATGGACTCAGACAAACCGACTCTGCCTAGCCCACTCAAACATGCATGACCCCACCCCTCAGAATGCTCCGCCCACCCATCTGCCCCACCCAGTCCACCTAGTCTCTCCAGGAAATGCCTGCCAGACTTCTGCCTTGGACACATTGCCTCACCTTACACTCCCAGCCCTGTGGGTCCCATACACTGCACAAAGGCATACCTAGCCCTGCCCGGTGCAAGGCCCTGTCCTCTTCCCAGACTCTCTCAGCCTCATATGCTTCTCCCCACTTCCCGTACATATCCGGCTCTGCCTTACCTCCCACTTGCTAAGCCATGCCAAGCCCCACCCACCCCCACTCCCCAGGTGCACATGTTAGGTCATGCCCTGTCTGCCCTGACTCACCTAGGATAATTTGATGATCATTATTCTGAAAAGTACTCCTACCTATATCCAGTGACACCAAGTAAAATATATATACAAAATTTTTAAAGATGCACGTGTGTATATATATATATACTCACACACAAACAAATCACTCTCAGTGATTAAAAGAGTAGGTACACACACTGAAAGAATATACATTTTTGATTAAGACAATTATCAGTGGGAGAACTGCTACTATTTTTGAGCTAGAGACACAATATTAATAAAAACTGACCCTGGAATTAGCCTTAAAGGAAGTCTAAACACATTCCAATGAATAAGTATCACATAAGGCACAGATAAGTTGCATTAGAAATTAATAAAAGGGGGGCACCTAGGTGGCTCAGTCGTTAAGCATCCGCCTTCGGGTCAGGTCATGATCCCAGGGTCCTGGGATCGAGTCCCACATCCGGCTCCCTGCTCAGCGGGAAGCCTGCTTCTCCCTCTCCCACTCCCCCTGCTTGTGTTCCTGCTCTCGCTATCTCTCTCTCTGTCAAATAAATTAAAAAAAAAAAAGGAAGAAATTAATAAAAGGTTTAACTTTTTAAAACTGAAAACGCACTTCTAAGTAACTTTCGGTAAAAAGAAAAATAACTAAAATTAGAAAAAACTCAGAAGCTAATATGACCAAGAAAAATACATACCCAGCTGTGTAACTTGAAGATGAAAATATGAGAAAAGAAAGACAGAAATTGGTGATCTGAATATTCAACTCAAATTAGAACAAGTCACTATCCCGACTCCAAAGACTCCCATTATTAACCCCAAAATTCCCTTCGATGACCCCACACTCACTCCTCCAATTACAGAACCTACAGTCCCTCGTCAAATTCTTCAAACTACCTCAGCGCCAAGGAAGCGCTAATCCGTGAAGAACCTCATGGCAGGTGCAGAGAAAAAGTCCAGTAGAGCTACTTCCGGCTCCGATATCGACCTTAACCCCGCCCCTTCTTGAATGTGTTGGGTTTGCGCTTGCTCAAGATCCCCTGCAGAGCTGTTGTACTGCGACAGTTGGAAGTTCATGGTTTCAGAGAAACCACATCTGTACGTGTGGCATTCTGCAGAACATCACCACAGGCCTACAGGGATACACTTATTTCTTCTGATGTCAGCACCAAGTTTCATATATTGGAGTGATTGATCATTGCAATATTGTATATGGCAGGAAAATTGATCCCCTTATCATTGCCAATTATTTTGAATAATTTAATATTATTACTATTTTACTATCTTTTATTATTTTAATCATGTGGTGAGCAATGAGGAAAACAAACAAACAAAAACACATAAATAAATTTTTTAGTCAAGAGAGTAGAAAAAGATTTATAGAAAACCCAGGAAATAAAGAAAGCAAAATGTAAGAAGATAGGAATAAATTCATATTTGAAGTTAATATTTTATCACATAATCAGTAATAAAAAATTATTAATGGTTAAACTCTCCAGTTAAGGTCAAAGATTGCCATTTTGGATGAAAAATAACAAATCTAGTTATATGCTGTTTATGCCAAACTTAGCAAATCATTAACATACAGAAACATTTGAAATAAAGGGATGGAAGAAAATTTTCCAGGGACATGCTAATCGAAATAAAGCAAAGTCAGTTATTTTAATATCAGACTAAAGAGACTAAGACAAAAAGTTATTAATTAGGATTGAAAAGGTCATTCTATAATGACATGATTCACCATGAATATGTAAAAAATTTCAATCTTATACACAATTAAATGGTGTAAAATAAATATAAAGAAAAATACATTAGAACAAAAGGTAAAATAGAAAAATAATATTCCCATTGTAGAATATTACATCCCCACTGTTCTTTTAATTCTCACTCACTCTTGAAGACTATCTCTGGCATCACTATCTGGGAAGATCTGCTTCCTTTTCATCTGGATGACCAGCCTCTCTTCTGAATGAACTTTTGGACATAATTATAATAGCAAGGATGTTCCTTTTATTTTAATCTTGAAATTAAGAAGGAAATGGGGGGCATTGCCCGAACCCTTCACACCTGTTTTGTGTCTGTCTTCCTCACTAGAAATGAAAGTAGGAACAATGTTGGTCTTGGTCAATGCTGGTTGCCCAGTGCCCAGTTTACTGCCTGGCACACAGGGGTATCCAGTGGCCATCAATGATCAAAGGAATGCATCAGGGACCCTGCCCCTCAAGTGTTGTTGCAAAATGGCAAATTACTGTAATTTATCTGGCTCCATATTATTCCTTGAAGATAAAAGCGAACATATGCCATAATTTACATTAGAGTTATGTTTAACGAATCATTGACAAGAAAAGCAGTGTTCAAAAAATGTTTAAGATCTTTCTGTTAAGAAGCTATTTTCCCCTGATTCATGCCTGGCATCCAATGACAGTGTCCCCAGCTAAATCTTCACAGCTTTTATCAAACCCAGTTTAAGGAGTGGGGCAGGAGATAAGAAATCCAGGCTGAACTCAGAAGTAGTCTGTGAACTTCAAAGAATGTGTTATCTCGCTATGGTCATGAAAGTTTCTAAGCACTACTTGTGGTGTCCAAGCTAATGTTTTAACTTCTCTTTGAGTTATTTTTCACCACTGTGGCCCACTCAGTGAGTCTTGGAAGGCTTTTTGCTCTCCTTCACCTCTGAGTTTGTACCTACTTCTCCAGTGTCTCGTGTCTCTTTACTGCTGCTTTCTTTCATTCCCAAGTCCACAGCACTAGTTTAGGTTTCTCATATTTTATATCATAATGAACTTCTGCCTCTGAAATGTGACTGGTTGATCCATTTTGCCCCCAGTATTGTCTTTTCAAAGGACCACAGATGAAGAAATATGTCACCATCCTCCTTGGGAATCTTCCATGGATCCCCAAAATCAGAATAAGTTCTTCACTCTATGATGTGCCCCTCAAAGTTCTCTATGACAGGACCCCACTTTCCTGTGGCAGACAAGTCCTCTTTCCAGGCCCTCCAGGTGTCAAACACTCAGGGCATCCTGGATATTCACTCTCTTGTCAATCCAGCATTGACTTCCACATATCAGCCTTTGCTCAGGCCTGCCCTTCTTTTTTGCTAATTCCTACTCACCTTTCAAGACTCAGCTCTGGCACCACACTATCTGTGAAGTTCCCTCTACTTCTTTTCCAACTGGGTGACCTGTTTCTCTTTTGGATGTACTTGTGGGCACACTTAGAATAGTGAGTGGTGTTCCTTTTACTTTAATCTTGGAATTATAAAGGATAAGGGAATGTTTGCCCATACCTCTCACATCTGTTTATCTATTTTTGCCTGTCATCATTCTGTTTGTCTTTCAAGGCTAAGCTCAGAGGCTTGCCCCACTAAGATGCCTTCTTCAAACCCCTTGTTCCTCCTTCTTCAGTTTTTCCACAGCAATTCCATCATTCTGCTTTGCATCACTATGTGCATTGCAGGGTTCTCCCCTCCACCAGACAATTAAGGCAAAGTTGACTGTGAATGCCCTGACTCCTAGCCCAGTGCTCCTACAACAGTTTCTAGTGATTCTTGACTTATTGCTTTGGTCTCTTCTGACATCCCAGAGACATTAGATGCTAAGTGCTTTGTGAGCAAAAGAGTACCTCCTTAGAGATAAACACTAGAATGGCCATCCAGATGGGGTGGAGCAAGAACATGAACCTGCCCAAGAGCAGATACTCTAAATTTAACCTTTCCTCTGTAGATTGCTTATAATTTTGTTTTTTATAACATCTAATATATCAAATTTTATTTTACAGATCATGCTTTGAGTATCATATCTAAAACTCTTTGCCTAACCCGAGACCACAAAGATTTTCTCCGATATTTTCTTTCAGATATTTTACAATTGTATATTTAACCTCTAGGTCTATGATCTGTTAGATTTAATTTTTGTATAAGGTGTGAGATGTAAGTTGAGGTTCATCTTGTTTTGGGGTTTTTTTGGAGTTTTTTTTATATAGATATCCGATTCCTCCAGAATTATTTATTGAAAAGATAACCCCTTCTCAATCAAAAAGACTTTGCACTTCATTCAAAAATCAGCTGGCAAGAAGAGGATTCTGAGAAGATGGAGGAATAGGAAGCACCAGAAACCTGTCCCCTATCTAGACAACACTGTGCTGGCATAATCTTCCTGGTGTAACTATTTCAGAACTCTGGAGAAGAGAGACTACTTAAGAAATAATGGCCCAGGGGCGCCTGGGTGGCTCAGTTAGTTAAGCGACTGCCTTTGGCTCAGGTCATGATCCTGGAGTCCCTGGATCAAGTCTCGCATCGGGCTCCCTGCTCGGCAGGGAGTCTGCTTCTCCCTCTGACCCTCCCGACACTCCCCCCTCTCATGTGCTCTCTCTCTCAGTCTCTCCCTCTCAAATAAATAAATAAAATCTTTAAAAAAAAAAAAAGAAAAGAAAGAAAAGAAATAATGGCCCAAAACTTCATAATTTGATGAAAGATATGAATATAAACATCCAAGAAGCTCAATGAACTCTAGGTAAGATTTACTTGAAGAGAGCTACATCAGGACACATGGTAAATGAACTCTCAAAAGACAAAGAATTTTGAAGGTAGCAAGAGAGAAGTGACTCATCACATACAAGGCATACAAGAGATTCTCAATAAGATTAAAAGCAGATTTCTCCTCAGAAACTTTGTAAGGCCAGAAGACAGTGGGCTGATATATTCAAAATACTAAGAAAAAAGACCTGTCAACCAAGAATTCTATATCCAGCAAAATTGTCCTTCAAATGTGAGAAAGAAAGTATGACAATCCCAGATAAACAAAAGCTGACAGAGCTCATTACCACTAGACCTGCCCTGCAAGAAATGCTAAAGGGAGTCTTGCAGGTTGAAATGAAAGGACAATAGAGAGTACCTTGAAGCCATATAAAGAAATAAAGATCTCAGTAAAGGTTAATACATGAGCAATTATAAAAGGTAGTACTATTTATTGTAACAATGGTGCACAACTACACTTATTTTCTTCATGATTTAAGAGACTAATACATTAAAAATGCAATTATTGAGGAGATTTTTCAAGATGACAGTGGAGTAGGAGGACCCTAAGCTTGTCTCATCCCACAAACACAACTGGATAACTATCAAATCATTCTAAATACCCCAGAAATCAACCTGAAGACGGAAAGAACAAACCCCATAATTAAAGGGAGAGAAGAGCCCACGGAAAAAAAGGTAGGAAGTGCAAAGATGTGGCATAGGGGAGAAATGGACTGCAGGTGCTGCTGAGGGGAGGAAGCCATGATTGCAGAAAAGGGCAAGAGAGAAAGGAGCACACAGGGAAACACACAAGGAGAATGTTTTCCTGAAGCCATTGGCTTGGAAAATGAGAGGGGCTGAATTTGATGGGTTCTTGTAACCAGCAGGGTTTAAAACCATGGAGTTTTAAAGGTCAGAGGGCTTTGCTGGGATAGAGCCTGGAGGGCACAGCCCTAGTCCTGGAAAGAAGGCAGGTAAACAACCTGGGGGCAGACAACATGGAAACAGCAATTTGAAAAATGCCTGGGACACACAGTAGGGAGATTGTTCACTCTTCTCAGAGCTTGTCCCTGAGAGTCAGTGTTCACAGAGATGCCTCTCTGGGAACAAAGGAGCTGGCTGGTGCCATTTCCCTCCCCCACCCCTCAGCATAAACACAGAGCCACCTGAGGGAAGGAGCTCAGTACAGACACTGGCTGTCTAACTTGCTTACACCAAGCCCCAGGCCCCTGTGATCTGGCGGGACTGCCCTTCTTAGTCAAGCTTGCCTCTGTCCCAGCACAGCAGGCTCTACCCTCAGAAGACCAGCACAAACCCCTCCCCACACCATGTCTCCTGACCAGAGAGTTCTACAGGGCCTCAGTTCTGACAGAGCTGGTGTCAGGTCTCATTTCACAATCAGACCAGAGCACACCTAGTTAAAACTAACCACACTCAGGCCAGGGATGAAACACTGCCTACTGTAGGCAAGGATAGCCTCTGCAAATGACTGGCTGAAAGATACAGAAGCCAAACACAATAGCAAAGGACATGCAGCACACACTGGAAACACTCCCTGAAGCAAAAGAAGTCCTTAACTTACAAGGGAAGACCCATAAGGCTAGCTAGAGATTTCTCAATAGAAACTTGTCAAGCCAGAAGGAAGTAGCATGATATATCCAAAGTGCTGAATGGGAAAAGTTTGCAGCCAAGAATACTCTACCCAGCAAGGTTATCATTCAGAATAGAAAGAGAGATAAAGAGTTTCCCAGACAGACAAATCTAAAGGAGTTTGTGACCACTAAACCAGTGTTAAAAAAGATTCTCTGGGTGTAAAGGAGAGATCAAAAATGACAAAAACAAGAAAGGAATAGAGAAAATGTCCAGAAACAATGAAAAAACAAGTAACAAAATGGCACTAAATACATATCTATCAATAATTACTTAGAATGTAAATGGACTCAGTGCTCCAATCAAAAGACATAAGGTGTCAGAATGGATAAAAAAAAAAAAAAAAACTCTTCTGCAGTTTATATATATTTTTGAAGGCCTCTTTTCCCTCTTTTATTTTTTATTATTAGTGATTGTGGGCTATGTTTTCACTTCAAAGATATGGTAAGATTTATAACTTTAAGGCATTGAGAAATAATGTACATTTTTTGTTTTGCAAGTATTCCAGGGCAATTGCTATTTAAAATTTCCTTCCTTAGGGGCTCCTGGCTGACTCAGTCAGATGTGTGACTCTTGATCTTGGGGTCATGAGTTCAAGCCCCCTGTTGAGTGTGGAGATTATTTAAATAAATACATGTTTTTAAACAAACAAACAAACAAATAAACAAATAAATAAACAACAAGACCCATCTATATGTTGCCTACAAGAGACTCATTTCAGACTGAAAGACCCCCACAGATTAAAAGTGAGGGGATGGAAAAAACTTTACCACACAAATGAATATCAGAAGAAAGCCAGAGTAGCAATACTTATGTTGGAAAAACTAGACATCAAAACAAAGACAAAGAAGGGAATTACAAAATAATAAAGGGAACAATCCAACAAGAATATACAACAATCAGAAATATGTATGCACCCAACTTGGGAGCACCCAAATATATAAAACAATTAATAACAAACATAAAGGAACTAATTGTTACTAACAATAATAGTAGGGGACTTTAACACCCCAGTTACATCAATAGACAGATCATCTAAACCGAAAATAAATAAGGAAACAATGGCTTTGAATGACACACTGGACCAAATGGGCTTAACAGATACATTCAGAACATTCCATCCTAAAACAGCAGAATACACTTTCTTTTCAAGTGCACATGGAACATTCTTCGGAATAGATCACATATTATTAGGTCACAAAACAGGCCTCAACAAATACAAAAAGATTGAAATCATACCATGCACTTTTTCTGACCACAACACTATGAAACCAGAAGTGAAACACAAGAAAAAAATTGGAAAGACCATAAATGCATGGAGGTTAAAGAACATGCTACTAAACAATGAGTGGGTGAACCAGGAAATCAAAGAAGAAATAAAAGAATACATGGAAATAAATGATAATGAAAACACAATCGTCCAAAATCTTTAGGATGCACCAAAAGTGGTCACAAGAGGGAAGTATATAGCAATACAGGCCTACCTCAAGAAGCAAGAAAAATCTCAAATAAACAACCTAACCTTACACCTAAAGGAGCTAGAAAAAGAAAAATAAACAAAACCTAAAACCAGCCAAAGGAAGGAAATAATAAAGATTAGAGTAAATATAAATGATATGGAAACTAAAAAAACAGTAGAATAGATCAATGAAACCAGGAGCTGGTTCTCTGAAAAAAATTAATAAAATTGATAAATCTCTAGCCAGACTTATCAAAAAGAAAAAAGAAAGGAACCAAATAAATGAAATCACAAATATGAAGGAGAAATAACAACTAATACCACAGAAATATAAACAATTATAAGAGAATATTATGAAAAAAATATATGCCAACAAATTGGACAAGCTGTAAGAAATGGACAAATTTCTAGAAACATATGAACTACCAAAACTGAAACAGAAAGAAAAAGAAAACTTGAACAGACTGATAACCAGCAAAGAACTTGAATCAATAATCAGAAAACTCCCAACAAACCAAAGGCCAGAGCCAGATGACTTCAGAGGGGAACGCTACCATACATTTAATGAAGAGTTATACCAATTCTTCTCAAACTATTCCAAAAAATAGAAAAGGACAGAAAACTTCCAAGTTCATTCTATGAGACCAGCATTACCCTGATACCAAAACCAGATAAAGACTCGACTAAAAAAGAGAACTATAGGCCAATATCCCTGATGAACATGGATGCAAAAATTCTCAATAAAATACTAGCAAACTGAATCCAACAATACATTTAAAAAATCATTCACCGGGGCGCCTGGGTGGCTCAGTTGGTTAAGCGACTGCCTTCGGCTCAGGTCATGATCTTGGAGTCCCTGGATCGAGTCCCGCATCAGGCTCCCTGCTTGTCAGGGAGTCTGCCTCTCCCTCTGACCCTCCCCCCTCTCATGTGCTTTCTCTCTCTCTCATTCTCTCTCTCTCAAATAAATAAATAAAATCTTTAAAAAAAAAATCATTCACCACGATCAAGTGGGATTTATTCCTAGGTCTCCAGGGTGGCTCAATATTTGCAAATAAATCAATGTGATACACCACATTAAGAAAAGAAAGGATAAAAACCATATGATTATTTCAATAGATGCAGAAAAAACATTTAACAAAGTACAACATCCATTCATGATACAAACTGTCAACAAAGTAGGTTTAGAGGGAATGTACCTCAACATAATAAAGGCCATCTATGAAACACCCACAGCTCATATCATCCTCATTGGAGAAAAACTGAGAACTTCTCCTCTACAGTCAGGAACAAGACAGGGATGCCCATTCTCACCACTGTTATTTAACATAGTACTGGAAGACCTAGCCACAGCAATCGGACAACAAAAAGAAAAACGCATCCAAACCAGCAAGGAGGAAGTCAGACTTTCACTATTTGCAGATGACATGATACTCTATATAGAAAACCCAAAAGACTCCACCAAAAAACTGGTAGAACTGATACACGAATTCAGTAAAGTTGCAGGATACAAAATCAGTGTATGGAAATCTGTTGCACTTCTATACACCAATAATGAAGCAGCAGAAAGAGAAATTAAGGAATCAATCCTATTTACAATTGCACCAAATACAATAAAATACCTAGGTATAAACCTATCCAAAGAGGTAAAAGACCTGTATTCTGAAAACTATAAACACTGATGAAAGAAATTGAAGATGACACAAAGAAATCAGGAAACATTCCATGCTCATGGATTGGAAGAACAAATATTGTTAAAATGTCTCTACTACCCAAAGCAATCTATACATTTAATGCGGTCCCTACCAAAACACCAACAGCATTTTTCTCAGAACTGGAACAAACATTCCTAAAATTCATACGGAGCCACAAAAGACCCTTAATAGCCAAAGCAACCTTAAATAAGAAAAGCAAAGCTGGAGGCATCATGGTTCTGGACTTCAAGTTATATTACAAAGCTGTAATGATCAAGACAGTATGGTACTGGCACAAAAATAGACACATAGATCAAGGAAACAGAAGAGAAAACTCAGAAGAAATGAATCCACAACTATAGGGTCAATGAATCTTTGACAAAGCAGGAGAGACTATCCAATGGGAAAAATGCAGTGTCTTCAACAAATGGTGTTGGGAAAACTGGACAGCAACATGCAAAAGAATGACACTGGACCACTTTCTTACACCATACACAAAATAAATTAAAAATGGACAAAAGACATAAACATGAGACAGGAAACCATCAAAATCCTAGAGGAGAACACAGAGAGTAATCTCTTTGACATCAGCCATAGCAACTTCTTTCTAGGTATGTCTCCTGAGGCAAGGGAAACAAAAGCAAAAATAAATTATTGGTGGGGAGGTGACTGGGTGGTTCAGTCAGTTAAGCATCCTACTCTTGATTTTGGCTCAGGTCATGATCTGAGGTTTGTGAAATTGAGCTCCATATCAGGCTACACGCTGGGCATGGAGACTGCTTAAGATTCTCTCTCTCCCTCTCCCTCTGCCCCTCCCCACTCTCCCTCTCTTAAAAAAATGAAAATAAAAAAAATAAATACTACCTTTCATCTTTATTTTTTTATTATTTAAGATTTTATTTATTTATTTGAGAGACAGAGTCCATGCGAGCGAGAGTGAGAGAGAGGGAGAAAGAGAGCATGAGCTAGGGGGAGGGGCAGAGGGAGAGGGAGAAGCAGACTCCCGGCTGAGCAGGGAGCCTGATACAGGGCTCCATCCCAGGACCCTGAGATCATGACCTGAGCCGAAGGCAGGCACTTAACTGACTGAGACACCCAGGTTCAGCAGTATCTCTCATCTTTAAAAAAAAATTTTAAAAACTATTGGGACTTCATCAAAATAAAAAACTTCTGCACAGTGAAGGAAACAAACAACAAAACTAAAAGGCAATCTATGGAATGGGAAAAGATATTTGCAAGTGACATATCTGATAAAGGGTTAATACCCAAAATCTATAAAGAATTTATACAACTCGGGACGCCTGGGTGGCTCAGTCGGTTAAGCGTCTGCCTTCGGCTCAGGTCATGATCCCAGGGTCCTGGGATCGAGTCCCTCATCGGGCTCCCTGCTCCGCGGGGAGCCTGCTTCTCCCTCTGCCTCTGTCTCTCTGTCTCTCATGAATAAATAAATAAAATCTTTAAAAAAAAAAAAAGAATTTATACAACTCAACACCCAAAAAACAAATAATCCAATTAAAAAATGGACAGAAGACATGAACAGACATTTATCCAAAGAAGACATCCAGATGGCCAACAGACACATGAAAAGATGCTCAACTTCACTTATCATCAGGGAAATACAAATTAAAATTACAATGAGATATCACCTCACACCTGTGAGAATGGCTAAAATATAAAAAAAAAACACACACAAGATACAGTAGGTGTTGGTGAGGATGTGGAGAAAAAGGAACCCTCGTGCACTGTTGGGAGCGTAAACTGGTGCAGCCACTCTGGAAAACAGTATGGAGGTTCCTCCAAAAGTTAAAAATGGAGCTACCCTATGATCCAGCAATTGTACTACGTATTTACCCAAAGAATACAAAAATGCTAATTAGAATGGATACATCACCTCTATGTTTATAGCAGCATTATCTACAATAGCCAAATATGGAAACAGCCCAAGTGTCCATCGACTGATGAATGGATAAAGAAGAAAGAGTATATCTACACAAGGGAATACTACTCAGCCATCAAAAAGAATGAACTCTTGCCATTTGCACCACACATGGATGGAGCTAGAACATATTATGCTAAGTGAAATAAGTCAGTCAGAGAAAAACAAATACCATATGATTTCACTCATATGTGAAATTTAAGAAACAAAACAAATGAACTATGGGAAAAAGAGAGAGAGGCAAACCAAGAAACAGACTCTTAACTCTAGAGAACAAACTGATGGCTACCAGAGGGGAGGTGGGTGGGGGGATGGGTGAAATAGGGGATAGGGATTAAGGAGGGCACTTGTCCTAATGAGCCGAGCAGGGAGCCCGATGCGGGACTCGATCCCGGGACTCCAGGATCATGACCTGAGCCGAAGGCAGTCGCTTAACCAACTGAGCCACCCAGGCGCCCTCTAACTGGAATTTAAATAAAAACTTTAAAATTCAATTATTAATCTAGAAGGTAGTATTATTGTAAAAAAAATTACTTATCTCTGTTTCATTAGGGTTTTTTTCTGGGGTATTGTTCTTTCATTTGGAACATATTCATTATTCCTTCATTTTGTTTGACTTTCTATGTTTGTTTCTAGAATTAAGTAGACCAGCTACCTCTCCTGGTCTTGAAGTAAGGGCCTTGTGTAGGAATGTCCCCTGTGTAAACTGCCATGCTGGCAGTTTTGTCTGGCTGGCTGGAGCTGGAAAGCATGGACCATGGGTGCCCTGGGGTGTGCCGTGTTGGGACAGCTGGAACTGGAGCAGATGTGGGCCAGGAGGTCCTACGGAGCTCTGTGCAGGGGCTGACCTGGTGGAATGGCTGGAGCTAGAGTGGGTGTGGGCCAGGTATTCCCAGGGTGCCCCATGCTGGGGATGCTATGGTAGGGCAACTGGAGCTGGAGCAGGCAGGGGCCAGGGATTCCTGGGTGCTCTGCACCAGGGGCATTCTGGTGGGACTGTTGGAGCTGGAGTAGGCATGGGCCAGGTGTATCCCAGTGTGTACTACATCAGAGTAATCCGAGTGGGACAGTTGGGTCAGGTGCAGGCCTGGGGGGGTTCCTGGAGTGCATTGCACCAGGGGGACTTGGTGGGATGGCTGGACCCGGGGCAGATGTGGGCAGGGGGAGCTGCCTTGGGGGTATGGTTGGAGCTGAAGTGGGCTAGGGGCCTGAAGCTCACTGGGGCAACCCTAGAAGCCTGGCTCTACCCTGCTATCAATTCACTTAAAAAGATATTAGATGCCCACCAAACACATTTTTTAAGTTTAAATTCACTTAGAGAAATGCGCATCACGTTTTCCGCTGAAATACACAAGGCTCTGGATGTGGGACATCAGCCACACGGTGCTCACTCTCTGCAGGAGGATGCTGAGCTGTCCCAGGGGCAGCAAGTCCAGAATCTGCTGCTTCGGCAACTCACCTGCCCCTGCCCTAAGGCCCTGGTGACCAATACTAAGTATTTCGTTCAATTTTCACTGCAACCCTGTCAGCTAGAGGACGATGATTATCATCAGGCACAGTAGAAGCAGCTCAAGTGCAGCAATGCTAGGTCATTTGCCCCAAGGTCACACTGCTAGCAAATGGAAGGCTAGGGAAATATTTAGGCCAAGGCCAGCTGACTGCAAAGTGTCCACACCCT
>NC_138385.1:70088465-70105058 GCF_054177405.1 Leptonychotes weddellii
CACCCATGGCTGGACTACAGGGACTGCCAGAAGATACTTCAACGTCCCCAGTTACTGGCATGTCCCAGGCTCCTCATGTCATTAATCCAGTGATGGCAAATCACTACATCCGAGAGACAGCCCTTATCTGCTTTCCACAGGAACTTCAAATAATGCCCAACACAGGCACGCCTGTGCCACGCCCCCAGCAGCCTTCCAATCGTCAGTCTTCCCAGACTGCCAGTCACTGACCTACACAGTTTCTAAAACTGACTTATGGAGAGCTCAAACACTGACCATTCCTGAAGGATGTTATGGCTCCCACTCCAGAAACCAAACCAGTGTCCTTCATGAATGTTCATAGCAACTTTATTCTTAATAGCCCCAAACTATCCAAACAACAGGCGACTACATAAACAACCTGTGGTACATCTATACAGTGAAAACTCTTCAGCAATAAAAAGGAACCAAAAACCTGCTACATGCAACTTCATAGAAGAATCTCAAAATCAGTATGCTGAGTGAAAGAAGCGTGAAAGAAAGGAGTACATACTGTATGATTCCATTTAAATGAAGTTCTAGAACAAAGCCAATCCATAGTGATGGAAGTCAGAATAATGGTTGCCACTGGGTGGGGAGGATTGACTGGGAAGAGACCATAAAGGAACATTCTAGAATGGTAGAAATACCTTGGTCAGGGTGGAGGTACATGGGTCTATACATTTATGAAAACTCAAAACACTATTTACCTAATATGGGAGCATTTTAATGTATGTAAATTATACCCCAATTTAAAAAATCAGAAATACTGTGGGAATGTACATTTTGGGTCAGTTTGTACCAGCAAGAAGTTACTCGTATGCATGTCTATGTAAAATCTGTAGGATACTGACTCTTGGGAATGATCCACTGGTAACCCAGTGGAGATGGAAATCATGGGAAGAGATTAACAAATAGTCCTTACTTTTCCACCCTATTACATCCCTCGCTCCCTGAGCAAAAAAAGACTTTTCTTGCATACTAACCAAATTAAGTCATGGGGAGCTGTGCACTTTAAAGAGTCCATGAAGTGAAATGACCTTGCTAACTGTGGAGGACTTTCTAATATCATTCATTCAGCACATATATATGCACTAATCCTGGTCCAGGCATTGTTGTAGTCCTGGGGAGAGAGCATCAAACAAAACTGATCCGTCCTCTCTACTCTAGCAGCTGTCACGTTGGCCCCAGCACCCTCAGGTGAAATTTCAGGTATCGAGAGGACAACAGGAAGATCCCTGTGAGTGTGAAGTTAAAAGAGCAGAATCTGTGAAAGCATCAATATGTTCTGGAGAAAGAGACCTATGTTTCTTTGAAAAGGTGTATGAGCTGGTATTGTTCTGAGGTAAATCCTATGTTCTAAGTTTTGTTTGGTTGTTGACTTTCCTTTTATTGAGGGATAATATACATAGTAAAGTGTATAATACGCTCAAATATTAAGTGTAAGGTTTGATGAGTTTTTGACAACTCACTCAAGTCCAAGCATAGAATATTCCCCAGAGGTCTCCCTCATGACACTTCTGGTCTATACACTGCCTCCCACCCAAGGTAACCACTGACCTTCTTCCTGTCCCCATAGACTAGATTGACCTGTTCTAGAGTTTCAGGTAATCACACAGTACAGAGTCTTGCATATGGTGTCATAGAGTCATATGGAATGCATGTATCTGGAGTCATATAGTATGGAGTCTTTTGTGGCTGGTTTCTTTCACTCAGCATAAGGCTTTTGAAGTTCATCCATGTTGTATGAGGCAGTACTTCTGTTTCTTTTCTTTGCTGAGTAATATTCCACTGTATGGATATACCAAAATTTGTCTACCCATTCACAAGTTGATGGAAATTTGGACTGTTTCCTGTTTTTCCCTATTATGAATGAATTCTCAGATTTACTAGATTCACTATAACTCCATCCTTGACTTCTTTCTTGTGGCCAAGGAGGGAAAACAGGAAGCCTGAAGTCACTGAAAGAGAAAGAAAGTGCAACTTGAGAAGGAATGTGGTTGTGAAGCTAGCCTTGGTCTTTGTTTTGCTTTGTGGTTGTGAAGCTAGCCTTGGTCTTATTTTAGTACAGGGGAACTAGCAAAATAAGCAAACAAATAAGCAAGGCTTAACAAGGGTTTTTAATCAACTTTAGGAATGCAGAGTGGGGGCTTTCCAGAATAGGATCCCCAAATAGTGTGCCAGAGTGATCCCCCCACAGAGCAGGGCTTCTCTGTGATTTGTTATTGCATGGGTTGGACAGGAAGAGATCTTAGGCCCAGTTTCTTGCCAGCTTATGAGAATAGAAAACGTTAAAAAATGGCAAAGAGGCCAAGGATGTAGGTGTGAGTACTCCAGGACCCAATTAGGGCATGATCTTGTCCAGTCTTTCCCAGGGCTTATGGCACAAAACTCATGGGGCTGGCAATGAGGAGGAGAGAAAACACTTGGAGTCCCTCACCCTACATAATTGGCCACAAGTGAGCATCCTGTCCACATTCTGCTATGATAAATATGTCATCCCTGTTGTACATATTCATGAGACAACCCTGTTTTCCATGGCCCAGGACACTCATAAGTCCTCTATAGAAGAAGAGCACCTAGAAGGGTAATGGAATGGAGATACCCCTGAACAATGGCATTTCACCTAAGTAGAACAAGCTAGGGAAATGATAGGCAGAAAAAACTTTCCAACACATGCACTATTTAATTTATTCCCCCACTAAATCCTCAAAAAAGTAACGATTATTATTGCCATTTTACTGATCCAAAAAGTATAGCTTAGAGAGTTTAGGTTATATGCCTGACTCTGTATAAGTTCTGGGTAGAGCCAAGTTTATAACCCAGAGGTTTTGACACCAGCGCCTTGTCTGCAGTGATACCTGAAGGGGCTTGCTAGATGCATCAAATCTGAGCTATTTCCCAACATCCTAGCAAGTGATAGCTGTGATCAAGTGATAGCAAGTGGTAGCTGAGACAGGTAAACTATGGTATCACATTTTTCCCATTTTTTCCCTAGCATTTGTATCAAGTTTTGTCTTGTAGGTTTTGAGACCATTATGTATTAAGTGCATACGGTTTTAAATTAAGTCTTTTTAGTGATTTGAATTTTTTTTTATCATTATCCAGTTATTCTCTTCTAGTATTTCGGCCTTAATGTCTATATTGCTGCTATTAATATAACTATACCATCCTTTGACTTTCAACCTTTCTGTTCTTATGTTTGAGATGTCTCCAGATTGTAACTTGCATTTTTATCCCAGTGCCAATATTTATCTTTTAGCTGGTGAGTTTAGTCTATTACATTTATTGGGCTTATCAACATATTTGAATTTATTTCTACTACTTTGTTGTATGCTTTCTATTTGTCCTATTTTTCTATTTTTATTTGTTTTTTCCTTTATTTCTAGCCTTTTTTAGACCAAACTTTTTTGTTCTTAATTTTCTCTCATTCCATTTTATCTGTTCTGATTTGTAAGTTGTTTACTCTGTGTCTATTCTTGTAAAGGCTATTTGAGCTTTTAAGCATCTATAACTACATAAATGTTTGTGAATATTTTTATCCATATCAAAATAGTACAAAGGACTAGAAAATTTTAAATCCTATCATGACTTTTCACCTATTTGCAAAAGGCACCACAAAAACCTGAGTTCCCAGAAAGGTTGATAGTAAAAGAATGGAAAAAGAATGGTTAAAATGGTACATTTTATGTTATGTATATTTTGCCACAATAAAAAAGAATGAAAAAAGATATACCAAATAAATAATGACAAAAAAGCTGGTACAATTATATTGATATTAGATGAAACACACTGTAAGGGCAAAAAAGAATTGCTATTTATTCTCAGAGTCTCCAATTCCTATCCTTCCATTTTCTCTCTAACCCACTCCAATAAATATTTTGCCCCTATTACTACTGAATCAGCTTTTGGCAAAGACACCAATGACCTTCACAATGCTAAATTCAAAGGAAATTCCTCATCTTACCTAACCTATCAACATTTGATAAAATTTATCCCTCTCTTCTTGAAACCCATTAATCACTTGCCTTCTTGGATATGATTTTCTTGTTTCTCCTATTTCTCTTATTCCTCATGGACCACTCTCTCAATCTCCTTTGCCAGTTACTCTTCATCTCCCTTACCTGAAAAAGTTGAAGTATCCCAGGGTTCAGTCCCCAGACCTCTTCTCTTTCCCATCTATACGCACTCTCTAGGTAATAGCATTTTTTAAAAATTTTTTATTTAAATTCAATTTAGTTAACATATAGTGTATTATTAGTTCCGGGGGCAGAATTTAGTGATTCATCAGTTGCATATAACACCCAGTGCTCATTACATCAAGTGCTCTCCTTAATGCCCATCACCCAGTTATCCCATCCCCCCACCCACCTCCCCTCCAGCAGCCCTCAGTTTATTCCCTATAGTTAAAAGTCTCTTACGGTGGGGCGCCTGCGTGGCTCAGTCGTTAAGCATCTGCCTTCGGCTCAGGTCATGATCCCAGGGTCCTGGGACTGAGTCCCACATTGCGCTCCCTGCTCAGCAGGGAGCCTGCTTCTCCCTCTGCCCCTCCCCCTGCTTGTGCTCGCTCTCTTCCTCTCTCTCTGTCAAATAAATAATCTTAAAAAAAAAGAGTCTCTTATGGTTTGCCTCCCTCTCTGTTTTTATCTTATTTTATTTTCCCTTCCCTTCCCCTATGTTCATCTGATTTCTTAAATTCCACATGTGAGTGAAATCATATGGTATTTGTCTTTCTCTGACAGACTTATTTCGCTTAGCATAATATCCTCGAGTTCCAACCACATCATTGCAAATGGCAAGATTTCATTCTTTTTGATGACTGAGTAATATTCATATATATATATATATCACATTTTCTTTATTCATTCATCTGTCAGTGGACATCTGGGCTCTTTCCATACTTTGGCTATTGTGGACATTGCTGCTATAAACACTGGGGTGCATGTGCCCCTTCAAATCACTATTTTTGTATTCTTTGGGTAAATACATAGCAGTGTAATTGCCAGATGGTAGGGTAGTTCTATTTTTAACTTTTTGAGGAACCTCCATACTGTTTTCCAGAGTGTCTGCTCTAGGTAATAGCATTTAATCTCATGGCTTTAAGTACCATTTCTAGACCAAGACCTTTGATTTTATATCTACAGGTTTACATTCAGACTCATGGAAAAGTACACACAGACACCTTTCACTTAGGTGCCATGTAGGCATTTCTAACTTAACATGTTAACAGCCAAATTCCTTTCTCCCCACCAACACCAACACCATCTAAGACTGGTGTTCCCATAATCTTTTCTCTTAAAGAACTGAAAACTCTAATATTTTGATTTGCTCATGTGAGAAATACTTGGCCCCCTCTTTTGTATCATTCTTGACTTCTTTTTTTTTTTCTCTCACATGCCACATCCAACCCATCAGAAAAACTGTCGTGTCTGTCTTGAAAATTTATCCAGAATCCTACAACTTATTGCCCCCATCCACAGCTGCCACCCTCATACAAACCACATTATCTCTCACCTGGATTTCATAAGGTAGTAAAGGTGGAGTGCTCATGAGTGGGATTAGTGCCTTTATAAGAGTCACGAGAAATCTTGCTTCCTCTGTTCTGCTCCTAGCCATGTGGGGATACAATGAGAAGTCTGTGGCCTGTGACCCAGAAGTGTGCTCTCACCAGAACCCAACTATGCTGGCATCCTGATCTTGAACTTCCCGCCTCCAGAACTGTGAGAAAGAAATTTCTGTTGTTTATAAGCCACTAGCTTATGGTATTTTGTTATAGCAACCCGAGCAGACTAAGATTATCCTTGTGAATATAAAATGGTTCCTCCAACCATGGCATTGTGCCCACTTTCCTGACGGGGAAAAAAAAAAACAAAAACAAAAAAAAAACATGGGAAAGGGCAAAGAGAAAAATGTGAAGAGAATAAGCCTGAGGATACACTTCCCTTTTTAGGAGTTTCCTTGAAGTACCAAGTGATCTGTGCCAACTTCCCATTGGCCATAATTGTGGTTCTTATGCTGCAAAAAATGGCTGGGAGATAGTTTATTCGTAATAGTGCACATTACGAGGCTGAGAAAAAAATCAGTGTTCTCTAAGTATAGAAAAAGAGGAGAATGGATAATAGGTAAGTAGCTAGAAGTATTTGCCATACTAGAGCAGTGAGAAACCTATTTAAAACACAGAGAAAGAAATGCCAGGATGAAGATTTAAAAGTCAGTACAGGGGTCAAAAGGTATAAACCTCCAGTTATAAAATAAGTAAGTCATGGGGATGTAATACACACACACACACAAAAAAAAAGAGTCAGTATGGCCAATATAGATTTCTTCCAAATTCAGAATACAGACCCTAAATTGGGAAAAAATACAATCAAGAGCAAAGATAGATTTTGAGAACCTTGGCTGTATGGGCATGTTGGCAATTACAGGGATAAGGTGTAGACATTTTAGGTAATTTACTAACAATGATTCTATGACAATTGAGATTGATGTTAACAAAAAGAAGTTATTATCAGAAATTGCCAGTAGGGAGATATTTATTAAGAGCCCATATGAAAATGTTAAATTTAAAGAACATAAATAGGTTTCTCACTGAGATTAAGCTGGGCTTACATGGTTGATGTCCTGTTCATGAGAAAGGGCACAGAGGATAAGAGGAGCTTCCATGAAACAGCCGCCAACATTTTTTTTAAAAGATTTTATTTATTTATCTGACAGAGAGACAGCGAGAGAGGGAACACAAGCAGGGGGAGTGGGAGAGGGAGAAGCAGGCCTCCCGCCGAGAAGGGAGCCCGATGTGGGGCTTGATCCCAGGACCCTAAGTCCATGACCTGAGCCGAAGGCAGACGCTCAATGACTGAGCCACCCAGGCGCCCCCAGCTGCCAACATTTTCAATCTCAGGGGTTCTCAGTGGCAAATGAGCAAACCAAAGCTCTCATCAGTCCAATGTAAGTCTTTGAAAAAGATCCCAAACTCAAATACCCTTTCTGTGCCCCCAATACACTGCAGATCTCTGATATCTGAAACTCATGCCCAACCTTAGATACACATTTAAGGAACCCCAAACCTTTTAACTATGGAGGAAAAAAATAGTCAATGAAAAGTACAGGTCTTCATTTTCATAGGAAAGTCATTAGACAGAAAGCCCCATGACAGCAAGGATCATTTCTGTCCCATGTACTGGTGTTTTCCCAGTCCCCAGCCCACATTCTGGAACACAACAGATACCAAGGAAATATTTGCCCCATAAATGACTAAGTCACGGAATGATGCCATACTCCAGATTGCTGTAGTTCTTCCATGTCACATCTCTGTATGGAGTCTTCTGAGTGAGGTCCAACAAATCCCACTCCTCCCCAGGGGAAGTCCGCAGCCACATACCTGAAGACCGCTGATTCCAATAAAACCACACAGATTCTGGGGTGCCTGGGTGGCTTAGTCAGTTAAGCTCTGACTCTTGATTTTTGGTTATGCTCTCACTCTGGATTTTGGCTCAGGTCATGATCTCAAGGTCGTGAGTTCGAGCCCCGCATTGGGCTCTGCACTAGGTGGGGAATCTGCTTGCAATTCTCTCTCTCCTTTTCCCTCTGTCCGTCCCCCCTCCCCCCCCCCGCTCTCTCTCTCTCTCAAATAAATAAATAAAAACTACACAGATTCTGGCTCAGTGAGATACCATCTCCTCTAATGTTCATAGGAGGATGAGTGAGGTGATAGCCCTGTAGTATGGAGACCTGATTCAGAGGAAATTTAGATGGGTCTTCTACCCTAAGTCTCGGTGTCCACACTCATTCCCAAGGCAATCTACCATATCTAGTCTCATAACTCTAACAGCACCTCTAACACATGCCTTCACTTATATTTCCAATACTGGACTCTGAGTTCTTCCAGACTTACTCCTCTCATTCTTCAACATTAAGCACAGTCCCCAAAACAGTGTAGACATGAGCAAAACTCTCAATAACTGAAAAATTATTTCCACGGTGAGAACATGAATTTCTTTTTTTTTAAATTTTATTTATTTATTTGACAGAGAGAGAGAGAGATAACAAGCAAGGGGAGCAGCAGAGGGAGAGGGAGAAGCAGGCCCCCTGCTGAGCAAGGAGCCTGACGTGGGGCTCGATCCCAGGACCCCGGGATCATGACCTGAGCCGAAAAGCAGACGCTTAACCGACTGAGCCACCCACGTGCCCCGAGAACATGAATTTTTTGAGACAAAGATATATTTATCTCCTTCCATAGCGTCTACCACAGCCCTCAGCAGAATGTGATCCACAGGGGAGGGCAATCAGCCTGGGTGAGGAGTTGAATGGGAACATTTCTGTGTAGTCCCTCCCTACCCACAAGCAGCCCAGAGACCTGGCAAAACATGATCAGGAATCCAGGCAACGATTGCTACAGTCTGTTTCAGGAAACTCCTAGCCAGGCAAAAGAGAAATGTCTACCTGGTGCCTACCTTTTGGAGAAAGATCAAATTCTTATTCACTTGTCACAAATTTGTCATCAACCCAGACATCATTATTTCCTCCCCTGTGTCTTTTTCAGGAGACAGACTGCTAAGACCGTGGAGCCAAGAGAATCCAGGCTTCCCACATTTCACAGTCATAAGCCTGGATTATGCCACACACACTAATTTTGAGCTCTTCCTCTCTCCCTACACAGTCACACACTGCTGTCATAAGAATTCAGGGCAGTGGAGGGGCCCCTGGGTGGCTCAGTCCGTTAAGCATACGGCTCTTGATTTTGGCTCGGGTCATGATCTCAGGATGGTGAGATCAAGCCCCACGTTGGGCTCCATGCCGGGCATGGAGCCTGCTTAAGATTCTCTCTCTTTCTCCCTCTGCCTCCTCCCCACTCTAAAAAATTAACTAGGGACCCCTGGGTGGCTCAGTCAGTTAAGCGTCTGCCTTCGGCTCAGGTCATGATCCCAGGGTCCTGGGATCAAGCCCCACATTGGGCTCCTTGCTCAGCAGGGAGCCTGCT
Organism: Leptonychotes weddellii; assembly: GCF_054177405.1. Lineage (NCBI taxonomy): Eukaryota > Metazoa > Chordata > Mammalia > Carnivora > Phocidae > Leptonychotes > Leptonychotes weddellii. Next base: position 70,097,461 of record NC_138385.1, read on the forward strand.
CCTCCCTCTGCCTGCTGCTCCCCCTGCTCATGCTCTGTCTCTCTCTCTCTGACAAATAAATAAATAAAATCTTTTTTAAAAATTAAAATTAACTAAAATTTTTAAAAAAAAAATTTTTTAAAGAATTCAGGGTAGTCATGTCTCACCCAGCATCAGAAAAGAGGACTCTGAGTCTTGCTGTCCATGAGGAAGAGATTAACAGTTCCAGCTTGAGAATATAGCGGCCAGGTCAACCTCATACCCCCACTTGATCCGGTGGTGGTATCTGTCATCTTGTTTCACCACCAATCATCAGCCAGTAGTAATGCAACCTCCTGACTACACATGGGAAAGCCTTTTAAAATGTACTCTACCATATTCATATTGATTATTTTAAAGTGCCATTTCCTGAGGACTCACTCTGTGCTAGAGATCCCTCTGAGAACTTTACCTGCATTTGTCCATTTAACTCTTATAATTCTGCCAAGTACATATTATTTCTCCCACTTAATAGCCGAGGAAACTTGGGCACAGAGACGATTATTAACCTAAGACAGGGTTATAACATGCCCAGTGGGAAAGCGGCTAAGTCGGGATTTCAGTGCAGGTCAATCGATCTCCAAAGCCTAAACTCTCCTAACCACTACACTTCTCTAGAAAAAAAACTTAAAGTTTTGGAATTATTGGGGATGTTGTTATTCCTTAATACACCTAGGAGATGGTCATACAGGGTTGCTAATCCACGTGTGGTGTGCCAACCAGCAGCGTGACCTGGGAACATGCTAGAAATGAAGAATCTTGAGTCCCAACCCAGACCTCCTGAATAAAAATGAGCATCATCCTAAACAAGATCCTCAGGGGTTTCAGGTGCATGGTTCCACTGGAGAAGCATTGCCTAGAATTCCGCTGTGCACCATAAAGCGCTAGCAAATGGAATGTTCCATTCCACTCAAATACCCTGGAGCTCCTCCTGCTGGCAAAACACCTGTGTTTCAGGCCCCACTGCCTGCATTTAGGCCTCCATCTCTGGCTCATTCATTTATTAAATCCATTCAGCTATCCATTCAGCTATCTCGCTACATAGAGGCACTGAGGATTCATCAGCGAATGATCACAAACCAGAGCACATATGGAGAAGTTACATTCTACTGGTGAAGGGTAGAAATTAGACTAATAGTAAATTATATACTGGATGGTGTTAAATTCTGTTGGAAAAACAAAACAGGCTGAGAGAGTGAGGTATCAAAGACAAGCGCACATCCAAGAGTATCCGTATTGAGAGGCAGGGCTGATTCTGAGCCAGATAAGATAAAGAAATATCTTTCTGAGCAGAAAGATAAATAACCATTTCACAGAACACTGTAAATGGAGACCTGGTTTGCTCAAAAAAAAAAAATTGTTACTCAATCCCCAAAGCATTAGAAAGAACTAGAATATCACGGTTTTACAGAATCTCAGGAGAGATTTTTTGATGTTGGTCTACTTCAACTTACCCTAACCGGGAGGTGCTGCAACCAAATAGTTCTTGGCCCATCCCATCTGCACAGGGCAGAACTTGAGTCTCCTAAGATGGAGGGGGGCAGGACACTAAGTGCCTAAACAGTCACCATGCCAAAAATACCTTCTACTGTTATCCCTTTCCTCATACTCAAAATCTAGTCTAATCAAGAGAAAAACATCAGACATACCCAAATTGGGGGACATTCTACAGGATATCTGGCCAGTACTTCACAAGACTGTCAAGGTCACAGAAAACAAAGAGGGAGTGAGACACTGTCACAGACCACAGGAGACTGAGGAGACATGACAACTAAATCCAGTATGGTACCTGGATTGGATTCTAGAACAGAAAAAGACCATTAATGGAAAAAACTGGTGAAATCCAAATGAAGTTTAGAGTTTTGTTAATAGCAATGTACCACTTTTGGTTTCTTTGTTTTGTTTTGTTTTAATTCAATTAGCCAACTTATAGTACATCATTAGTTTCAGGTATAGTGTTCAATAATTTATCATTTGCATATAACACCCAGTGCTCATCCCATCATGTGCCCTCCTTAATGCTCATCACCCAGTTCCCCCATTCCCCCACCCATCTCCCTTCCAGCAACCCTCAGTTTGTTTCCTAGAGTTAAGAGTCTCTCATGGTTTTTCTCCCTCTCTGATGACTTCCCATTCAGTTTTCCCTCCCTTCCCCTACAGTCCTCTGCTCTGTTTCTTATATTCCACATATGAGTGAAACCATATGATAATTGTCTTTCTCTGACTGACTTATTTTGCTCAGCATAATACCCTCCAGTTCCATCCACGTCAATGTAAATGGTAAGTATTCATCCTTTCTGATGGCTGAGTAATATTCCATTGTATATGTATACCACATCTTCTTTATCCATTCATCTGTTGAATAGTTTCTTCGTTTTTGGAAAATATACCATGGAAATGTAAGATCTTAATAATGTAATGAGGGAAATTGGGTAAGGGATATACAGAAACCCTACTATCTTTCCACCTTTTTTGTAAATCTAAAATGATTCCAAATTAAAGAATTTTTATCTTTTTTTAAAAAAGATTTTATTTATTTGACAGAGAGAGAGAGAGAGAGAGCACAAACAGGGGAGTGGCAGGCAGAGGGAGAGGGAGAAGCAGGCTCCCTGCCAAGGAAGGAGCCTGGTGCGGGGCTCGATCCCAGGACCCTGGCATCATGACCTGAGCCAAAGGCAGATGCTTAACTGACTGAGCCACCCAGGTGCCCCTCTTTTTTTATTTCTTTTTTTAAAATATTTTATTTATTTATTGGACAGAGAGAGAGATAGCAAGAGAGAGAAGGATTTAAAAAAACAATTCAGTTCAAAGACTGGCAAAAGTTTGAAACTTGTTGAAGCTGGATGGTAAGTGCAAGGCGGAGTCATTGTACTATTCTCTTCACTTTGATGTATGTTTGAGATTATCCATCATAAAAAACATATTTTAAAGAAAAATGAGCTCGTTCTGATTCTTTGAAAAATTTAATGAGGCAAACATGTAGCAGAAGTAATTAAGAAAAAAAAAAGGAGAGAAAAGGCATCCTGAAAATAAGATGAAAAGAGAGAAATAACTACAGGTAACAATTACGTTAAAAGACTTACAGAATATTGTAAACAATTACACATTAATTCAAAACCTAGTTGATATCACTTGAATCTGCATATCAATCTTAGCATCACTAAAGATGGGATGACAGACATTATGTCTGTCAATGAGAATACAGGGCAATAGGAAGCACGATAAAAAAAAAATGAACCTAAATTTAATCCTATGAAGCACGATCAAAAAAAAAAAATGAACCTAAATTTAATCCAGCATCCAGATCTAGGTCACATTTACAAGAAACACCAAGAATGGAAAAACAAATTAAAAGATTCCATGATTAAAAAATCAGTTGAGTCCAGGTTATGGGACATTCTACTAGAGCCAATAACCAGAATTCTCCACCAAATCAATTTCATTTAAAAAGGGAGGAAACTGTTATGACTTGAGACATAACACCCAAATACAAGGTATGAACTTTTTTTCTATATCCCTGCCTCCGTTCCCCTGGATTATTTCAAAGCAAATTCCAGACACCCTATAATTTCTTCTTAGTTATGTTTAATGTTACCCCTCCAAATAAGAATGCCTTTGAAAGTAATGACTATAATATCATTACCACACCTAAAAATTTTACAATTCCAGATTATCAGCAAGTGTCTAGTGTTCAAATGTCCCCAATTATATCATACATTTTTAAATGAATTGCTTGAATCATGATGCAAATAAGTCTCACATTATAGCTGGTTGATATCTTTCTTATATTTCTTAATCTATGTACTCCTTATCCACCTCTTATCCCTCCTTGCATGTATTTGTTGATGAAAAGAGATAGTCTTGAAGAAGTTCAATGAATGTATTTGGAATGAATTTCCAAATGCACCCCACGGTATTAGTTTACATGTTCCTCTGTTTTCTACATTTCTGGCCAATTGGTGGGTAGCTCTATTGATAAGATTCTGATTCAATTTTTTGTCCCTTATGTCATTTATGCTCCAGAGGTGGTGTGACCAATGTGCTTTCATCAGGTTGGGATGCTAGATTGTCATTTTTTTTGTGTGATTTTATTAGTAATTGGTGGTTATTGCCTAATTACACTAACTCAAAATGGTTTACAAAATGATTTTCTATCACTCTTCTTCACTTGTTAGAAAAGCACTTTTTATAAAGAAAAGCTTTCTCTCATCTAATATTATCTTTGATCAAAAATGGTACAAGAAAAGCAGAATAAATGTTTGATTCTTCACCTTTATTTAAGCAAATTTTTTTTAAGATTTTATTTATTTATTTGAGAGAGAGAATGAGAGAGAGAGAGCATGAGAGGAGGGAGGGTCAGAGGGAGAAGCAGACTCCCTGCTGAGCAGGGAGCCCGATGCGGGACTCGATCCCGGGACTCCAGGATCATGACCTGAGCCGAAGGCAGTCGCTTAACCAACTGAGCCACCCAGGCGCCCTATTTAAGCAAATTTTAAATTAATGAAGTGGTTTATGAGCATCTCCAAATGTGACAAAAGAGTTGTTTTTATATCAATATGAACTTTTGGATTTAAACATATTTAATGTGCTTTGATCCATTGCAGTTATCTCTAATGGTGCTCAAATTGTCCCATCTTTCACCAGTGGAAGCTTTTTCAATTGGTTTCTGAATTCTTTTAACATGACAACAGTAGTCTTTGAAAGATTCCTAGCCAGCTGGAATAACATAATGGTCCAATATCATTTTATACATTTCCTTCTACAGTCGTAAAATCACTCCCTGATTGCTTTTAGTGAGTAATGGTATATATAGGCTCCCATCCAGATACTGGGAATGCTCAGTGTCCTGCACTGACCATTGCTTCTAAGTCTTTTCCACAAACAGAGCTAGGAAATAAGTACATTTTTAACCATAAAAGACATCATGAGTCACATTGATACTTATTCATATTTTTTATTTTGAGTGTAGTAAACATACAGTGTTATATTAGTTTTAGGTGTACAATATAGTGATTCAACAGTTCCATATTTACTCAGTGCCTATCAGTATAAGTGTACTCTTAATCCCCTTCACCTATTTCACCCATCCCCCCACCTACCTCCCCTCTGGCAACCTCCAGTTTGTTCTCTATAGTTAAGAATCTGTTTCTTGGGGGCCCTTGGGTGGCTCAGTTGGTTGAGCGTCTGCCTTCGGCTGGGGTCATGGTCCCGGGGTCCTGGGATCGAGCCCCGCGTCGGGCTCCCTGCTCCACAGGAGGCCTGCTTCTCCCTCTCCGACTCTCCCTGCTTGTGTTCCCTCTCTCGCTGTCTCTCTCTCTCTGTCAAATAAATAAAATCTTAAAAAAAAGAATGTTTCTTGGTTTGTCTTTTGTTTCTTTCCTTTGTTCATTTGTTTTGTTTCCTAAATTCCACACAGGAGTAAAATCGTATGGTGTCTGTCTTTCTCTGACTGACTTATTTTCCTTAGCATTATACTCTCTAGCTCCATCCATGTCATTGCAAATGGCAAGATTCCATTTTTTTTTATGGCTGAACGCTATTCCATTGTATATGTATACCACTTCTTCTTTATCCATTCCTCTATCCATGGACACTTGGGCTGTTTCCATAGCTTGGCTATTGTAAATAATGCTGCAATAAATATAGGAATGCATACATCCCTTTGAATTAGTGTTTTCATATTCTTTAGGTAAATACCCAGTAGGGTGATTACTGGATCATACAGTAGTTCTATTTTTAATTTTTGAGGAACCTCCGTACTGTTTTCCAGAGTGGCTGTACCAGTTTGCATTCCCACCAACAGTGCATGAGTGTTCCTTTTTCTCCACGTCCTCCACAACACTTGTTTCTTGTGTTGATTTTAGCCATTTTGACAGGTGTGCAGTGATATCTCATTATAGTTTTGATTTGCATTTCCCTACTGATAAGTGATGTTGAACATCTTTTCATGTGTCTTTTGGCCGTCTGTTTGTTTTCTTTGGAGAAATGTCTGTTCATGCCTTCTGCCCATTTTTTAATTGCATTATTTGGTGGGGGGTTTTTTTTGGTGTGGAATTTTAGAAGTTCTTTATGTATTTTGGATACTAACCCTTTATCGAATATGTCATTTGCAAATATCTTCTCCCATTCAGTAGGTTTTCTTTTAGTTTTGTTGGTTGTTTCCTCTGCTGTGTAGAAGTTTTTTGTTTTGATGTAGTCCCAATAGTTTATTTTTGCTTTTATTTCCCATGCCTCAGGAGACATAGCTAGAAAAATGTTGAGGCTGGCTTTGTGGGCTAATACGTGATCTATTCTGGAGAATGTTCCATGTACATTTGAAAAGAATGTGTATTCTTCTGTTTTAGGATGGATTGTTCTGAATATATCTGTTAAATCCATCTGGTCCAGTGTTATTCAAAACCACTGTTTCCTGTTTGATTTTCTGTTTCTTGGGGGCGCCTGGGTGGCTCAGTCGGTTGAGCGTCTGCCTCTACTATTATTGTATTACTGTCGATTAGTTCCTTTATGTTTGTTATTAACTGTTTTATGTATTTGGGTGCTCCCATGTTGGGTGCATAAACATTTATAATTGTTATATCTTCTTGTTGGTTGTCCCCTTTATTAGTATAAAGTGTCCTTTGTCTCTTGTTAAGTCTTTTTTTAAAAGTCTATTTTGTCCAAAGTAAGTATTGCAACCCCCGTGTTCTTCCGGAACTTTTTTAAAAAGATTTTATTTATTTATTTGAGAGAGAGAGAGCATGAGCGTGGGGAGAGGCAGAGAGCCAATGTGGGGCTCGATCCCAGGACTCTGAGATCATGACCTGAGCTGAAGGCAGATGCTTAATTGACTGAGCCACCCAGATGCAGCCCCAGCTTTCTTTTGACATCCATTTGCATGATCGATGTTTCACCATCCCCTCACTTTCAATCTGCGGATGTCTTTTGGTCTGAAATGAGTCTCTCATAGGCAGCATATAGATGGGTCTTGTTTTTTTTCATGCATTCCATTACCTGATGTCTTTTAATGGTTTGCAGATTCTAAAATATTTATTCTCTCATCCTTTTACAGAAAAAGGACAACAGAGGATTGTTTAGAATATTTAAATCCACACATTAAATATATGGCTTCATTACTAACATTCTATATAGTACCTAAATTATGCCCATTATCTATTAGAACTCAGTTATAAAGATACAGCCATAATTTAGTTTGATTAGCATGAATTCAGCAGACTAATAATAGTTCAGAAAGCATATATTTCTATTACATATTATACATAGTCATCATTGCACTATATGTCCATGATTCCAAATAACTCTTTTGTATTATCCATAAACAAATTTGCTTTCAAAGGTTGTTTGGCAGTAATCTGAAATATTTTACTTCATAAAACCAAATGATGGTTATTTTTAGGGGCACCTGGGTAGCTCAGTCGGTTAAGTGTCCTACTCTTTTTTTTAAATTTTTTATTGTTATGTTAATCACAATACATTACATCATTAGTTTTAGATGTAGTGTTCCATGATTCATTGTTTGTGCATAACACCCAGTGCTCCATGCAGAATGTGCCCTCTTTAATACCCATCACCAGGCTAACCCA
>NC_138385.1:70105558-70138388 GCF_054177405.1 Leptonychotes weddellii
AATCCCACTTGGTCGTGGTGAATAATCCTTTTAATGTACTGTTGGATCCTATTGGCTAGTATTTTGGTGAGAATTTTTGCATCCATGTTCATCAGGGCTATTGGTCTGTAATTCTCCTTTTTGATGGGGTCTTTGTCTGGTTTAAGTGTCCTACTCTTGATTTCAGCTCAGGTCTTGATCTCAGGGTGGTGAGTTCAAGCCCCGTATTGGGCTCCAAGCTGGGCATGGAGCCTACTTAAAAAAATAAAGAAAAATAAAAAATTAAAATTAAAAAAAGCTACTTCTATATTCACTCCCTAAACAACATGTAACAATACTGGCTTCCCCCCATACCTGTCAACTGCAGCCAACATGGAGATGAGCCTCTCAGATTCCTCTTCAAGAAAGGACTCATTGCCCAGCTGTGAGAAATGTAGTTACTTGAGTCTCCAGTTAGCTCTGCTGGGCTTCACCTCAGCCTTAGCGCCAAGGTCCTACAATTCTCAGGGCTGTCTCCAGCCTATGAGTGAACAATGAGGGGGTTCAAAGGGCTAGGTGGGACTCCTCTAACAGGCAATATTTGCTCTGGAGCTCTAGGTTGGGCTAGCTGCAAGTCTGTCTGGTTGGCATCATGGTCTGAAGCTCCCTCTGCCCAATCCTCCTTCCCTTTTCTTTCAAAGGTGCCCAATACACCTGCACTTCTAACTCCATGTCAGTATCTGCTTCCTGGAAATTTAAGCTGTGACACCAGCAGTATATTACAAATCCTTTTGGTCTTTTCCAACCTGATACATGAAAAACAGCATTTCACATGTTTTATTTTGCATTTCTCTATTATGATTGAGGATGAACACATTTTAATGTATTTAAAAGTGAGCTGCATATCTAGGAATTGTCTCTGTCCAGTTTCTTTCAAATTGTTGGGCTTTTATATTGATTTGTAGGAGTACTTTACATATTAAGTAAACTAGCCATTGATTGCATCTGTTGCAAATTTTTCTTTGCAACTTGCCATTTGGCTTTAAGGTTTTTAAGGTTAATTGTGCATACATTAATTTTATGAACACAGTGTATCAATATATTCTCTCATGACTTCAGAATTTTATGTCATCACTAGAAAGGACTTCACTCTAAGATGATAATAAATAAATATTCTCCCACTTTTTTTCCTTCTCACACACTGATGGTTCCACTTTTACATTTAAATCATTTAAATCTTTAATCTACCTGGAATTTATTTTAGTGTAGGAAGTAAGGGAGAGTTCTAATTTTATTGTTTCCTAGAGAATGGCATGAAATATTTCCTTCTGCTGATGAGCTGGTATGCTTTTTCCTTGTGGACAATACAAATCACATAACTGACTCCATTTCCCCTTTTGCTATTGTTGTAGGAAGATGAGAGACAAATTCACAGTTAAGCACAGAAGTGAATTTCATACCTACATCCCAATTTTCCCTGATGTTAATCTTCTATTTGTTTGTATTTTTTGTAATCCTACCTTTATTTTTCAATTTTATGAGATATATTCTTATCAGGTTCCAAATATCCAGTAGAAAATAAAGTAGGCAGTAAATGAATGCATAAGTTCTAACTCATCTGGGCCTCAGTCATTTCTTACTCTTCCTTCCTTGTGGGTGGGTTGGCTGGGAGGGAAAGAAAATACAAATGGAGATGAGAGACATGGTCTATCTCATGTCTCCCAGAAGCACCAGCATGAAAATGCCCACCCATAAGCCAGGTAAGAGGTCACCAGTGGAAGCTTGGGAGGCCCACATACTTAGAGCCCCAACACATGTATTGGTGATTGACAGAGTTGTATATAGCTGACATGATTGGGGCTGGCAAACTTCTATTAAAAGGCCAGATAGTTAATACCTTAGGATTTTCAGGCTACACGGTCTCTGTGGCAAATAACTACTCTTCCAGTAATAAGCATGATAGCATCTACAGACAATAAATAAGCAAATGAGTATAGCTGTGTTCCAATAAAACTTTATTTTTCGACACTGAAATCTGAATTTTATGTACTTTACAAACATCACAAAATATTATTCCTTTTACTTTTTTCAAGCATTTAAAACAGTGAAAACAGTATTCTTAGATTGCAGGCTGTAGGAAAAGGATCAGCAAACTCTTGATGCAGAGCTTAGATGAGGAAGTTTGTTATGGGGAATATGTGTATAATTGTCACTTAATACTTGATTGCCGATGCAGTGACCTCCTTCAGATCAATTTCTACTTTTTTTTTTTTTTAAGATTTTATTTATTTATTTCAGAGAGAGAGAATGAGAGAGAGCACATGAGAGGGGGGAGGGTCAGAGGCAGAAGCAGGCTCCCTGCCGAGCAGGGAGCCCGATGCGGGACTCGATCCCGGGACTCCAGGATCATGACCTGAGCCGAAGGCAGTCGCTTAACCAACTGAGCCACCCAGGCGCCCTAATTTCTACTTTCTACAAGGAAATAATCATGGTGGTACACAAAAATCTGAAAACAAAGACTATTTATTATCCCATCCTGGATTATACCAATGAAAAAAACTAGGACACATCCAAACATCCAATAACATAGGAGTGGCTCAAAAATCTGAGGCCATCCAACACATGGAATGCTATGCAACCAGGTCAACAATTATCGTGTGGTTCAGAAAGAGAGAAAGCAAATGCAGCCAAATATTAACATTTGTCCAGTCTAAATGCAGGCTCTATGGGTGTTCACTGCCAACTTTTCTATAGGTTTAAAATGTAAAAATAAAGTTGGGTATATGTTTTTTTAAAAGTGAAAAATCGGGGCACCTGGGTGGTTCAGTGTCTGCCTAGGGCTCAGGTCATGATCCCAAGATCATGACTCCCAGGTCATGACCCCAAGTCAGGCTCCTGGCTCAGCTAGGAGTCTGCTTCTCCCTCTGTCCGTCCCCCTGCTGGTGCTCTCTCTCTCTCTCAAATAAATAAATAGAATCTTTTTAAAAAAAAAAAAGTAAAAAATGTTTTTGTGAAATATAAGTTAATAGACTTGAACGGACCCATCTCCATCTCATTAGAACTCTGTGTTCTTTTGTGTTAAATAAAGATAATAAACATAACACCCTTTTTTTTCACAGGAAAATGGTATAGATTAACTCAATGATAGTTGTCTAACTACCTGGTGTCTGTTTCAGTCACACCAAATGTAATTTTAACTATATGAAACATAAGAAGATTTACAAAAAATATTTTTAAAAATCATGTTTCCTTTACAATCATCTTGTTCTAAGGGCAAAGAAAAGCTCGACTTGCTTAGGTTTTGAGCATTTGAAAGAAAAACTTGCTTTTACATACGAAACACACCAAGTAGTTGAGAAGACTTCACTGGTAGGAGTGGGGGCTCTAGGCCCTACAAGCGGAACAGCATTTGAGGGATCTGGTATCTGGGTTCTCCCTTCAGACTCAGCCTGGGCTTCCTGGGTTTGATGCTATTATTTGTAAATCTAACATGGGAAAATAAATTCATTAATTTGAATGCATACAAATAAATAAAAAGTTTACACATTTAAATAAAGACAGAGGAACTATTTCTAACTACAGAATAGCCGATCTTAAGCCGAGGACTTCAGCAACCCTCCACTTGACGCCTCTCTTAAACGAGGTAATAGACATAGTGCGTTGTCAGTATCTGCTTGGATCCCAGTTAGGGATTGCAGGTTGCAAAACTGGAGTTATCAAAGATGAATTTCAGAAAATCTGTCTCCGTTTAAATTTTTCTTTTAATGCTCACATTCATTACCATTACCGGGAGTCAAACCCAAATCTCCGGTGTGAAAAATCAAAATCCACGGCGATAGTTCCCAGGCAGGAACTCTTCCTTTTACAAACCAGAACCATAATCAGTTCTTGCCCGTCTCCTTCCGAAGCTCTACCTCCACCTGTGCGCCCCGCCTCCCCCAGAACCCGCCAAATCCCAGGAAAGCCCGCCCCCGCGAGCCACGCACAGTCCCCACAGGCTCCGCGCGCCTCCCGGTTCCCACGCTCTGCGGTCGTGCGTACTCTCTCCGGATTCCCTGAAGCCCCGCCCTTCTCTCCTCCGCTTCTCCCGCTTTCAGCCACTTAGAACCGCCTTCCCCACCTGGCTATTTGGTTGGCCAGCGCCCTTGTCGTACGTCATTCACCCGCGCCACCCGGAAGCCACGGTTTATAGCAACCGTTCTTATTGCCGGTGGCTCTAAGGTGAGGGCCGCGTTTGGGTGTCCCTGGGTGGCCGAGTCCCAGAGTTGGGAGGGGCAGAAGGCAGAACCCCCGGCAGGAGCCGGACGAGCCCACTCCTGCTGTTGAGAGGGTGCAGATGTACTGTGCCGGAGGCCAAACTGAGTGGTCAACGTGGTCTACCCCCTCCCCATTCCTCAGGAACACATCATGGCGACGCCCCCTAAACGGCGGGCCCTGGAATCCACAGGGGAGAAAGTGCTGCGCTATGAGGCCTTCATCTGTGACGTGCTACAGCGGGACCTGCGGTGAGTGACAGCGTGGAGGGCCGGGCGTGTGGAACGTTCCACGTGGGGGGGGGGCGGGACGTTCGAAGTCAGGGCCTAGCCTTCTGATTGGTGGGGGAGGCGTCCGGAGCCCGGCCCCGTACGCCGATCCAGCGAGAAGGAGGGGCGACATCCGGGGTGCGACTTGGGCTGGGATGTGGCGGTCTTAGTGGAGGGTGTGTCCGCGCATGTGCGGCCTCCCCTCTCACCGGTTGAGCTAGAGTCCAAAGCGGGAGTTCTCCGGTTCGAATCCTTGGCTTGGCCATTTCGCCATCCGTGTGAAGACGTTGTACCCTCCCTCGCCTTTTTGTGCCTCGGTTTTCTTATCTGTGAAATGGGAAAATTGATGGAACCTTCCTGATGGGGTGGTTTTGAGTTTTTTATGTGTTCAGTCCTTGTAAAGGATTTAACATAGATACTACGGGCTCAATGAGTATGACAAATTATTATTACTGTCATTAATCTGAGCAGGAAGTAGCGTGTTCAGAAGTAGGATAATGAACATTCTAAAGGGATGGAAGATTTTTCTAGGGTGAGAAAGGGACACTTTTTTTTTTGAGAATGGGATATTCTGATTGGAGGGAGGCATTGGGAGTAGAGTGTGATAATAGTACTAATAAATTATAGCTAATGCATATATAGAGCTTACTCTTTGGTTAGGCACTATTATAAGTACTTTGTAGTAAACACTCATTTAATTCTCCTAATGACTCTGTGAGGTAATATTTGTCATCCCTTTTTTATAGATAGGGAAATTGAATCTTAAAGACTTTACTTACTTGCCAAAGTCACACAACTAGTAAAAAAGGAGAGCCTGGATTCAAACCCAAGCAGTCTGACTCACAATTCAAATCTTAACTTCTGCACTAAAATGCTTCTTTAGGGCACGGCAACATGAGGGTCTCAGTCATAATATGAGGTATTTTGAGAGGGCCAGGGCTTCCTGTTGGTCACCATTGTCCTCTTGTCCCATCAGAAAAGTGCTGGACCATCGTGACAAGGTATATGAGCAGCTGGCCAAATACCTTCAACTGAGAAATGTCATTGAGCGACTTCAGGTAAAAACACCAAGGTTAGGTACCATTTTGGTGTGTGTGGGCAAGGGAGGGGGATGGGAGGAGAGATCCCAGACCAAAACCTGTCAGCTGACCTGAAAGTTGACCACTGACCCCTCCCTTTTTTTCCCTGGCCCCACAGGAAGCTAAGCCCTCGGAGTTATATATGCAGGTGGATTTGGGCTGTAACTTCTTCGTTGACACAGTTGTGTGAGTGTCTACCTGCCCCTCTGAGCCCACAGGGCTCAGCTTCCCCCTTCCTTCATTCAACAAATATTTTTTTGAGTATTTGCTATGGTCCAGACACTGTGCTAGGTGCTGGGGATATGACAGTGAATCGAATAGGACAAAATCCCTGCCCTCCCAGGGAAGGTGGGAGGAGTGGACTAAAAAATAAAAATCTTCATTGAACTGTATAGTATGCTAAACAGTGATAATAAGGACTTCCCCCACTTCCTCTAACCATTGTTTCCTCAGCCCAGACACTTCAAGAATCTACGTGGCCCTTGGATATGGTTTTTTCCTGGAGTTGACACTGGCAGAAGCTCTCAAGTTCATTGATCGTAAGAGCAATCTCCTCACAGAGTAAGTCCATTCTATGAGGATAGTGTCTAAAATGCCACCATTTGCAACACCCTTCTCCCTTTCCCCACGGCTCCCTGGGATGAGACTTCAGGGTCCATTTCTCTCCTCCTCAGGGCTAGGGCTGAGGAAAGTGGAGACGCAAAGCTTAGCCCCAAGTGTAGTACATAGTAACCACTCAGTAAATGGTCTTTGTATTGTTCATTCACACACATTTGTTGGCTCTCTCTTCTATGGCAGGATCTGTACTTAGCAGTGGGGAGGCAGCAGTGAACAAGACAGAAGAGTTCCTTGAAGGCCTAATTTTGACCAGTTCCAGGAGGTTTCGGCCTATAAATCAGTAACAGTAAAACAAGTTACCTCTGAATTCACCCCCTATAATTTTCCTGCTTGTTCACTGTACTCTTACCATACTGACCTTCCCGGGCTTCTTGAAACACCCTCAGAATGATCCCACCTTAGGGTGACTGCCATGGCTGTGCTCTCTGCCTATAACACGCTTTTCCTAGGTACATACATGGCTTCCTTTCTCCTAACTCGGTTTGAGTCTTTCTTAAATGTCACCTCCAAAACGAGGCCTTCTGTAACCTAACTTTAAAATTGCAACCTCTGGGGGTGACTGGGTAGCTCAGTCAGTTGAGCATCCGACTCTTGGTTTCAGCTCAGGTCGTGATCTCGGGATCATGGGATAGAGCCCCACATCAAGCTCTGCGCTCAGCGGGGAGTCTGCTTGGAGAGTCCCTTTCCCTCCCCTTCTGCCCCTCCCCATTCTCTCTCTCTCTTTCTCTCTCTCTAAATGGGTAAAATCTTTAAAAAAAAAAATTGCAACCCCTGGCACTCCTCATTCCCCTCCCTTGTTCTCCTTATGACCTCTTAATGTTTACTGTGTGATTTACTTCTTTCTAAAATTCATTGCCTTCGCGCATTAGGATATAAGCTTTACAAAGGGAGATATAATAGTACATAGCATACAATAGGTACTCTGTGTTTGTTGAATGAATTTAAAAGGGTGCGCTGGAACCAGATTGAAGGGGGGATTGAAGCAGATCTCTGGTGGTGGAGGGGAAGGTAATGTGGGGAGAAAGTATGGGCTACAGTTGAGTTTAAGGCTTTGTGCAGGGAAGGGAAATTGGGAGTGTGGATGAGAGGTTTGAAATGTAGGGAAGGCCTTCCAGGGGAAATGACATTTGAGTCTCTTGGTTGAGTGAACAAGCCATGGGGCTATCTGGGGAGAGCATTCCTGGCAAGGGGACCACATGTGACTGCCACGTTAGCAGAATTGCCAAGAGAGGCAAACATGCCAAGAGAGGGGACACCGAGCAACACACTTAGATAATACCATCTCACAAGAATGAATACCACTGATCTAAAATGCCTTCTGGGTTATATTTATTCCTACATTCATTTCTGCCAGAGTTGGCTCTCTCGTGGTTTTAGTAATTCTTCTCTTTTCAAACCACTCCAAGGTTTCAGTGTTAGTAGACCCAAAAGAGCCTCAGATCTGCTGAGATTTCTAAATCTTAGTGATCAGACCAATTGGTGAAGGGGTCGAGGGGCCTGCTTTCATGGGCCAACACAGTTCTGAACTAGTGGTCATTTAGACCACATCCATTTTTTTTTTTTTAAGATTTTATTTATTTATTTGACAGAGAACAAGAGAGGGAACACAGCAGGGGGAGCGGGAGAGGGAGAAGCAGGCTTCCTGCCGAGCAGGGAGCCCGATGCAGGGCTCGATCCCAGGACCCTGGGATCATGACCCGAGCCGAAGGCAGACGCTTAACCGATTGAGCCACCCAGGCGCCCCACATTCATTTTTTATAACAAAACTTTCCTGGTTATGTCACAGGATTCCTGAGCCTTTCAGATAGAAATTTTAATTTTTTGAGACTTGATGTCTTTCCCAAAAATATATTTAAATTGTCAGTGCCTCCCTCCTTGTCTGATCTTTTTGATATATTTATCTGGTTTATTAGTGTAATGAGAAATGTGATTGAGTCTCTTGTTATTTTATTATAATTAGGAGCGCTTCCTAGAAGTTTAATCTTTCTAGGAGATGAAGATTTGAGTCTGGGTAGTTCACTCTCCTCTTTAAAATACTTTGTTCCTTGGGACACACTTCGAACTAACTTTCAGGTTATTTTATGCAACCAAAAGGACTGTCAGTCCTTCTTATTTTTAGCATATTTCTTTGGGGAGTGGGAGGATCAGATCTGTGTGTATATTCTTTCCTGATTACACAGAAAGGAATACACGTCCAGAGACATGTAACTATAGAAGAGACAGAATAGGGGCACCTGGCTGACTCAGTATGTGGAGCGCGTGACTCTTGATCTCAGGGTTGTGGGTTCAAGCCCCACCCTGGGTGTGGAGACTGCTTCAAAATAAAATCTTTTTAAAAAAAGAGAGAAGAGACAGAGTAACCATTTGACTATTAACACTGCCTTATATATTGCAACAGTAGCAAAAAATTAAACATCTCTCATTTGTGTTACAACTAGCATTTGGTAGACTTTGTATTTTTCTCCTTTTTTTAAAAGTGTTGCAACTCATAGCCTTTCCTAGACCACGCTCGTACCATTAACTAATTTTGTTCTCTTTATTGATGTTCAGATTGCCCTTAGAAGCTGATCAGGTTCATTACTCTGTTCTTTGACTACTACCCCAGATATTCTTGAAAGCATTCTTGCTCTCGGCAACAATACCATGTTTCATTGATTTCTTGTCTTTAAACATACACTCAACCGTCTCCTGAGGACTTCAGGTACCTTTGAATGGAGTGGTCATTCAGTCATTCATTCAACATACATTGGCGCCTACTATGTGCCACACACAGTTTGCATCCTGGGGATACAGCAGGGAACAAAGCAGACTGGTCTCTGTCCTCTGCCCTTACATCGCTTACATTCTAGTCAGGGAAGCCAGACAATAAAAAATAAGTAAGTGATGTAGTGTGTCCCAGGTTGGCAATGCTACAGAGAACAGCAGGGGACGGAGAGAAAAAACATTGCTTGGGAAAAATTTTTTTGTAACTTTGTATGATGACAAATGCTAATTAGTCTTACTGTGATGATCATTTCACAATGTATACAAATATCGAATCATTATGTTGTACCCCTGAAACTAATGTTACATGTCAATTATACTTTAATAATTAAAAAAAGGATGGGTGCCTGGGTCGCTCAGTCAGTTCAGCCACCAGACTCTTGATTTTGGCTCAGGTCATGATCTCAGGGTCCCGAGACTGAGCCCTGTGTGAGGGTTTGTGCTCAGTGGGGAGTCTGCTTGAGGTTTCTCTTTCTCCCTCTCCCTTTGCCCCTCCTCTACTCTCTCTCTCAAATAAATAAATCTTAAAAAAAATTAAAAAAAAGAAATGAAACATTGCCTAGGATGGAGCAGTTGCAATTTTAAATAGAATGCTTGATTGGATGTGGGGTGTGAGAGTTTTGGGCTGAACCACTAGAAGGATGGAGCTGCCATTATCTGAGAGGGATAAGATGGAGAAGGAGCAGATTTGGAGAGGAAGATGCAGGAGTTCAGCCTAGGACCTGTTCAGTATAAGGTGCTTATTAAACACTGAAGTGGAGTTTTGGAAGGTGTAGTTAAAACTCCCAAGGCCAGGGGCGCCTGGGTGGCTCAGTCGTTAAGCGTCTGCCTTCGGCTCGGGTCATGGTCCCGGGGTCCTGGGATCGAGCCCCACATCGGGCTCCCTGCTCGGCCGGGAGCCTGCTTCTCCCTCTCCCACTCCCCCTGCTTGTGTTCCCTCTCTAGCTGTCTCTCTCTCTCTGTGTGTCAAATAAATAAAATAAAATCTTTAAAAAAAAAAAAAAAACCTCCCAAGGCTGGAGTTCAGGAGAGGGGTCTGGACTGAAAATATAAATCTGGGAGATGCTGATATATAAACGGGTTTACAGTCTGTATTTTTTTTTCCAATTTAACATTCTGTATTGTTACCTTCTACTTTCCTTACCGTATCTAGTTTGCCTAAAATTGATTTCTACTTTGATAGAAGTTCAGCACAATAAAATCCACCTTTCTTATCATAGTATCAAGACCCTGCGTGATCCAGCCCCTTCCTACATCTCGGACCTTCTCTTGTACCACTTTCCTTCCACCATTCACTTAATTCCTAACCCTCTGACTTCCTGACTGCTCTTTCAAAGCTCTTTCCCGCCTCTTGGCCTTTTTGGGGAAAAGACCTTCTCTTACTATTTAACTCTTACTCATTCTTTATTCTTCAGAAGGGCCTTCTTCGGTCCTTTGTATCAATTAGGATTCTTTTGGGTGAGACTGATCCCAATCGGCCCAGAAGATATAAGGAACTGACTGGTTTATGTAACTCAACAGTCAAGGGCCAGAGTGGTTTCAGGCAACTCCAGCTTCCCAGTTGCTTAGGCCTTGGCATCTTCCTTGAGTCCTCTCTCTCATACCTGACATCCAACCGTTTGGTAAATCCTGTTGATTCTGCCTTCAAAATATATTCCAAATCCAGTCACTAATCATCACCTCAGCTGGTGACACTGGTCTGAGTCTCTGTCTCTCACCTGGGCTATTACAGTAGCCTTCTCACTGGACTTCCTGCTTCCACACTAGCTCTCCTTATCCCCAGTCCTCCACACCGCAGCCAGATGGATCTGCTTAAACCCTAGTCAGTGGGGCGCCTGGGTGGCTCAGTCGGTTAAGCATCTGACTTCAGCTCAGGTCATGATCTCAGTGTCCTGGGATCGAGCCCCGCATCGGGCTCCCTGCTCAGCAGGGAGTCTGCTTCCTCCTCTCCCTCTGCCCCTCCCCCTGCTCATGCTCACTCGCTCTCTCTCACTCTCTCTCTCAATAAATAAATAAAATCTCAAAAAAAAAACCTTGTCAGTGCACATCCCTTCTCTGATCACATGCCTCCCTTGGCTCCCATTTCACTTAGAGTAAAAGTCAGAGCCTTGTGGGTTTCACACGATCTGCCTCCCCAGCTTACCTCTCTGACCTCACCTCCCACAGTTCCCCCTTCACTTAGTCTTCTTCAGCCACACCAGCCTCTTTGCTGTGCTTCAAACACACCAGGTACACTCCCACCTCAGCATCTTGGCATGTGCTGGCCCTTGTGTCTGGAACATTCATCTTCCATCTTATCCACATGATCCACTTCTTTAAGTCTTTACTCAAACGCTTCTCAGTGCAGCCATTTGTAAGTACTCTCATTAGAACTGTAGCCCCTACTCCTGCACTCCTTATCCTCTCTCATCATTTAACTTTTTCATTTTACTTATAGCCATCTGACATACTTTAGATGTTATTCCATAATTTGTCCCTCTTAATGAGAACTCGAGCTCCACAAGGCTGAGATTTTTGTTTGTTGTGTTTGCTGTTCTCTCCCCAGTAGCTAAAATTGCCTGGCATAGAGTAGGGATTCAATCAGCATCTCTGAATCAGTGCAGTCCAGATGGTGGCCAGGCATCTGTGCACAGGAGTGGTCGGGCAGTAGCATGTCCTACCGCCTGCCACGTGGAAGTCCTCCAGGACGCAGGTAGTTCTGGAAGTGATGCGGAAGCATCATCCTCATGAGCATAAGTGGGGCCCACTTCGCCCTTTCTTGTTTCTTTTCTCCAGGCTCAGCGACAGCCTCACCAAGGACTCCATGAATATCAAGGCCCATATCCACATGTTGCTAGAGGTGAGAGCAGCTCACCCCACTCCCACTCCATCTCCAGACGTGTTCAGGGTGGTGTGACCTGAGGAAGGGAGAGAGCCAGGGACGGGAAGGACCATCTTTCTCTCTAAGCTGGAGCCAAGCTGGAGCCAGGCTGGCTCTGAGGGAGGGGAGGTCACAGCAAGCCTGGGTGGAGGCCTGGACCCAGTCTCTGCTCAGTCTCTTCTGTCCTCTTTTTCAGGGGCTTAGAGAACTACAAGGCCTGCAGAATTTCCCGGAGACACCTCACCATTGACTTCTTCCCCGCCTCCTCAGACATTAAAGAGCCTGAATGCCTTTGAGTCACATGGCCCTTCTTTCCCCACCTAAACCCCTGCTGTTTGCTAAGGTGCCTTGTTTCTAAAGCACAAAGTTACCAGGAGCCCCAGAGATCCAGTCTCTGTGTGGAACCTATAAAGCACCCCTGAAGTCCCGCCTCCAGCCTGTTGCCTGGCAGCATTTGCCACTTGACTTTACGCTTTGCCCTCTTTTCTGTCGCCTTGGCAACCTGGACCTCCCACCTGACCCTTCTCTTTTTTTCTGTTTATTTTCCTGGACATAACTCTGACTTATCATAGAGAATGGGCCGATTCAGGGTGGAGGTTTGTTCCCAAGACAATCAGCCTTTCATTCCTGGCCCTAAGGTTTGCGCCTCTCCCCCACCCCAATCATGACCGGGGTACCTTAGAATACACCCACGCCCGTCTCGGCCCAACCTTGGCCTCACCCCGCTTCTAAATAGTTCCAGCTTCCACCAATGGGCACAGAGCCGCATCCCGCCCTCCTTAGTCCGGCCCCTATTTTAGGTTGAGTCCAGCTTCCGCCAATCAACGCAGGGCCAGGTTCCGCCCCTTTATAACTGGCTGCTGCTCGACGCTGACCTCCTCGTAGGCATTTAGTTTCCGCCACTCAGCGCTCCTTTGCGTGCCTGGCTGCTGTCCAACCCCTCCTATCTGGGCTCCGTTCTAAAATCGTCTTTTCTAGCCAATCACTACAGAGTTACCCTGCCCACCTACGCACAGCCCTGGCCCAGCCCCCTGCCAGCCTGCTGCTACGCCCACTTCCATACAAGGCCTGCTTCCGCTGAGCAGCGTGGAGTGCAGCACCGCCCCGTTGGTGTTTTGGCAGCTGTCTGGAGTCCCTCATCCGCCAATCAGCAGAAAGCAGAGTCCATCCACCCTTGTCCTCGAAGGCTGTCTTCTGTGTAGGCCAATCATTGTGAGGCAGGCGCCCCCAGAGTCTTGTCAATCGCCCACGGGCTGTCAGTCTTGAGCCAATCAGCGTGAAGCACCGGCGGGGCCCAGCACGCCCCCTCGGAACCCAGGCGGCCATCTGCGTTCCATCAGTCTCCCTTGGGCCAGTCACAGCACAGCTCTGTGGGGCAGGGCCCGCCTCCCCAACCCTGGAAGCCGCGCGGTCGATCCAAGGCGCTCTGTCCAACCCACGAGCGGCAGAATGCTCGGCTCCTCCTCCGTAGGCCCACGTGAGCGGTGAGGAAACGCAGGGGCGGCTTCTAGGTGCTGCCGCCGCTGCCGCCGCCACCGCCACCGCCGCCGCCTCGGAGCCCGGGCCTGGGGGGCGGTGGGGCTGCGCATGGAGCCCCCGCCCCCCGGAGCTGCCAATACTGCCACTGCGCTACACACAGGTGAGCCCGGGGCTTGGAGGGTGGAGGGCCCGTCCGTGACCCCACGTATCCTTCCCGCCCCCGCGCGAGGGATGTGGCTTGGCCCGTGGCCTGCTGGTGTTCGACTGCCCACCGCCACCACCACGGCTGGTGGACCTGCCTGTGGTATTGTCCCCTCCCTTCGCCCCTTGTAGTGGATCTGAGCGTGGCCTGAGCCCCCCCTTCCTGTTTTATAATGGATCGCTCTGCGTGCTTGTATTTTCTCCCCACCCCACCTTACAGTGGACTCGTCCATGGTCCTGCCCCCACCCCCACTTAGAGGGGAGCCGGCTCTGGCATTGTCCGACGCCTTTGACAGTAGGTGCATCTGAATGTTTGTTTTTCTCCTGTCCTCAACTTTCAAGGGCCCCGTCTGTGGCCTTGTTTGTTCCACGACTCCTGTTCCTTGTAGTGAATCAATCCGTGGCGTTGTACACCCCCCACCCCCTTTAACAGTGAGTTAATCTGTGAAGTTGTATTCCTGCCTCCTCCAGTCCCCCAGTGCATCAGTCCATGGTTCTGTCACACACCCCGTTTTACAGTGTACCAGTCTAAAGGCTTGTATTCACATCCCCCTAGTCATCAGCCCATTGCCCTCTCCTTTTTTTGTAGACTGTTGCTCCAGTCCTTGGGCTTCCCCCTTCCTTTTAATAGTGAGTCAGTTTAGTGCTTTTTATCTCCCCGTTTTCAGTAGCCCAGTCCATGGCCTCGTTCCCTTTTCCTTTTAAGCAGTCTGTGTGATGGCTTTTCACCCCATCTCTTGTGGTACAGTCAGTATGTCTTTCTGCTCCCCTTGCTCTCCCCGCCCCCCCCATAAATAAGATGAACCTTTGCACTCCGCCCCCCCTCCCCGGCCTTTGCAGTGGATCTGTTCATTGGCTTCCCGGCTACCCATGTGCTTGCATTCAGGCACACACCCCCATGCCCTCCCCTGAGTCCAGTGCTTTGTAATTCCTCCTCCAGGAGGGTGCTTTTATTTTGTCCCTCCTTTCCTCGTGGTGGATCAGTCCATGGCCTTCCCTGCCCCCCTCCCTCCTTAGCAGTGGCCCATCCCGTGTGCTTGTTGAACCCAGGTCTTTTTTACTCTAGAACACACCCCCTCATACACATCATTAACCCCTAAGACATTCTGCCTCCCTCCAATAAGTGGATGCATCAGAGATAGTGATAATGCCATTAGAAGCTAAGGTTTATTGAGCACCTGGTGGAACCTGGCAAAGTGCTTTGTATCAGTGAGCTCGTTTAATCCTCACCACAACCCTGTGAGACAGGTACTCAGGGGGTTCAGTACCTTATTCGGAGGTAAGTACCCAGTTAGGTTGCCCCTCAGAACACAGAATAATTTTTGAGGCTCCCCTCTCTCACTTCATCCCATCCCACATGAGACCCCACTCCTTAAACACCAAATTACTTGCCATCTCCAAGCTTTTTGTTCTTGCCATCACCCCTGCCTGCAGAGCTATCTCCACTCCACACCTTGTCTCAGCACCCCTCCATCCCCAATCACAGCAGCTGTATGACCCGAATGATTTAATCACTTTCTCTCTGCCCCTGCTTCCTCATTTCTAAAATGGAGGAATCAGAACTAGAATCCCCTCACAGTGTGAAGCATCCCTGGCAGTTAATAAAACAAGTCACCTCCCTGGCCTCACCTCCTGCACCTTATCCCCCCAACTCTGTGCCAGCCACACTGAGCTCCTCACTCATCCTCAAACACAGCAGATGCAGTCCAGCCTCAGGGCCTTTGCATCGGTTCTGTTTTCTGCCTGGAACACTCTCCCCCTGATCTCCGCATGATTCCTTTCAGAGCTCTGTTCAAATGTCAGCCTGTCCCTGACCATCTGAACCTGCATACTTAGCAGGCCTCAGGGCCCTTCTCGGCTTTATTGGTCCCTTTGCCCTTGGTCACCATCAGATACACTGTGTAGTTTACCAGTTTATTGTCCCTCCCCATTGGAAAGGGAGTCCCATGAGGGCTTACAGTTTCTTGTTTGCTTATTTACTGCTGGGTAAATATACTTAGTATATAGTAGGTGCCCAGTAAATTTATTGCATGAATGAATGTGAAAAATATTATTTCAGACAAATCAGGATGGTGGGGGAGATGGAGATGAAGAGGGCATATGAGAGCTAGTTAAAGAAGCTAGTTGAGACTGTTCATTCAGCAAACACTTAGCACCTACTGAGTACCAGGCACTCTTCTAGGTGCTGGGGATATGGGAGGGAACAGAACAGGCAGAAATTCCTGTCCTTGTGGAGCAGACGTTTGCTAAAAGTGGGGGAGACAGACTTTATAAATAAAACAGTAAGTAAAATTAGATAGTATGTTAGACAGGCGCTAAGGGGGAAAATGAAGTAGGGAAGACAGGGAGAGAGTATGGGGGTGGTTGAAATCTTAGGCACCGGGCAGGCCTCACTTAGAAGGTGACTCCTGAATTAAGGCCTGAAGGAGATCAGGGAGGAAGCCATAATGTCTAGGGGAAGAGTGTTCTAGGGGCAGAAGGAACAGCCGGTGCAAAGGCCCTGTGGTGGGATTGTGCCTAGTACATTCAAGAAACGTGAAGGAGGCCATTGTGGCTGGAGCAGAGTGGAGGGAGGGAGGCAGGCAGGAGGCAAGGTTAGAGCAGTGATGGGAGCCAGATGGTGTAGGCCATGGTGATACATAAGGTTGGGGAGTGGGGGGAGGGAGAACGCTGGTACACGAGCTAAGAGCTAACATTTGTCGAGTGTCTACCACATGCCAGAGATACTTTTCTAAGTCCTTTACATGTATTGGCACTTAATCCCCACAGAAGCCTTTGAGAATAGTGTATTTTGAGGATCTTTTGCAGATGCAGAAACAGAGCCAGAGAGGTTAAGTAACTTGCTCGAGGTCGCACAGCTAGAGCAGGGCAGAGGAGTAGGAGAATGGAGACCCAGAGAGGAGAGCTTTGCAAGAGCACAGAGGTTTATTCGGCACACTGGATCACACAGAGGAAGAATTTATTCTGCCCGGGAGATGGCAGAACTTGAGGATCATCTAATAAAGAGTTTATCAGGTGTGAGAAGGGGGTAGGGTACAAACATATCCTCCGAGGTGGAAACTGGATGAACGCATGGTGCCCATGCTGTAGGGTGCCAAGCTCGTGGGCACCTTAGAGTCTTTGTACGAAGACCCTTCCCACAGATGGCCGCATGGCTTGCTACCTCCACGAGTCACTTCCTCGGGGAGCCCTCCCTGCTCACCCTGTGTGAAATACCATCCCCGACCCCCTCTAGGGTCTTCCTTCTCTGTTTCTCTTCATAGAGGGTGGCTGTTGTAAAGCCCCGGGATCCCTGCCTGCAGCCAGACTGCCTGGGCTCGAACCCCAGCTCTGCCGGCTTCCAGCTGCAGAACTCTGGGCAAGTGACTGAACTCCGCCCCTATTTCCTCATCTGGAAAATGGGAGGATCATAATAATGCCCGCCCCACAGTGTTGCTTCATGACCGCGTGAGCTAAAACGACTAAAACGGTGTGTGACACACAGTAGGGGTTGTAGGACCGTTTTGAAAATGAGTATCATTATTCATCGCATACATATCGGTGTCGAGCAGGCCTCTGAGACCATCTCCAGAATTGACCTCCCGATCTTACCTCGAACCCTGCTCTCCGGCGGCGCTCCCATCTCAGTCTGTCCCCAGCTCCATCCTTCCGGCGCTCAGGCCGCAAACCTAGAATCACCCTTGGTGATGTCACTCTCACTCTCCCCCCGCCCCATACTTTCTTTTCAGCAAATCCTGCTCACTCTGTTTCCACATTTCATCCAGAACTCAGCCATTCCTCCCCAGTTCCACTGCCGCCGCCATCACTCACTTGGACCGTCTGCAGGCCCCTCCAGCCCGTTCTCTCCTCACAATGGCCAGAAGGATCCTGTTAGAATCCAGGTCACGGCCTGTTGCCCCTCTGCTCACAGCCCTCGTGTGGCTCTTCTCTCACTCATAGTCAAAGGCCTGGCAGGGCCTGGAAAGGCCTCACTCAGTCTGGCCCCCATGGCCCCTCTGTTCTCACCTCCCTACTCCTTTTTTTTTTTTAAAGATTTTATTTATTTATTTGAGAGAGAGAATGAGATAGAGAGAGAGCATGAGAGGGGGGAGGGTCAGAAGGAGAAGCAGACTCCCTGCTGAGCAGGGAGCCTGATGCGGGACTCGATCCCAGGACTCCAGGATCATGACCTGAGCCGAAGGCAGTCGCTTAACCAACTGAGCCACCCAGGCGCCCTCCCTACTCCTTTTTGTACCCTTCCTCCCTCCTCTCTGACCTTGCCTGGCTCCTTGCTCTTCCTCTGACCTGCCCAGCGCGCTCCAGCCTCAGGGTTGTTCACCCTGGCTGTGTCCTCTGCCTGGATCGACCCGCTCCCCAGGTCATCGCAGACCTGACTCGCTCGCCTCATTTAGGTGTTTGCTCACATGGCCCCTGCTCGGGGCCTACCCTCCCCTGACTACCCTTTCAAAAATAACAGCCCCTTCCCTGCCTCATTTTTTCCATAGCTCTTCTCGCCATCTGACGTACTCTTTGACTCATTTACCTTCTTTCTTAACTGTCTTCCCCACTGAAATGTGAATTCCACTAGAGCAGGGATTTTTGTTTTGTTCACGGCTATACCCCCAGCCCCCAGCCCACAGTGGGCGCTCAGTAGATGCTTACTAAATGAATGAGATGAAGAGAAGTCAACACACCCGAGGAAGGCAGATTACTAGACCTCTTATGAGGGGTCAAGTGGGAAATACGATAATAAACAAAACACAAAACCCCGTGTGCTGTTGAGGCTTGGAGCAAAGGGTCAGATTTTACCTTAATTAATAGGTCCTCTCACGGCTGAAAGAGGATCTGGTAAAATTGCCTGTCTTCGCCACCAGGAGTCACACTGAACTCTTTGTGCCTCTGAAACAAGCCGGTCTTTGAAGTCAACTCAGTAAAGCCTCTGATGACAGGGCTCTCAAACGTGGACACTTCATGGTTTTGTGACTTGTATAATAGCCTAAAACTGTGTCCACCCAATGAACTTCAAACCAGCTCAGACATGAGAGGATCATGCTGATCATCCTGTGTATTTCATTACAGATTAAAGAATGAAGGAAGGTTCTTTAAAACCTGGTTTGGGAGGTCTTATTCATAACCCAACAGTCCCAGCCAGTGAACAGTCGATCGATGAAAGCTCATTCCTTAAGGAATAGGAAGCTCCATGTTTATTTCCAAATCACCCTCCAGTGCAGCAAAGAGGGGGGCGGGGAAGGGCCCGTTCTGTGCGGGACGTGCTGAGGGAGCAGCGTGGGGGCAGTTTAGCCTAATGGTTTATGTGCTTAGACAACGGGAATCTGACTACATGGGATCCAAATCCTGGCTGTGCCATTTGGGCTCCGTGGCCCATAGACGTCATCTGGACATTTTGTACCTCAGCTTCCTCCTCTGTAAATTAGCGATGATAAAGAGCACCTACTTTCCAGAGTTGTGATGAACGATAAATGAGTCAGTACCTATAAAAATAGCAGTACAGGTCTGCATGCCCTTATCCAAAACCCTTGGGGCCAGATGTGTTTCAGAATTTCAGATTTTTCAGATTTTAGAAAGGTGACAAGGTGCACATACAATATGTTACATAATGCCCTCAGTGGGCTCAGTAATCAGCCACATTCAGGTTTCTGTAGCAGAATGTATAAACAGTCACACTAAGTGAGAATCACTAAAGACCAGAAAGGGCCTCGTTCATTTCAAATCTGTTTTTGCTGCCCAAAGGGTGATAAAGAAGTTTTCCGGTTTTTTGTTTTGTTTTTAAAAATTTATTTATTTATTTGAGAATAAAGAAATAAAGATTTATTTATTATTTATTTTATTTTATTTATTTAAAGTTATTTTAAATTTAAATTTATTTATTTATTTATTTATTTGCATGTGCGGGCGCAGGGGCAGAGGGAGAAGGAGAGCGAGAATCCCCAAGCTGACATGGCGCTGAGCATGTGGCCCGATGCAGGGCTTGGGTCCCACGACCCTGAGATCGTGACCTGAGCTGAAACCAAGAGTCAGATGCTTGTCCGACTGCACCATCCAGGTGCCCCAAGAAATTTTCTGTTTTTAGAGCTTTTTGGATTTTGGAATAGCAGATAAGGAATTATGAAAAAATTGGAAACTAATATCTATTAAAAGCTTATCATACTCCAGGCACATGATATTTAATCTGTACAATAACTCTATGAACTTGGTATTATTAGTATCCCTATTTCACAGGTGAGCATGTTATTATCCCTATTTTACAGATGGGAAAATTGAGGCACAAAGAAGTTAAAGCATATGCCCAGGGTCACACTGCTAATAAGTAGCAGAACCAGGATTCCAGTCCTGGCAATCTGGCTCTAGAGCCTGAGTGCTTGTCTGGTAGGCCATATTGCCTGATTGGAACAATACCAGCCAAGCATTATGAACTCAGCAAATGTTAGTTATTGCTGGTACCAAGAAGGAGAACATAAAGGGACCATAGCAGGCCCGAGGAGTGCAAAGTAGACAGAAGAGAGCAGGCATTGAGTTTCAAGAAGGCTTCAGAAAGGCACGGCTCCTGTGGCTGGGACTGGAACGATGGGGAAGACTTCTAGGCAGAAGGGAGCCCCACACGGCGTGAACAGCTTTTGCGGGGGGCTAGCAGAAGGAACCTCCTGGGAAACTTGATATTTGATGTGGCAGAGGATGCAAATGAAAACATTCAGGTGAGGGGCACTATTACTAGTTTTCTACTCCTGCTGTAACAAATTATTGCAAATATAGCTGCTTAAAACAATGCAAATTGGGCACCTGGGTGGCTCAGTCAGTTAAGCGACTGCCTTCAGCTCAGGTCACGATCCCAGGGTCCTGGGATCGAGTCCCACATCAGGCTCCCTGCTCTGCGGGGAGCCTGCTTCTCCCTCTCCCACTCCCCCTGCTTGTGTTCCCTCTCTCGCTGTGTCTCTCTCTGTCAAATAAATAAATAAAATCTTTACATGTAGAACTAATGATGTAATGTATGGGGATTAACATAAGAATAAAAAAAAATAATAAAATACACAATAGATTCAAAAAAAAAAATCTTTAAAAAAAATGCAAATTATTATTATCTCGGCGCTCTGGAGGTCAGAAGTCCAACACAGCCTCACCAGGCTGAAACCCAGGTGTGGGCAGGGCTGCCTTCCTTTCTGGAGGCTCCAGGGCAGGATCTGGTTCCTGCTCATTCAAGTTGCTGGCAGAATTCAGTTCGTTGAGGTTGTAGGATTAAGGTCTTTGTTTCCTTACTGACGGTCAGCTGAGGGTCATTCCCACCTTTGTGAGGCCACCATTTTCCCAGGCTCGAGCTCTGTTCTTCCATCTTCAAAGCCAGTAATGGCAGGTCAGGTCCCTCTCATGCTTTGAATCTCTCCTGCCTCTTCTGTCGTTGCATCTCTCAGAGCTCTCTTTCTGCCTCTTGCTTTTTTTAGTAAGAGTTCTTGTGATTAGATTCAGCTCACTCACATAATCCAGAACAATCTCCCTAAAATCCATACAGTGGTACCCCCCCTTATCTGCATCTTTGCTTTCCGCGGTTTCAGTTACCCGTGGTCAAGCAGAAGATGATCCTCCTGACCTGTCATCAGAAGGTCAGTGGTAGCCTAATACTATGTCACAGTGCCTACGTCATTACCTCACCTCATCTCATTATATGGGTATTTAATCATCCCACATCATCACAAGAAGAAGGGTGAGTACAGAACGATAAGATATTGAGAGAGCACATTCACATAACTTTTATTCTAATATATTGCCGTCATCGTTCTATTTTATTATTAGTTATTGTTGTTAATCTCTTACTGTGCCTGATTTACAAATTAAACTTTATTGTGTGTATATGTATAGGAAACAACATAGTATATGTAGCGTTTGGTCCTGTCCACAGTTTCAGGCATCCACTGGGGGTCTTGAAACATATCCCCTGCAGATAAGAGAAAAGGTTTTACTGTAACCTTAAGTTCATCTGCAAAGTTCCTTTTGCCATGTACATAATATACTCATAGGTTCCAGAGATTAGGATGTGGACATTTCTGAGAGGGGCATTATTTTGCCTACCACAGTCTGTCCTCTGGCCCCCAAAGATTCACGTTTGTCCCACATGCAAAATACATTCACACCATCCTCTTATCCCCCAAAGTCTCCTATCATTATGGGGAGTCGTCCAAAGCCAGGCTGAGGAGCTTAGAATTCAGTCTGAGGGTGTTTAGGAATGATGGTGGGCTTTGGGAATAGAGGTGGAGACAAGATGGCAAGAAAGCAATCCTTCTCCCATTGACCTCTGCCTCCTTCTGTGTTCACAGCCTCTCAGCTCTGAGCCATCTGCCCTCCAGGTACCCCTGGGATGGCGTGAGCGCTCCCCCAGCGATGGACCCCTCTGTGACGCTGTGGCAGTTTCTGCTGCAGCTGCTGAGAGAGCAAGGCAACGGCCACATCATCTCCTGGACCTCACGGGATGGCGGTGAGTTCAAGCTGGTGGATGCTGAGGAGGTGGCCCGGCTGTGGGGCCTGCGTAAGAACAAGACCAACATGAATTATGACAAGCTCAGCCGGGCCCTGCGGTACTACTATGACAAGGTAAGGCCTCTGGGACCAGGCCTGGGGACCACTGACATTTATGTCAGTTATTTCATTTTCTTGTCTTAATTGTCATAGCTATAAATTTGAAAACAGAATCTACTGTTTTTTACCCTCTCCTCTCATACTCTCAGACCAATGTTGGGCACCCCAAACGTTTATCTCAGGTATTTTCTTTTTCTTTTTTTTCTAAGATTTTATTTATTTATTTGAAAGAGAGAGAGTGAATGAGAGAGAGAGCATGAGCAGGGGGAGGGGGAGAAGCAGATTCCCCTGCTGAGCAGGGAGCCCGACATGGGGCTCGATCCCAGAACCCTGGGATCATGACCCAAGCCGAAGGCAGTCACCTAACCAACTGAGCCACCCAGGCGCCCCAATCTCAGGTATTTTCTTTGTCTTAATTGCTTTAATGCTGAAACCTTCATAGTAATACTAATACCCCTACTCACCCACTTTCTGAGGCCCCCAAGGTCATGCTGTTCTACTACACCCCACCCAACATTTCATTTTCTTGTCTTATGCCTATAGCTAAAAATTTGAAAAACAGTATTAATAATGACTTCCTTATCCTGTCTTCTGGAACTGGAGCAGTCCTGACTTCCTCAGTTATTTCATAACCTGCTCTTATTCCAGAATAAGAATTCCAGAATATTCTTCTACCTAGCATCAAAATGTCCACGGCAATATTATACTAACCTTTCCTTACCTCATCCTCTAGGATACTGAACACTTTTGTCAGTTCTTTTCTTCTCTCATTCCTTTAGCTAAAATAAAGAACGCGTATAATGCCAGCCCCACACTCCCTTCTCATGCATCCCCAAAGCAACACTGGTCCGCCCCAGCATTTATTATTTTATCATCTTATTCATATAGCTAAAATTTTATATTTTCCTCATCCTCTCAGACTCTCAGACAAGTGCTGGATGGATTTCCTGTCCCTCACCCTTCATTTTCTTCTTTATCTGAAACTTCCAAAACAATATTAATGAATATCCCTTTTCATTCCTTTTCTGAGAAACACAAACCCACCCTGTGACGTACCTGACCAGCATTAAGATGTCTCTAGGGTGCCCTAGTGCCCCCCAGCTGCCTTTTGTCCCCCAGAACAGCCCTGGACCTCTGCTGCATACCATAAATTATAGCAATTATTCCATTCTTGTATTTTATTCCTTTAGCTGAAGCCTCCAAAACAATATTGAGGCTGCCTCATTCTGTGCTCTGAGACCACCACAACATCCCTGAGACCCTCCAGACCTATCCTGAAATATCTTAGACATGTTCTGCAATCCACCCAGCCAGCCTTGAGATTCCCCCCAATATTAATACCAGCATTTTAATGCTCTTATCTGGTTGCTATCAGTCACCTCATTTTCTAATTGCCTTAGCTTAAACCTGTACCACAGTATTTTTTATTTTTTTTTAAGATTTTCTTTCTTTATTTGACCGAGAGAGACACAGCGGGAGAGGGAACACAAGCAGGGGGAGGGGGAGAGGGAGAAGCAGGCTCCCCGTGGAGCAGGGAGCCCGATGCGGGGCTCGATCCCAGGACCCTGGGATCATGACCTGAGCCGAAGGCAGACGCCTAACTGACTGAGCCACCCAGGTGCCGCCTGTACCACAGTATTAAGAATGAGGCTCCTCAGTTACAGCTAAGTCAAGAAATAAATTATGAGAACCAAAAAAAGCCCCAAAACAAAAACAAGAGTGAGGCTTCTCAGCCTGTTCTCCCTAGTGACCTTGCCCTATTCTACATCTCTATCGATAGCTTTAAATAATCCTCTATATTAATAATTCAGCACCACAATCTTCTATATTAATTTGGTCTCTTCCAATATTTACATCAGTTACTTCATTTTCCTGTCTTACTGCATCAGCCACACTCCCCACCTGTCCTGGCAGCCACCCCCAAGGCCTGGCCCTGTTAGTCCACAGACACCCCTGGTTCTGGGAGCCAGGAGGAAAGCCTGCTCCTGCACCGACTCCCCTAGGTGGGCCCCATTGTGGAGAGGTGCCACGGGGTGTGGGTGTGTGTCTCTGAGGTGGGGGTGGGGGGACTGGACAGATGGAGATGAAGAGTGACGGGGAGATGTGGAGAGGGATGGATGGGAAGGAGACACAGAGGGGAGAAGGGCAGTAGACTAAAGGAAGAGTTGTGGAAGGGAGAAGAGGGAAAGGGGAGACACTGGGAAGAATACAGAGCGGGGAATCACAATGGGGAAGAGAGGTAGAAACGGAAGGAGGAGAAGGGAGGAGCCCCCAAATTGGGAAAGACGCAGGTGAGAAGTGGGCTGGGAGGGAGGGTACCTAGTTGGGGGCAGATGTGGAGGTGGAATGGTGTATATGTAAAAAGACAGGAGAGGGGCAAGAAGGACCCTGGGAGACACACCCCTCTGCCCCCTCATCCATACCCTCCCTCCACTCCGGGCCCTCTCTTCTAAGGCCCTTTATCCTATCTCCTCCCTTCCCAGAACATCATCCGCAAAGTGAGCGGCCAGAAGTTCGTCTACAAGTTTGTGTCCTACCCCGAAGTCGCGAGGTGCTCCACTGAGGACTGCCCGCCCCAGCCTGAGGTGTCCATCACCTCTACTGTGGCAAATGTGGCCCCCACTGCTATACATGCTGTCCCCGGGGACGCTGCCTCTGGGAAACCAGGCACACCCAAGGGTGCAGGAATGGCAGGCCCGGGTGGCTTGGCACGCAGCAGCCGGAACGAGTACATGCGCTCAGGCCTCTATTCCACCTTCACCATCCAGTCCCTGCAGCCACAGCCACAGCCGCCCCCTCATCCTCGGCCTGCCTCAGTGCTCCCCAACACCGCCCCTTCGGGAGCAGCAGTGCCCCCATCTGGGAGCAGGAGCACCAGTCCAAGCCCCTTGGAGGCCTGCCTGGAGGCCGAGGAGGCCGGCCTGCCTCTGCAGGTAAGGACTGGAATATGGAAATTCAGTAAGAGGGTGGGGGTACAATTCCCAGATGAGGAGGGGTGCTGGTAGAAGGAACATAAACATCCTATTTAGGTTTGGTGGAAGGAGGAACGCAGAAGTTCCCTGGGAGAAGGGGGTGGGGAGGAGAGCCATGCAAGTACTAAGTTATGCGAGGTGCCCTGAATGTTACTTGCTTAATGCATAGGTTCGCTCAGCTAAGCATTCATCAGAATCACCTGGAGGGCTTTTTAAAGGACAGATTTCTAGGGCCCACCCCCGAGAGTTTCTGATTCTGTGTATCGGGGATGAGCACGAGAATTTGCCTTTTTAACTAGTTTCTAGATGAGGCACACGCTGCTAGTCCCTAAAGCAAATTTTTGAGAACCCCTGCTTTCATGAATGAGGGCAGTATCCCCAGGAGGCCCACCCTTAGGGGAAGCCCTGTCCCCCAGAGAGAAGCTGCCTCAGAAGAAGCCCCACGTCCTTGGCAAAGTCTCTCACGTCCTGCTGGTGGACCTGCCTTGATGTGTAGTCATGCCCCCCCCACCCCAATACCAAGTCCTGCTTTCCAAGACAAGTCCTTGGCTTCACTAGCCCAGCAATCCTTACGCACCCCCTCTGCCCGCCCCCCTCCTCTCCCAGGTCATCCTGACCCCACCCGAGGCCCAGAACCCTAAATCAGAAGAGCTGAATGTGGAGCCCGGGTTGGGCAGGCCACTGCCCCCAGAAGTGAAAGTGGACGGGCCCAAGGAAGAGTTGGAAGCCGCAGTCGGTGGGGAGGCGGGGTTTGTGCAGGAAGTCGCTAAGGCCGGGCCGGAAGTCCCTCCTGCGGAGGGCGTGCCGGCCCGGCTGCCCGCGGTCGTCATGGAGACTGCGGCGCAGGTGGGCGGCCTCGCGGCTTCCACTGCTTCCAGCACAGAGATCGCCCAGCCTCAGAAGGGCCGGAAGCCCCGGGACCTGGAGCTTCCACTCAGCCCGAGCCTGCTGGGTGGGCCAGGACCCGAACGGACCCCAGGATCGGGAAGTGGCTCCGGGCTGCAGGCGCCGGGGCCAGCGCTGACCCCGTCCCTGCTACCTACGCACACATTGGTGAGTGCCTGTGAAGGGCTGCGGCGGGTGAGGGAGGAGCTAGACTGCAGGGGCCAGTGTGGTTATGTCTGGGTGAGCGGGAGGGTGGAGCCTTCGAGTGGGATTGGCTGGAGGGACCGGGCTTGATTAACTGGGAGGGCGAGCTAGTCTCCGGTGCCGAGGGTCGGGCTGTTGGAATGAAGAGCAGGTCTGGGGGGAGGGGGGGTTGTGGGCGGGGACCGAGAGGCTTTGCGTGGGGCGTGGGGCGGGGGGCGGGGGGACTGTTTTCTGGTTTGGGGCATGGCTTGGGGATCCTGCGTGGGGCTTTTTGGTCTGGGATTTCTTTAGTGGGTTTCCTGTGAGGTATATGGGTTGGTGGGGTGTAAGAGTTGGGGGTTGATCCTAAACTGATGGGATAGTGACCTGTGAGTTTTGAAATTGACATGTGGATGGGGTCTTGTAGGTGGTCTCGCCCAATGAAGCTGGAGGTGGGCTCTCGGGAGCTGGGAGGGGTTGTCTGTAACATTGGAGAGGTGTCATGGGCTTGACCTTAGCAGTTAGGGGGTAAGCCTGTACACTTTGGGAGGGTGATCTCAGAAGTCTGAGTGGGAAATCTGGTGGGACTGGAGCCACGTTCCTTCCGTTTTTCCCCCACCTGCCCTCTACTCACTTGAGCTCCAACCGCCCCTTCCCCACAGACCCCGGTGCTGCTGACACCCAGCTCGCTGCCCCCCAGCATTCACTTCTGGAGCACCCTGAGTCCCATTGCACCCCGAAGCCCAGCCAAGCTCTCCTTCCAGGTAGGAACCCCTTCCCCCATCTGGGAGAGGGTGAGAGACCCTAGCATGGCCCCCATCCATGATCTTTCCCTCTTTCTGTCCCCAGTTTCCATCCAGTGGCAGCGCCCAGGTGCACATCCCTTCCATCAGCGTGGATGGCCTCTCAACCCCCGTGGTGCTCTCCCCAGGGCCCCAGAAGCCATGACTACCACCACCACCACCCCCTTCTGGGGTCACTTCATCCATGGCCCTGAACTTCTCTCCAGCCAGCCGTCTCAAGGAGAAACATAGTTCAGCTGACAGACTTATGCTCTAGTTGTGGTGGGGTAGGGATTCTTAGGAAAGATCTCTCAGTAACCCTTTCACAGGAAACATACAACTTCTCTCCTCTCGGTCAGTTCCCCAGTGGCCGCCCTTACACGTCTCCTACTGCAGTGGTGGGGACGGTTTATTTATTTATTTTTTGAAGGCCACTGGGAGGAGCCTGGCCCACCCCTTTTGGGGGGTTGGTGAGGACATCTCCCCCATCTCCACATTTTCTCCCCAAGATGAGACAGTCGGGGTCTGGCTTGAGAAGGACCTTTATTTATTTCTCAGCCTGCCCTTGGGAAGCTGAGGGAGCCCTGTCTCCATTTTGGGGTGTGAGTAGAAGAGGTAGCTTGTTGTTGTTTATTATTCCTGGCCATACCGGAGGGTCCAGAAAGAATTTGTCCCGTTTAGCGGTTTGGGAGTCTTGGCCAAGGGAAGACTCACACCCTTGAAATAGGAATTTCCACCTCCCCAGCCTTTGTCTCAGATATCACCTTTTAGGCCAGGGAGGAATGCCCCTTTTGTTCTTCTCCCCCTGAGAAGCCATTCCTGTGTCTGCCAAACTCCTGGGGTCCTGCCTGTTACCTCCCAATGGAGGGTTTTTTTGGGGAGTGGTCTCCGTCTGGGGGGCCCCTCCAGCCAGTACTCCAGGTCACCTTGTCCCCCCGCCCCCTGCCATTTTGATAGTATAATCTATTTTTAAACAGGGCTTTTCAATAGGGGAGAGGGGAGCATCTCTTCCTGTATCTGAGATGGGGTGGGTGGGAAGGAAGGGATTTGGTGGGGGGGATCTTCCTGCCACCCGCAAGTGTTTATTTTTGATACCAAACGTGTATTTTCAGCTCCCTCCCTCCCAGCCCCCCAATTTCCTGCGGGCGGGTACAAAGGACCCTTTAAGTGTCCCTGGAGTTGGGAGGGAGGAATGGGGGACATAAAGCCTGTCCTATCTGAATTCCAGGCTGGAGAGGGTGGGTTCAAAGGACTCCTGGGCTCACCTCCTATCAGCACCGGCCTAGCCTGGGCCTAGGGACCTGGGGGTTGGTGATTTGGGGGACGGTGCTACACCTGTCTCCACTGTTTGTTTTACTTCCCCCAAAATGGATCTTTTTTTCTAAGAGTCCCAGAGAATGGGGAATTGTTCCTGTAAATATATATTTTTAAAGGTGACGCTGGAGGCTGCTAGCCTTTTTCCGCCCCCCCCCGCCCCCCCCACCGAGGCCACTGGGACTGACTGTGACAGGCATGACTTTCTGTGGAAGGCGGCGAGGGTGTGACATTGACTGTGAGAGAGAGCATGACGGCGTGTGTCGGAGACAGCCGGCGAGCCTGCAGATTGGTAACCAGGTGTGCAAAGAAGAGAGAGAGGGTGGAAAGCTGCGATCGCGTGTGTGTGCGTGAGAGACTGGCGGCTGGAACCACGGACGACACCGTGTCTGTGGGAGAAATTACGGCCGTGCGCTGGAAAATCACCGAGAGACTGAGTGCGGACTAAGGCACTGTCGCAGAGCCCGGAGGTACGCGTGACATCCTGTTTAGGCACAGGTAGCCGGGACGGCGCCTCCGACACCGTTTGACCGGCTGACGGTGGTGAGCGACACACCCCGCGTGAGCCCGCACGGGCACGAAGGTGTGGCGGAGCTGGTCAGGGCCTGGGTGCGGGCGAGAAGCCCGCCTGTAAATCCGCAGGGCGTTGTGCTCGGGACACGCATGGTGTGTGAACCTTCACGCAAGGCTGTCGTAGCGACCGAAGTCCTGGGAGCCTTGTGGAGAAGAGCTGACCGTGAGACAGAAGATGGCTGTGAGGCCCAAGATCCAAGCCTGCGGGACCGTGTGTGCGGAGCATGAGGCTGTAAGCGTGTGTGTGTGAGTGGGTGAGTGGGTGAGTGGGTGTGCCTGAGACCAGTGGCAGATGGATGACAGGTACTACTCCAGTCTGGCCCAGAGGCTCCGGGACCGGGACGGCAAGGGAGAAAAGGATGGTGAGGCCGAGTGACTGAAGCAGTACGAGAGACCATGGAAGTGTCCGAGCGAGAGCCGAGGAGGCACATGGCGCCGTGTGAGAGAGAACTGGGCAGCCGAGCGGTGAGGCCGTGTGTGCGGGTGTGCGCGTGCGCACCTTAGCGTCCGTCAGGGACGGGGAAGGGGGGGTGTGCCCGATGGGGGCTGGGGTGAGAGGAAGTAGGAGAGGTGGTGATTGAGGTCGTGTGCGAGAAAGTTCCTGAGAGACCAGCGGGGGCTGTAAATCGGGCTGAGTGGTAGAAACGTCTAAAGGCATGACTGCGTGTGTGTGCGTGTAAAAAACTGGTGAGAGGAAGTGTCGGTGATCGTGGCCGAATGAGGGAGGCTGTTAAGACGTGAGTGTGTGTGTGTGTGTGTGTGACGCTATTAGTAGGAGACCAGGAATCCATGACAGAAAAAAAATGACCCCGAGGGCAAGTCCGAGAGGCTGTGGGACCGAGTATGTATGTGAGCCTGTCCCTAAGGGCCTCCTAGTAGACGCTGCAGATCCAGAATTGCGTGCGTAACTGTGTAAACGAAAAAAGTAAGAGAAAATGACCAAGACCAAATGAGACTGTATGAGAGACCACGGATCGAATGTGCCAGGCATGGGAGAAAGCCACTTTCTCCACTGGTCTCGCCTCCTCTATCCCCAGTGCTGTCTTCTCCCAGTTCTCCAAAACTTGAAATTCTGGAGTTTCCCAGGGCTTCACCTAGGCTTCCCTTCCCTCTCCTCAAGCCCTCTTCAGGGTGCTCCGGTCCAGTCCCGACACTCGAGACACCACTTAATCCCCCCACCGGTGATGGCCACATTTTTTCCCTCCAACCCAGAGTCGTCTTCGTCGCACGTGTCAGAATCTCTCTAGAGCTTTGGTGGTTGGCCTATTCATTCAGCGCCTGTTTACTGAGCCCGCAGACACAGCAGTTCCCAAACCAGACACAAATCCCTGCCCTTTGGCGAGCAGGTATTTTAGTGAGGGCGACGGACAAGAAGCAGATAAGTACAACATCATCACGTGGCAGTGCAATAATTTCGTGAGATGAGACTTTCTCAAACTGTTTAAATACGAGAGCTGCCGTCATTTTATTGCGCAAACGTGGGAAAAGAAAGCACCAACCATCCTCTTCCCACAGGGAGTCCTCGGAGTATACGGTTTAGGCACAAAGGAAGGATCGATTATAACCTCATTACTGGGGCAACCGGGGATTAGAAAAAACAGCCAACCGGAATCACAGATTTCTGGGGGAGTTTGTTTCCACAGGATAACACAGCGCTGATGTCTGAAGTCTTGACATCTTAACAAAACCCCTTTGTTCAAAGCAGACTTCCAAAGACAGGCCTGTATGATCAGGAAACAGAGTACATGTGTAATGGATACAGATGTCAACACGCCTTATTGCCCCATAACACAAGACCAACATTCTTGAGAAAGTTCTCTTTTAACACTTGCCCAAACCAAAGTCTATTACCTTGTGCTAATTTGCAGAACGGTACCTCTCTCTCCAGGAACGCAGAGGAAACAAGACCTTGCCTTCCTAACTTTCTTAGACTCCTTTTTGTTCATTGAAGAGATTCCTGGTTTTGAAGTGAGCTCTGGAGTTTCACTCATCAGGGCTAATAAGAAACAACAAAAGAGGGGCTCCTGGCCAGCTCAGTTGGAAGAGCATGCAACTCTGGATCTCGGGGGTTGTGAGTTTGAGCCCCACATTCAGTGTAGAGATTACTTAAAAAAAAAAAAAAAAAAAAGAGTGGGTCCATGGAGCTTGGTTTTACCTGCACAGAAAAGGGGCTGAAGAGGACGTAAGAGTAAAAGAAGGAGCACGTAGCATCATTTTTATAGATGACACCTACAAAGAAAAAGAGGTGTCAGCGGCTAGAATGGCTCTTAAAATGTGCTCCCCAGACCAGCAGCAGCGGCATCACCACCTGGGAGCCTGTTAGAAATGTACATTTTTGTGTCCCACCCCAGACCTACAGAATCAGAAACGGGGTGGGGGGGGCAGCACTCTGCGATTGAACACATCTTCCAGATGAATCTGAGGCACACTAAGGTTTGAGAGCCCCTGGGCTACCAAGTGACAGGGGTCCAATACAAAAAGGGTAGCTGGGGAAGGCCTCTGTGGGGGGGGGGGCATTTTGTGTCTATCTTCTCTTTTAGAGCATAAGCCCCTTGAGGGCCAGGATTTGGGGCTGTCTTACTCTCTGCTCTGCCCAGTGCCAGGAACAGCATCTGACACCCAATAGGTGCTTAGCAAACGCTGAATGAATGTATTTAAGAAACAGCATCTACTGTATGCCCGGCGCTGTTCTGAGGACTTTTAAAAATCTTAAACTCCCAATCTTTGCAACAAACTCTATGCTGTAGGCTCAGGGAGGGGGTTGTCACCTACCCCCAGTTACTCGATAGAACATGGCCAAGCTGATTCCCTCCCCAGGCCAGTGTATATGTGTGTGTGGGGGGGGGGGGTCCCAGCTGGAGCCCCGGGACAGTCAATATCCCCAATTCACTCTCAAACCCTTCTCCCCACACTCTTCTCACTTCCCCTTCTCACTTCCCCCGCTGCTGACCTCCCCTGCCCTTGCTGACCACAGGCAACCTCACTTTCAGGAAAGAGGATGAAGCAATTATCTTAATGCCTGCTCCACTCAATGAGGGGCACACTGAGCTCATTTCATCCTTGTTCAACACCCACATGAGGTTGACCCATTGTGGGAGAGACCGCATTTTACAGGGGGGAAAAAAATGAGGCTCCACAGAGAGTTTCAAGCGACTTGCCCAAGGTCACACAGCTAGGACGTTTATGCTCCAGGGAGCACTGATTGAGTGCTAAGGAGTTGTTGCTGGGCAGGGTGTGGTTGCTGGGGATACAGTGACAAGCAAGACTGGGATCAAGAGGGAGACAGGAGGTAGGGAGGGGAGAGTGGAGCAGGAGGCTCCGGGGCAAAGGTGCCAGGAGAGAAGTCGGAACTGCGGAGACTCTGCACGGCACCCTCCCCTCCCGCCCCGCCCCCCGCAGCCCTTTTCCTGCCCAGTTCCTCCTGGCCCGGTTCCTCTTTGCCCTGATCCCAGCGTCAGGTCAGCCCATACAAAGCCGGGCCTCCTCTCTGGCAGGGCGGCAGGACCGCAGGGGTGCATGCTCAACATGCGGGCTCCTCAGTTGCTGTTGCTGCTGCTCGCCCTGCTGCCGGCTGCAGGTGAGTGCGTGAGGGCCCAGCTGGCCCGCAGGGGTGCCCGGACCCATCACACCGCTGATCATGCCCCCCCTCCCTGCCCCCCCCCCCGCAACCTTGTTGCAGGCTCAGTCCCCGTCCTCTGCTTCACCCACTATGAGGAATCCTCCGGCATATGCAAGGGCCTCCTGGGGGGAGGTGTCAGTGTGGAAGACTGCTGTCTCAACCCTGCCTATGGCTTCCAGGAGCCTGGCAGCAAGCTTTGTCAGGCATGCAGGTGAGGGGGAGCCTGGGGGCCACCCAGGACTGGGCTCTTTCCTTCTCTGGGGTTTCCAAGGGTGACTCCAAGGCCCCGATCATGACCATAGCTCGGGGTTTCTCAGCCTCGCCTCTATTGACATTTGGGGCCAAAAAATTCTTTGTTGTGGGGGCCTGACCTGGGCATTGCAAAGCCTGTGGTTTTTTTTTTTAAAGATTTTATTTATTTATTTGAGAGAGAGAGAATGAGAGAGAGAGAACACATGA
>NC_138385.1:70138888-70153224 GCF_054177405.1 Leptonychotes weddellii
GGGTTTCCAAGGGTGACTCCAAGGCCCCGATCATGACCATAGCTCGGGGTTTCTCAGCCTCGCCTCTATTGACATTTGGGGCCAAAAAATTCTTTGTTGTGGGGGCCTGACCTGGGCATTGCAAAGCCTGTGGTTTTTTTTTTTAAAGATTTTATTTATTTATTTGAGAGAGAGAGAATGAGAGAGAGAGAACACATGAAGGGGATAGGGTCAGAGGACGAAGCAGACTCCCTGCCGAGCAGGGAGCCCGATGCGGGACTCGATCCAGGGACTCCAGGATCATGACCTGAGCCGAAGGCAGTCGCTTAACCAACTGAGCCACCCAGGCGCCCGCAAAGCCTGTGTTTTGTAACATCCCTGGCCTCCCACTAGATGCCAGTAGCAACTCCCAACCAACTGTGACAACCCAAATCCTCCAGACATTGCCAAATGTCCCCCCAGGGGCAAAATCGGCCCTGGTTGAGAACTACTGCCATAGCTTACATTTACTGAGCACCTCCCGCGTACTGGAAGCATTAGAGGGTGGGGTACAGGTCAGGTGTGTTCTGAAGGTAGCTCAAGTCCCCTAATTGTGATGCCAGCTCACATTGAGTGCTTACTGCATACAGACATGTCGGGGTGGGAGAGTTTGGGAAATTCTCAGGGCAGCTCCAGGCCCCTAATTATGATGACACTTCACGTTCATTGATCACTGCCAGCCTACTGGATGCATTGCAGAGGTCAGGGGTAGCTGGCAGATTTCTGAGGGTGACACTGGTCTCATCATGATGCCAGCTTACATGTAATGAGCCCTTACTGAACGCCAGACATGTTTTCTAACAGCTTAGCATATATCCCAGGTACACCATGGGGATGGGAAGCTTGAGGGTTTCTGAAGGTAGCTCTGGGCCTCTAGTAATGTCAACAGTTCACATCAATTTAGTATTATGCTGTGCATGGGGTTGGGGATAGATTTGGAGTAGTTCTCTTTTAAAAAAAATATTTTTTGAGAGAGAGAGAGAGCACGGGAGCGGGAGGAGGGGTAGAGGGAGAGAGAATCTTAAGCAGGCTCCACACTCAGTGTGGAGCCTGATGCAGGGCTCGATCTCACGACCCTGAGATCATGACCTGAGCTGAAATCAAGAGTCAGACGCTTAACCGACCGAGCCACCCAGGCGCCCCAGATCCAGGGTATCTCTGACAGGGTCTCTGAGCTCACTGGGACAATAGCTTCTATTTATTAAGAACTTTTTGTTTGCCAGCTACCGAGCATGGTGGTGGCCTGGTAGGTTTCTGACAGCAGTTCTGGGCCCTTAGTCCATACATTTGCTTACTGCATGTCTGGCACTAGCCTTGGGGGACTTCAAAGTGTTCCAGGTCCCCAGTCATGAAGGTCAGTACTTACTGTGTGCCCCCCACTTCCCGTTCAATCCCTAACATCCCTAAGGGGTGCGTACCCTGATCAATCCATTCCATGTACCTTTATCCTGCACCCCTGCCTGTGCCTGCCCTCGCCCCGCAGTCCAGTACACCCCATCCTTGCCAGCTCAAGCTAGGGTAGGACACGTGTGCTCCTCTCTACAGGCCCCCACAATGGTCCCCGTGGTCTGCGTGGGCCCCCTGCTCAGTGACCTGCACTGAGGGATCCCAGTTGCGGCACCGTCGCTGCATAGGCCATGGTGGGCAGTGTGCCGAGAAGGTGGAGCCCGGGACCCCTGAGTGGCAGCTGCAGGCCTGTGAGGACCAGCCGTGCTGTCCTGGTGAGGAGGCTCAGCGAGGCAGGCCAGCGCTGCCTGTCGCCTGGCCCTGGGAACGCACAATCAGTGCAGGGGCCCTGAGGGCAGGACTGCGCCTGATGTTTGTGAGGCGCTGAGGAAGA
Source organism: Leptonychotes weddellii (assembly GCF_054177405.1). Lineage (NCBI taxonomy): Eukaryota > Metazoa > Chordata > Mammalia > Carnivora > Phocidae > Leptonychotes > Leptonychotes weddellii. Next base: position 70,140,747 of record NC_138385.1, read on the forward strand.
GGCCGGTGTGGCTGGAGGAGAGTTGTGGGAGGCAAGGTCAAAGGGGGGCCCGATCCTGTGGGCCACGGTGAGGACGCTGGCTTTTATTGTGTGGTTGTGGGCAGAGGAGAAATGTGATCTGACTTGGGTTGTGTCAGATCCCTCTCACTGTCCGGAGGAGGGCGGATGGTCTGTGGTGAGGGCTGAAGCAGCGGGACCCGCGGGAAGGCTACTGCAGTCATCCGATGGTGGACTGGGTGTGGCAGAGGACGTGGGGCACACAAGGAAGCGAAGACCCCTGAATGATGCCCCCACTTCCCTCCTGTCCCCCTCTCTTCTCTTCCATAGAGATGGGTGGCTGGTCTGACTGGGAGCCCTGGATGCCTTGCTCTGTCACCTGTTCCAAAGGGATCCGGACCCATCGGCGAACATGTAATCAACCCACCCCCAAGTGTGGGGGCCACTGCCCAGGAAAGCCACAGGAGTCTGAGGCCTGTGACACCCAGCAGGTCTGCCCCAGTGAGTGAAGGCCACTGATGTGGGCACCCAGGGTGGGTCTGGGGGTTACAGCAGGGAACTTCCAGGGTGGGAGGACTTCAAGTGTGACCACACTTGGTGTCCCCCCAACCCCCACTCCACCACAGTACATGGGGCCTGGGCCGCTTGGGGTCCCTGGGGCCACTGCTCGGGGTCCTGCCACGGTGGACCCAGCGCACCTACCCAGAGACGAAGCCGCACGTGTTCTGCACCTGAGCCCTCCAAGAAGCCTCCTGGGAAGCCGTGCCCAGGGCTGAACCACGAAACCCGGCCCTGCTCTGGCCTGCCACCCTGCCCAGGTACACAGGGATGAGGCCCCTGACACTCTGTTCTCGATTCAGTCACCGATGCTCTGCCGTTTCAGGGGACAGAGATCTTAGACCATGTGACCATGGAGCTCTTCATTTTGGGGCAGTCCGCCTCAAGGGTCTAGGGGCTGATGGGGAGATTGAGATGACCTTTCTTCTCACTCCTATCCCCCACCCCCACAGTGGCTGGGGGCTGGGGGGCATGGGGTCCTGTGACCCCCTGCTCTGTGACCTGTGGCCTGGGGCAGACCCTGGAAAGACGGAAGTGTGATCACCCTGTGCCCCAGCATGGGGGCCCCCCCTGTGCTGGTGAGGCCACCCGGACCCACATCTGCAACACAGCTGTGCCCTGCCCTGGTCAGTAGCTCAAGATGTGCCATCTCCATGCCTAAGCCCCTCACCCATCCCTGCTGCTAATGCCTTGTTCCTGCCTCAAATGCCCCCATTCCTGGCCCTGTTGCCTCGGCCCCACCTCTGACCACCGCCGCTCCTTCCCCCCGGTCGTCATTCCTTCCTCTGAATCCCCTCACTGGCTCCCTTCTTTGGTGCAAGCCCTGGTTGCCCCTGTCTCTGCAGTGGATGGAGAGTGGGGGTCATGGGAGGAGTGGAGCCCCTGCATCCGTCGGAACATAAACAATATCAACTGTAAGGAGATCCCGGGCCAGCAGACACGCTCGAGGAGCTGCAAGGGCCGCAAATTTGATGGACGGCGGTGCCTCGGGCAACAACAAATTATCCGTCACTGCTATAACATCCAGCAATGTAGCTGTGAGTGCCCCCACCCCCGGCCGACTCCACTGTGAGGGTGGGGCAGCCTGTGCGGGGGGGGGGGGGGGCTCTGACTCTACCTTGGACCCCATGTTCCTGCTGCCTCTCTGTCTCTCTCTGTTTCTCTCTCTCTCTCACCACCTCCACTGAGACCTCTCATTCTGACTCATTGCAGGGAAAGGCTCATGGTCGGAGTGGAGTTCCTGGGGGCTATGCATGCCCCCGTGTGGACCCAACCCCGTCCGCACCCGCCAGCGCCTCTGCACGGCCCAGCTCCCCAACTTCCCGTGAGTGAGGGGGCAAAGCGTGCCCAGGAGGGGGTCATGATATCCATATGTGAGCAGTGAGGGTGGGAGAGTCGGCTCAGCTCCCCACAACCAGGGCATCCTCCGCTGGGTCTAAGATGCCTGCCTTGACGAGTGTCCTCTCCCTCCTGCTGGAAGAGGAAAGTCACTAAAGAAGCAGCCGAGAAAGAGGATCCTGAGGGGAGAATGAGTAGCCTCTGTGCCCTTTTACCTTTCATTCAGTCCCCCAGCCATCCAGCCACTCAGCCAGTCCTTCCTGTGACCATGCACTCGGCCCTCTCGGTTACCCATGCTTCCATTTGCCCCTTCAGTCACTCAGGCCTTCATCCACTTACTCATTCCTTCAGCCACCCACATCTCACCCAACGTCTCACCGCCCCAAGACGCTTGAGGCCTTTTCGGCAACACTTGCAGACACACAGAACCCAGGTCCCGTGGGTCCCCTGAGGGATCCAGGTCAGCAGGGCCCTGACAGAAGGCTGATGCAGAGCAGTTGGTACATGGAAAAGGGGCTGACACCTCGCGCTGGATCCAGGAAGCTGATCAGGGGTCACTCGGCAGGAAGGGGTCAGGAAAGGCATTCCCAGTGTCAAGACTGTGTGAGCAGAGTCCTGGATACTGGTGACCAACTGCCCAAAGCTGGTTTCCTGGTGGCCCAGGTGTTAGAGAGGGTGTAAACACTCACTCCTCCCTTCTTTATTTCCACATAGTCAAGCCACTAGATGAAATGGGCTATTTTCAACTCATGGAAGGCCTGCCATCTGGGAAATGGTCTCCGATTCTGGGGTTTCTAGTAGGTCCTGAAGATGAGTTAGAGGTGTTGAATGGAGGCAGGAAGCACTTGACAGAGTAGGGAAATGAATGGATTTGATTGAGGGAATGGGGGTGAGAGTGAATGAATGGAATGCTTGTTTCGTGGGAGGAACAAGCCAGGCAAAGACCATTCTGGATGTGGGACTAAGTCTGGATAAAGTGGAAGAGAGAGGGATTGGCTTGGGCCAGGCATGTGGGCCCAAAAACAAGACCTCAAATACCAGGCAAGGCATTTGGGTTTTTTTTTCCCCCCAGTGGGCAATGGGGAGAGATGTGAAGGGTTTTGGAGGTAAGAGAAGGTAGCTCTTGTCAACGAGTAACAATTACTAGCATTTATTGAGTACTTACTGTGTACCAGACACCACTCTGAGCACTTTACCAAAATTAACTAATTTATCCTCACTCAGCCCAATATGGTGGGTATCATTATTCTTCTGATTAGTCCCATTTTTCAGATGAGCACAGGGAAGATAAAGAAATTGCCCAATATCTCATAGCTAACAAATAGTTAGCTCAAACTCAGTAAGAGTTTGTCGAATGCATTCTTGCCCTCCCTGAGCTTCTCCCCTCCATTCCCCCTCTAATGCCCCAGGCCCACCATTACCGTGGTCGAAGGTCAGGGTGAGAAGAACGTGACCTTCTGGGGAAAACCATCAGCACGGTGCGAGATGCTGCAGGGGCATAATACGGTGGTGGAGGAGAAACGGCCATGTCTACACGTGCCTGTCTGCCAAGACCCTGAGGATGCGCAGCCCTAACACCGCCCTCTCCCACTCTGACCCCTTGCCCTCCCAGACCTCAATAAATGGGCCTCTTCCCCAGGAGTGGGGCAATAGCATCTTCTAGGCCAAAGGGCACGGCACGGGCAGAGATGCAGTGGCTTGTTGTGGAAAACAGTATTTTCCACCGTGGTCACAGCTGGGCAGGAGGGAAGGGGAGTATCCGTCCCTTCGCCGCTGCCTCAGCCCCAGGGTCTGCCCCCCCGCCCCAACCACCCCCCAACCCCTTGCGTGGCGTCCCGGGGCGTCCAGCACGTCCTTCTGCAGAGCTCCGCGTTATGGGTTTTCTGGTTGGCTACTCGCCTGGCCGGCACTTTTTGATTGGCCAGCGTGCCTACGTCCCCCCCCCCCCCCCGCCCGCCGGAGCCTCTCGGCTGGCGGGTTCCGCATCAATCCCGCTCTGAGCCGCGGCAGAGGCGGCAGAGGCGTGGCTGGGGTTGGCACCCAGCCGCGTGAACACCTGCACCCACCCACTCCCAACAGCCCAGATCCAATGCCGCAATTAGCGGGGACCGAAAGAGGGGTGGCGGTTGGCGGGGGGTGGACCGAAGAAGTGCCTGTGAGGTGCTCTGAGCTGGGGCGGGAGCGAAGAGAAGCCAGAGTCAGCATCTGCCAGAAGGAGCCCCTCTGACAAACCCAGACACAGATTCCTTTAGTATTTGTGCATTCATTCAACACTTTATAGCGTCTACAGCATACTAGAACGAAGTCTGGGCATCTGGGGTGGAGGAGGACTGGTAGAAGGAGAGGACATGTGAGCGAGGGAACAAACTCAGAATATGTGATCCTTTCGTTGAACATTTTTTTTCAACACTTATCAACGCGTACTGTATACTAACAATAGCGCTGGACATCATGGAGACAAGAGGAGTCAGAACAGCACGTGTCTCCACAGTGAAGGGAACAAACCCAGACACTAAAGCTGTTGGCATTTGCTCAGTGTTGCACTAATTAGAATTTACTGAATGCTGAGCCCCTGGTGATGAGGCAAATCATAAGAATCATCATAATTATGGTATTAGCTAATACTTATAGAGTGCTTGCCGTGTGCCTGGTAGTGTTTTAGGTTGCACAGCATGAATTCATTTACTCCACAACAAGCCTATGAGGGTCACTATTATCATTATTCCCATTTACAAAGGCACAGAAAGGTAGCAGGCTGGACATTTGAAGCACGATGTGTGCTATGAGTGGAGGGACGCCTCTATGGAAGGGTTCAGATGGGAGATGCGTGACACCTGGATTCTGTCAGGGTGCTCACTTCTCTGGGTCGGTTTCCCCCCATAAAATAGGTCAGTTGATGGGTTGAAATAAAGACAAAGTTGAATTTTTGGTCATCTTGGGAAGAATGAGCTGAAGGGAGTGATTCTGGTTGCTTACTACAGGGTATGAGAGGTATGTGTCTACAAGAGAGTGGAACTTTGCACATCATGAGACACATATCTTTGTGTATGTGTGATATGCAGACCTATGGGCCTGTGCAAGAATTAAGGATGTATTGAGTGTATGTGGAGTGCATGTAAAGTTACAACCATGTGTGCACCATAACAGTCTGAGTTATAGGTGTGTGTGTGTGTGTTTGTGTGCACGTGCACACATGTACATGTGCATTAAGATGTGGATAATACATGTGTGTGAGTTTTAAACATGGGTACAATACTGATTACAAACATATGTCAGGGGTGTGTGTTTCAGAGTCATTGCTCACTAATGCACAACAAAGAAAATCATTCCTGGAGCCCCTTCTGTTCGTTCATTCCTGCTGGAGACGATGGAGACAGTGCAGAGGAGGCTTACCTCTGCCTCAGGGAGTTGAGACACTCCTGAGGGGAATCCTCATTCTTCTGCTAAACAACCTCCAAAATATTAATTTCTGGAAACCGAGCCACCTGGAGAAAGGGACTGATGCTGGGGGCCATGAGTACTAGAAACGTGGGAATGGGGGCCCTGGGAAGAGGCATTCTGGAGACAGATTCCTAAGGAGCCCAACTTCTGACTCCCAGAGGAGCCAGAGAGGTCTGTTGACTTGCAGCTGCTCCTATCCCCTAGAGAGGGCACCATGGGTCCAACACAGCTTGTTTACTTCAGTTACTGAGCAAAAAACTGAGAAGCACATACTTCTAAATGTTGGAAAATACATGATTCATGGGAGCTCCCCATCTGGGCAACACTGGGATATGGAATGCCGGAGAGAGCATCCAGGAAGGAGAGGGAAGGAATGGCCAAAGCGAAGGCCTGGAGGTGGGACTGAAGCTGCCTGGCATGGAGGAGGGAGTAGAGAATGGTTTGGAAGTATTGAACTTGAGGACTGGGGAGGCTAGGGTAAGAGGGGATGGAATCTGAGTCCTGGGGAAGGGGACTTCCTGGAGACCTTGGCCAAAGATGATCCTTGAGAGAGAGAGGTAAAGGACATTCCTGGCAGAAGTCACAGCACATGCAAAAATATAAAGGTTGTCTCCTCCCCCCACCAGCCGCCCACACCCTTAGAGATGGGTCAGGTGATCATCTTGATAGATGAGGAAACCAAGTCTCAGCAGGGTTAAGTCACTTTCCCAGGGGTATGGTGGAGGTCTATTTTGAACTTCAAGCACTCTGACTCTAGACTCCACACCTTTACTACCTTGTTTATACGAACCAAGGATTTAAAGAATAAAGAATGAACAAATGAATAAGTGGATGATTCACCTGAAAATCCTGCAAGCAGAAGAGACTCCAAATCTGCCTATTTCTTACCGTATCTTCTTCTACCTCACTTGGTCCACCATCATCACTCACTATGGCCCACAAGGACCTGCTCAGTCTGGTCCCTGCTAACCTCTCTGACCCCATCTCCTGCCACAAACCCCCCTTGCTCACTTTGTTTCAGCCACACTGGCACCTCTTTCTAGCACATTCTTTTAAAAAAAAATGCATGGATCACAAAGTGAACATGGCCTTTTGGGAATGAATTGGAGGTCTTGGATTCCTTCATCTGTAAAATGGGTATGTTTCCCACCCCATAGTATTGTTGTAAGGGTTGGATGAAACAATACACCTAAACAGCTTAGTTGGGTGCTGCCAACAAATGATTGTTTTTAAATGGATTCATGCTTTCATTGTAGTCAGGATCTTACAGGAGCTGAGGGGATGGCTTCCACAGCCCCCCTCTGCCTGGACTATAAAGGTAATTTGCTCATGTGGCAAACATTATTTGGCACCTACTGTGTGCATACCCTAGGATGGGTCTGCCTCTGTCTGTGGAAAGTTCTCCGGTGCAGGGGAGTCAGCCATGGGCACTGATATCAGGTGGTTATGGTGGGTTTTGGCTTATCCAGGGCAGAGCGATGGGGGCATACAGACTGAGTGTGTGTGTAGGGCCCCGGGGGGTGGGGGACAGAGATGGACACACATCAGGTCTGGAGCTTCAGGGAATGGGTCTGTGTGGCAGATCTAGGTTTATCATGATCGTCTGTGGGTATGTGATTTGTCTGGGTGTGCATGTTCGTGTGAGTTTCCTTGGGTCTCTGTGTGTAGGTGTGGTGCCTGTGTGTGTGTGTGTGTGTAGGCATATATGCATGCATGCCCATGTGTGTTACCCCGGGCTTGTGTATGTCTGTATAGATACCTAGATCGGAGTGTTCTCCGTCTGTACGTGCCTCCATGTGTTTCTTTACTTTTGTGTGTGTCTATGTGTATCTCCACGTGTGTGTCATTCCTGTGTGCCTCCAGGCCCCAGCAACCCAGGGCAAGCGTGTGTACCCCGCCCAAGTGTCCAAGTTTGCCTGTCTGATGCTGTCTATGCCACCCCAGCACCCTCTCTCTGCCTAGCTGAGCCCATATGGATATAGGAAATTGATCTCCCCTCACAGGGTACTGCTTGTGACCCCCATCTGTCGCGGTGAGGAGGTTATTTCTCTACTTTTGAGTCTCTGCGTGTGCCTCCATTCCCCCCCTCCACCCCCCCTCATGCCTTCTGTGGTGAATATCAACACTGGAAACTGAGTATCTGCAGAGAATCCTGCGTGTGGGTGCGACCGGGTGTGAAGACCAGAATGAGGCGGGGTTGGGGTCTTGCCTGACCACTCACCCCGACCCTCCCAACAAGTATCTACCCCGCCCCCACTCCCCAAATTGCGCATCCCCAATCGGACGAGGGGGAGGGGAAACAGGATGCGGCGTGGCGCGTGCGCACTGCCGCCTTCAGCACCACGGACAGCTCCTTCGCCCCCGCCTGCCGGCGCGTGCCACCGCCTCCCCAGCACTGAAGGCGCGCTGACGTCACTCGCCGTTCCTCCCCAAACTCCCCTTCCCGGTCGCCTTGGTCGCGTCCGCGCCGCCGCCGGCCCAGCTGGACAGCACCACGAAGGGCGCGAGATAGGGGGGTACGGGCGCGACCATCCGCGCTGCGGCGGCGGCGACTCAGCGCTGCCTCAGTCTGCAGCGGGCAACCGAAGAGTCGCGTCGTGCCCGAGAGCGCAGCAGTGCTCCTGGGCCCCGCGCGGTCCGCCCCCGCGGCTGCTGACCCGACTGCTCCTAGGACCCCCTGCCCCGCGCCGCAGCCATGAACTACCTGCGGCGCCGCCTGTCGGACAGCAACTTCATGGCCAATCTGCCAAATGGGTACATGACAGACCTGCAGCGCCCGCAGCCACCCCCGCCGCCGCCTGCTGCCCCCAGCCCCGGAGCCACGCCCGGTCCCACGACTGCCACTGCCGAGAGGGCCTCCGCGTCCGCCCCTGTGGCCTCTCCGGCTGCCCCTAGTCCCGGGTCTTCGGGGGGTGGTGGCTTCTTCTCGTCGCTGTCCAACGCGGTCAAGCAGACCACGGCGGCCGCGGCGGCCACCTTCAGCGAGCAGGTGGGCGGCGGCTCTGGGGGCGCAGGTCGTGGGGGCGCTGCCGCCAGGGTGCTGCTGGTCATCGACGAGCCCCACACCGACTGGTAAGCCACTGCCGCGGACGTCTTCCCGCGGGCCTGGGTCCCCAGATCGTTCCGCGACGAGCACTTACCAAGCACCGCTTGTGTGCCAGGCACCTGGCCCCCTAGCCCAAACCCTTTTCCTCTAAATTATTATGCTGGGTGCTTCCTGTGTGGCCCGCCCTTGCCCCGCACCCGGCCTTCTCGATCCATACAGGGAGCAGTTATCGGGCGCCTGCTGTGTACCTCCTTCCCAAAAGCCTTGGCTTCGGTATATCCTGTGAGCATTCGGGAGCCTAATGTGCCTTGCCCCCCCTCCCCCAACCCTCACCCCAAAGGCCTTGTCCTTTAATGGATCTTGTGAGCATTTATCAAGTACCTGCAATGTGCCTTGTCCGGGAGCCCTTCCCCAAAGCCTTTGGCTTCCATGAATTTTGTGAACATTCATTGAGAGCTTGCTATGTGTCTTGTCCCCCTCAAACCTTGTCCTAAGGCCTTCTCTCTAATAGATCTTGTGAACATGTACCCAGAGTGTGGTATGTGCCCCAGCCCAACCCTCCCCCCAAAGACCCTTTAAGCTATTCAGTGAACATTGATTGCCTGCTGCGGAACTCTTCTCACCGAAAGTGTTGCCTTTAATGGATCCTGTGAGCCTTTATTGAATGCCTTCTGTGTGTCCCAACTCTAAGTCCCCTCTCCAAGGGCTTATTTCTCTAAAGGATCTAGAAAGCATCTATTAAATGCCTGGTGTATGCCCTACCTCCAAACCCCTTTCCAAACATATTTTGCTCAAATGAGTCCCATGAGCATTTTTTAACCTTCTGTGTGTGACTCATCTTCAGACTCTTCCCAAAATCCTTTTCCTCCAGTGGATCTAGAAGGCATTTATTGAGTGCCTCGTTTCTCCTCCATTCTCAAGCTACTTCAAAAACCTTTCCTTTGGTAAACCCACCTAGCATTTATCACCTGCCTGCCGTGTGAGCCTTCTCTAAAGCTTCTTTCCTCCAGTGTATTGAGAAAGCATTTATTGTGTGTGTCTGCTATTTACCCCATCCCCAAACCCTTCCCCAGTGGCTTCAGTCTGCATGTGTTGAACACCTTCTGCATGACCCAAGGTGTTCAACACATGCATAGACCTCAGACCTTCTCCATAAAGGCTTGCCTCCAGTTAATACAGTGATCAAATATCTAACACTTGTGTGCACCATTTCAGTCCTCTTTCCAGAGGCCTTTTCTTTTTAATCACCCCTTGGAGCATTCATGGAGCACCACCGTGTGCCTGATTCTATGCCCTCTCCACAAAAGCCTTTCCTTTCACTGATGGAGAATCAAGCTTACATAGGTCAAGCTTCTGCAACCCCATTCCCCTTCCCCGAAGACGTTTCCTCCAATGGATCCAGTGATTGTATGCCCACCCCTAGTCCCCCCCGCCCAGAAAGACCTTTTCTTTTAATGGATCCAGTGAGCATTTATTTATGTATTGTCTGCCAGGTGCTCGATTCTAATCACCTTCCCCCAAAGGCCTTTTCCTCCAGTGGCTCCTGTGAGCATTTATGGAGTGCCATCTGTGTGCTCTATGTTCCCACCTTCTTCCCAAAGTCTTTTTCTTTTAGTGGATCCGGTAAGCATATATGCAGTGCCTGCTGTGTGGAGGGAGTAGACACCCCTTCCTTACCCGTAGAAGAAACTGCGCTGGTCATAAAGCCTCTCCCTAGGGTCCTTTCTTTTGATAAATCTAGAGCCCAAGTTATCAGGATTACCCCTTTTCCACTCCCCTCAGTGTCCCTAGGATTCCCTCTCCCAATCTTAAGTCCATACCCCAAAAGGTCTTTCTTCTACTTAAGCCAGTAAACACTTAGTGAGTTCCTACTATATAAGGGCCATTCTCAACGTCTTCTTTCCAAGTCTGAAAGTTGCTGCCCCGTCTCAAGACCTCTCTCTCCAGGGGTCTACTTCAGCCTAAATTTATTGAGTACCAGCTTTTTACTGGTTAGATCACCCCTCCCCCCAGGAGCCTTTACCCAGCAGCCTTTCTCTCTATTCAGAGCCATTTATTCATTCTACAGGTATTTATTGCATAGTTCCCATGTGTCAGAGTGTGGGAGGCATCCATTTAGCATTACTATATACTAGGAAGAACCCTCCTTCAGCTCCCTTTCCTTCTAATCCCAACCACCAGCTGGATTCTCTATACCTTTTTCTCCATTCAACCCCACAGTCGTTTAATAAGCACTTATTGTATACGAAGGACCCCATATTCAATGCCTCTTTCCCTCTCCCTCTTGAAGCCCTAATTCCCCTTCGACCATCTCCATCTGACCTTTGACACTACGCAATCTGGAAAGCTCACAATGTGCACCTACTGTATTCTGGCTAGGTCCCCTCCCGCACTTCTTAGCCATCTTCCCAACTGCTTCCCCCCGCCACATTAATCCAAAAAGCATTTATTAATCTCTGACTATATTCTTTTCAAACAACCACATCCCTCTTTTCTCCATCAATCCATAAAGCAGTTCTTGAACACGTACTATAATTCCTCCACCAACACCCACTCACACAGGAGCCATCTTCTTAGCTAAATTTGCTCCATTGAAGTCAACAAACCTTAACAGGGCCCCTGCCGTATATTGGTAACCACTCTCCTTTAGACTTCACTTCCCCACTCCTATACTCCAGGAAGTTTCTTTGCTGCGTTTTCCTTTGTTCCATCAAACATTTATTAATCATCTCCCGAATACTGACAAGACCCTCCCCTTTCCATAATTACAACTCCAGTGTTTTCCATTTTTTTCTAAGTTGTCCAGCAAACATTTATTGAGCTCCTGTTAAATTCAGTGAAAGATTCTTCCCTTTCCCTTCTGCATCTCAGAACCGCCCCCCCCCCTTATCCCAGCAGCTGCTCTAGTCTTTTCTTCTAGTCAATCTAGCAAATGTTTATTTAGTGTCTACTATAGATGGGGTGGGATGGACAAAGGGAGAGGGCCTGTGTACGCACACCAGGCTCAGCGTGGGGAACAGAGACCTCTACATCACCTGCCTGCAGATTTTGCAAGTACCATCCGAGCTTTGGGGATTTCAGCCTGGAATAAAGGAGGTGTTGTGCAAACTCCATAATGGACTGTACACCTAGATAGAGTCTGACACCTTTTCCACCAAACCTCACCACTCTCACTCTTTCCTGGGTCTCAAGTCCTCTGTGGCTCATGGTTGCAAACTCTGAGCTGAGAATCAACTCCCCTTTTTAGAGATAATTTAGCCCACCGGGACTATGGGTCACCTATTGGCTTGTGACCAGCACTTCATTTTCTTTATGCAGTAGTATAAATGAAAATAGAATCTAACAAGAATATATTACACGTAGTAAGTGGAATTATTACTATTTAGTGGAACTGTTACTCCAAGAAATAGAATCAGCAATGTATGCCATATGTTATATATGACAGATGCCCTATCATGTATTTGCTATATAATAGGTTTATAGTATATAATACATATATATGTGTATGTTTTTCTTCATGAAATGAGATAAAATAGAACAGGAAATATTAGACTCCATTGCACATAGTAAAGGTAATCATCTACTGAAACTTTCATTCCAATTATATATGTATGTTTATATACCTTCTAGGTACATACACACTTAGTATGTAATATGCAATATATGATATGTTACATAAGCCATACTATATTATATTTGCTGTATAACATTAGAGGTGTCATGTATATATTACATATATAGGGTAGGTTATTGTGTATCTATGTATATAGTGGGTTATATAAACTCTATCTCTTCTTGTGGCTTCTTTTCTTAGACTTCCCTGGAAGCAGGCCCTGAGACTCTGAGGTTTGTGTGCAGATTTATTGGGGAGAGCTCTTGGGAACACCACCTGTTGCGGGGGAGGAGTGAGGGAAGCAGGATTTAGCAGAGGGAAAGGTTGAGCTATGATGCAGCCACAACAGAAGCCTCAGCCCATCCTCTGGGGGAGCTCTGGAGCTAGGATGACCCTTCAGAGTTACCTCCATTGAGGCGGGGTATCCAGGCTTTTGTATTCTTACATCAGTCAATCCTTAGGCGCAGGCTCCCCCCCCCCCCCCC
>NC_138385.1:70153324-70182549 GCF_054177405.1 Leptonychotes weddellii
AGAAATAAATGAGAAGCATTGTCTCCTTCCTTCTACTATACGTTCCAGGTTCCCCTCACCCTCAGCTAGCGCCTCTCTTGGTCTCAGTGGCTTACCTGATGAGTGATCCATTCCCTCATCCCTGAGGGATCCCTGAGCCCTTGGTCCCCATGCCCTTCCCAGGCTGTGGTTGCTGTCCTTGTTCATTTCCCTGCAGAGTTGTGCAAGGAGTACTCACAGACAGCCAATGGATCGCCTGGGTGCCAAACTTATCCCCTCCGCCCCCGGCTCCCGCCTTGTAAGAGCAGCCCCACCCCCTCCTGATGTTCAGGGTCATGTACCCTGCAAAGACAGTGATTCATTCCTCTTCATATCCATTGGCATGTGGAACCTAGGTGTCCAGATGGCATCCGTAGCTTAGAATGTAATAGGATTCTTGCTGTGTTCCCTGGTAGCAGTGTTCCCCCTTGGAGAACCAGGACCTCTAACCTTGCAGAGCCTTAAGGGGATGAGAAGCACACATTCCAAAAGTGGATCACTGGGATTGATGGTAAGCTGGGCCTCTCCTACTTTCACCTCCGAGTCCCCAGACCCATGTGTTCTACCTACTGGGAACACAGCACAAAGAATGGGCCGTCGATTTAGGGTCTTTTGGAGGATGGTGCCCCATTCTTTCATGGTATCATGTCCAGGCTAGGATCTTAGCTGTGGCTAGTTGTTCAAGGCCAGCAGCTTCTGGGTGGTGTGGTATATAACATCATCAGTTGACTCCGTGGTCATGGGCCCACTTTGGCACTTCCTTTACTGTCAAGTGTGTCCTTCGTTTGATGCAGTGTCATGAGGGATCTCATACTGGTGGGTCAAACATTGTATAAGCCCTCGGGCAGCGATACTGGCTATGGCCCTGCAGTCAGGAAAGGCAAACCCACATATAGAATATGAGTCATTCGTCTTTCCAGGGTGGAAGGGGCCCAATGGAGTCAGCTTGCCACAAAGTGGCTAGTTGGGCTTCTTAAGGGATGGTGCCGTGTCACAGGCTTAATGTTGGTCTCTGCTGCTGGAAGATTGGATATTCCGCAATAATGCCGTAGGTTCCACTTAGAGCCTCTATCTCTGCTCCTCTTGCTACTTCATTCATGTGCGCATCTGCTAGCGCTGGGCTGGCTGACTTGAGAGGCTGGCTGACATCATCGGGCTGACTCATTCTGTCTACCTGGTTGTTTAGTGCCGCTTCCGTTGTGGATGCTGTCCGGTGGGCGTTAACACACAATGCACAGATCTTCACGCCTCACTTTTTGCCCACTCCCATGTCCACCCACATTTCTGTGTCCCAGACCTCCTTGTCCTGATCTTCTTTTTTTAAGTTTTTGCTTAAATTTCAGCTAGGTAACACACAGTGTAATATTAGTTTCAGGTCTACAAGATAGTGATTCAACACTTCCGTACATCACCCGGTGCCCATCACCTATTTCCCCCATGCCCCCGCCCCGCCCCTGGCAACCATCAGTTTGTTCTCTATAGTTAAGAGTCTGTTTCTTGGTTTGCCTCTCTCTCTTTTTCATTTTGCTCATTTGTTTTGTTTCTTAAATCCCACATATGAGTGAAATCACGTGATATTTGTCTTTCTCCGACTGACTTATTTCGCTTAGCATAATACTCCTTGTCCTGATCAGCCAAGCCACCCATCACTGCCCATCAGTGAGTATATATTCTAATCTTGGGCCATTTCCCTTTCCCTATTAAGTACATTACCGGGGGCATAGCCCAAAGCTCTGCCCATTGGGAGCTCTGCCACTGTCTTTCAGGACCACTCCGAGTGGGGCTATGGTACGGGCACTGTCCCTTTTTTGCTTCTCCCCACATACCAAGCCAGTCCATTTGTGACCCAAGCTTACGCTTTTTCTTCCTTCCTTCATCCACTGGTTGTAAGGAGGCCCCTTGGTGAGCTGAGGGAGGCGCTAGGGCACCAGTGTGGATGATACGGGCATCGAGATTACCTGCTCAGGCAGCTTGCTCAGTCTGGCTTGAGCCTGATCCCAGCCGCTGGGTCCATCTGACATTATTACTTGGTGGGCCCGCAGGACCCAGCTCATGATGGGGCACCTGGAGGTACAATCACTTGGTGCCCCACAGTCAAGCATTTTGTCTCTTCTGGAGCCCAGGAAGTGTGTCTCAAGAGTCATGTAATTCTCTGCTGCAGATGGCCTGGCCTTGCTCCAGAACCCCAAGGGCCTCCCACTCAAGCTTCCCGTAAGCTCCACACCGCATCTTTTCCCACTACTGACTTATCCGGTATCATAGGATCTACCAGGTCATATGGCCTAAGTGGAAAGACTGCTGGCACCATAGTCTGGATCTGCTGCCGAGCCCTTTCTGCTCTGGCCCCCATTCAGGGACGGCAGCCTTAGGTTGCACCTGAAAAATGAATCAGAGCAGTATCTCCAGGTGTGGAATATGCTGCCTCTAGAACCTGAAGACACCTACCAAGTGTTGTGCGTTTTTTCTCATGGTAGGAGGTGTGAGATGCAATGCTTTGCCCTATTACTTTGGGGGGGGGTTGTCCTGGGCTTGCCTTGGACCACTATACCCCTAGAACTTTTACTAATGCAGCAGGCCCCTGAGTCTTTGTAGGGTTGATCTCCTACCCTCTGGAGTGCATGCGTCTTATCAAGACAATGTGCTACTCATCTCTTGCTCATCTTGCCCAATCAATATTGATGTCACTGATACAGTGGTCCAGTGTGACATTCTGTGGATGTCCAGATGGCCCAGTGCCTTTGGACCATATGATGACACAGGGTGAGAAAGACAGCATAGGCCCGTGGCAAGACCATCAACAAATATTGTTGTCAGTCCCATGTGAACATGAAATGTCGCAGATCCTCTTTTCTGATCAGAACAGAGAAGAGTACATTCAGGAAGTCAGCGGCCACCTGCCGGACCTGAGGTCTGCTCTAGCGATGGCATCCTGTGCAGTACAGCCGCTTGCCTCGGGGATACTGCTTGGTCGAGCTTGCAGGAGTCTACAAACATTTTCCAGGAGCCAAACTGGCCAATCCGGTGGGAGATATGATGGGACTAACACCCCTGCATCCTTTAGATCTTTCAAAGTAGCGCTAGTTTCCACCATCACCCTTGGGACAGATATAATATTAGCTTGGATTTGCTGATTTGATCAGGGGAGGGGTGTGTAGTTCCAGAGACATCCATTTGGACCTCCCCACTACAATAGCTCTTACCCCACAAGCCAAGGAACCCACGTAGGGGTTCTGACAACTACAGATATGTCCAGTTTAATTATGCATTTGCAGACTGGGACCCACTTCGAACAGGACCTGGGACAGGACTTCATTTACCACCTTTCCACTGTTGTGCTTCTCAGCATGGCTGGTGCCACTCTTACCAGCATATTCCTTATTGATTTTGTAAGTTGGGTAGATCCTCTGGGCCTTCCCATAGAAGAGAGTCAGCTGATGAGTTTCTTAGACTTACGTAATATGTCTTTTCTAACATGTCTGCTTCTTTGAGTCCTTTGATCCTTTTTTCCACAGTCTGCCATGGAAGATCTGGCATTTCTGCCAGTGTGGACCACTGTTTTCTCCAAGCTTCCGCAAGTCATCCAACAGTGTATCGGCAACATCTCCTAGAGTCCTTGCCAGGGTTTTAAGTTCTGGGTCCTGGGAGAGTGCTCCAACGTCATGTTCCACCTCTTTGGTCCATTGTCCTCAGGAACCACTTTCATGCATACTTTCACAGCTCTTGTCAGTACATATTGGCCAGATTTTTCAGCTTCTGTGTATTATTTCTTTCCTTCCTTTGCAAGCTTAGAACCTCTCCAATCAGGTGTGCTAGGATTTGACCCTGCTTATTGATCTGGTTGCTAAGAGGGGAAGGGGGTAGGTTCTGAAAGGGGCAAGCATTGTTTTATAAGGCACCTGCTTCATTCAAGTCCTCCGTATTACCTTCAAGCAGAAAGGTCTACATTCTAACAAGGAGGAGGGGGCTGCTTCTGCAGGCCCAGTGGGTTCAGGTGAATCAATAAGTTTGAGGTGTTACATGCATCTTCCCAGATATCCCTACCCCAAGTCTAAGGGCTTCACTTGTCCTATTAGGGCCCTGATCATGGCATAGGAGATGTGCTGGGCCTGAGAACTCAACCTTCTCTGAGGTCTTGCTACACTTATGATTATGCCCTAACCTCTTGGTGCCCCCCCATCTGCCCTCCAGTTGCAGAAGATTGGGGTTTCCTTAAATGTAGCCAAGGGGGTCCTCTGGCTTTCACATTTTCCTTTGGATTAACGATTACTCACCCTGAACATGTCACATATTTCTTCAGCTAATCGATGGTGTTTAGCAAATAGTCACTGGAGTCTGCTTACCATTTCCCTCACGCCTCTCAAGTTCCAGGGATATTTCACCAACTGGGGCATTCCCTTCCACCAGTATCTCATTACAGTTCACTCTCAGTAAAAGTTACTGCTACCCCCAAACCCCAGGGGCCCACCCTGTAATTCTCACACTCATGACAATGAACTCCGCACTGCCTCTTTTCCCACTACTGACACGTCCAGTATCATGGAATCTGCCAGATCACACGGTGCAAGTGGCATCCTGCCAGAACCACAGCCCAGACCCGCTACAGGGTGCTTTATGTTGCTACAGCATGTTCGGGGCTATCCGGGCTCCCCCCTCCCCGACAAATAATGGTTCCTCATTGCCTGCTGGCTGCTGGGTGACCCAATTCCAGAATGGCGTTAGAGTCTTTTTTTGTGTGGTTTGACATCTCTCGCACACTGGTTTAGGTTGGGTTCTCAGGAAACAGATTTGGAGGCAGGCGTTTGTATGCAGGAGGCTTGCTGGGGAGTGCCTTTAGGATCAACGCCTGTAAGGAGGGCAGGGTTGGGCAGAGGGGGACGCTGGTCCACAATGCAGCTGCATCAGAGGCCTCAGCCGATCCTAGGGCGACCTCAGGGGGTGGGATGGTCCTTCGGAGTCAGCCTAGACTGAGGCAAAGAGGCCAGCCTTTGTACGCACTCGCAGACCAGATATAAGACATGGGCGGCCTGAAGTAGGTATAACCTTGGCCAAAGCAGTCCTCCGTGAGAGAAGACAGATCCCAGTGGGACATAGCCCTAAGCTGTCAAGAGCTGATATTCAGGGTGCATTGGCCATGAAAAGGACATCTGAGCAGAGCGCCACAGTATTCACTACACTTATGGTCAAAAAAGTTTGCAATATGGGGCCTGGGTGGCTCAGTCGGTTAAGCGTCTGCCTTTGGCTCAGGTCATGATCCTGGGGGGTCCTGGGATCGAGCCCCGCATCGGGCTCCCTGCTCAGTGGGGGAGACTGCTTCTCCCTCTGCCTCCCCACTCGTCTTCTCTGTCGCTTTCTCTGTCTCTCTGTCTCTCTGTCTCTCAAATAAATAAATAAAATCTTTTTTTAAAAAAGTTTGAAATACAGTGATATAACCTACACTCATCATTATTTTATAAGTGAAAAATGTGCAGGTCTCAGAGAAATTCTCTTCCAACACTTGTGAGGGGACAGTGTCAGTAATGGAGTGTGTGAGAGAAAGAGAGGGAGGGGGGGAGGGAGAGGGAGAGGAGAAAATGGCTGTGCTTGGAGTCTTTGGGGTTTGTCAGTGAAGTCGCCAGGGCCTGTCCGTGCTGTCTGTGTCAGAGGCAAGCCTGGGAGTGGCTCCTTTCGTCATCCCTCTTGTGTGCGACCCCTGACTGGAGAGGAGCTTCCGCGTGTAGCGAAACCTGTCGGGTAGGAATCCTGGGCCTGGGGGAGGATGCCGCTGGAAACCAAGCCCAGCCGGGTCGCGCCCAGGGAGAGTGACATGGCAGTTCCCCCTGCATCCGCTGTTGCTCCTACCCGTCTTCGCTCCTGTGGCTTCCCCTCGCCCTCAGCCGCATCGCTCCCCGCGCCCATCATTGCTGGCCCGGGCTTCCATCCCTAGACCCACCGCCAGCCTGCCCACCCCCGGTCTGCTCCTCCTTTTTTATATAGCCGCCCACCCACAGTTGGGTCCCTCACAGCGCACAGCCACACGCGGACAAGTGTGATCCCCCATGGGAAAGGGCCAGAGAGCAGAGAGATGCTTCAGGCTGCACAAGCAGACGCACGCAACTGAGGCATGCCCGGGCACACTTCATATACACGTATTCTCTACGGGTTTGTTTTGTTTTGTTGTTTTTTGGTTTATGCTTTTTGGTTTTTGGTTTTTTGCCATTTACGAACCTCCATGCAATTCCAAAGTACGTTAACAGCTTACGAAGCCCTCCTCCTTTGGCAAGGCTTTTCAAAAACAGTTCTGGTCGGGGCGCCTGGGTGGCTCAGTCGTTGAGCGTCTGCCTTCGGCTCAGGTCATGATCCCAGGGTCCTGGGATCGAGCCCCGCATCGGGCTCCCTGCTCAGCGGGACGCCTGCTTCTCCCTCTCCCACTCCCCCTGCTTGTGTTCCGTCTCTTGCTGAGTCTCTCTCTGTCAAATAAATAAAATCTTAAAAAAAAAAAAAAATTTCTGGTAGCAGTGTGATGAGCAGACCACGCTCTGGGGAACGCCTGCCTGCCGGCTGTGGTTTGAGGACTTAGTTTAGAGTTCACAATGTCCTCTGACATTTACACACCTCCATGAGAGATCACAACAGACTTTATGGTACCCAAAGCACTGTTGAGCTTGGCAAAGTGTTTCAACAATCACGAAACACTTCATGGCTCTGAAGGGGCAACAGGGTCAAAGGACTGGCCTGGGTTTTGTCTTCTGAGATTGATGTCTGTGCTCTGCTTTTCCTCTCCAGGGCAAAATACTTCAAAGGGAAAAAGATCCATGGAGAAATTGACATTAAAGTAGAACAGGTTAGTTGGGGCAGATGGACCTGGGGGTCGGCTGTCCAGACCGAAAACTGGTTGGTCGTTTTTGTGTGATGTGGGTGAATCACGGATTTTTTTTTTTTTCTCCTTCCTAGGCTGAATTCTCTGATCTCAACCTCGTGGCTCACGCCAATGGTGGATTCTCTGTGGACATGGAAGTTCTTCGGAATGGGGTGAAGGTCGTGCGGTAAGTAGAGAAAGGTTAACTTGGTGTTATGGGAGAGGCACGAAGACTCCCTTAGAGCTGAGGGAGAGCCCCCACTTCCCCACCCATCCTTCTGTGAGCAAGAACTTAGGTATATTACAATAGCCAAGATATGGAAACAATGTAAGTGCCCATTAGTGAATGAATGGATAAAGAAGATGTGGTGTGTATACACTATGAAATATTATTCAGCTACGAGAGAGAAGGAAATCCTGCCATTTGCAAAAACGTGAATGGACCTTGAGGACATTATGCTAAGTAAGATAAATCAGACAGAGAAAGACAAATACTGTACGATATCTCTTGTCTATGGAATCTAAAAAAGCCAAACTCATAAAAACACAGAGTGAAATGGTGGTTACCAGGGGCTGAGGGGTGGTAGAATAGAAGAGATATTTAGGGACGCCTGGGTGACTCGGTCGGTTAAGCTTCTGCCTTCGGCTCAGGTCATGATCCCAGGGTCCTGGGAGTGAGCCCCGCATCAAGCCGCTTATCGCCTATCGGGCTCCCTGCTCAGCGGGGATTCTGCTTGTCCTTCTCCCTCTCCCTCTGCCCCTCCCCCTGCTCATGATCTCTCTGTCTCTCTCTCAAAATAAAAAATAAAATCTTAAAAAAAATAGAAGAAATGTTTAAGGGTATAAACTTGCAACTGGTAGATAAGTAAGTCCTGGAGATCCAATGCACAGTATAGTGAATATAGATAACGATATTGTATCATAATTATCAAACTTACTAAGAGATTGGAACTTAATTATTCCCACCACAAAAAGGAAATGATAATTATGTGACATGATAGAACTGCTAAATAACACTACAATGGCAATCCTATTACAGTATATAAGTGTGTCTAATCGACATGTTTTACGCCTTAAACTTACACAATGTTATATGTCGATTTAAAAAGAAATTAGGGGGGCGCCTTCTCTCCTTCTGCTGCTCCCCCTGCTTGTGCTCTCTCCCTCTCTCTCTGTCAAATAAATAAATAAAATCTTTAAAAAAATTAAATTAGGTACAGAATGTGGGAAAATAGCTTCTCTTCTGCAGAGCCCAGAATCCTAGCAGACCACAAGCCAAACTTTTTTTTTTTAAGAGCTTTTTGGGTAACTTCATTTTTTTTTTTAAGATTTTTATTTATTTATTTATTTGACAGAGAGAGACACAGCGAGAGAGGGAACAGAAGCAGGGGGAGTGGGAGAGGGGGAAGCAGACTTCCCGTGGAGCAGGGAGCCCGATGCGGGGCTCGATCCCAGGACCCTGGGATCATGACCTGAGCCGAAGGCTGACACTTAACGACTGAGCCACCCAGGCGCCCCAAGCCAAACTTTTTAGTTATTAAATCAGCAAATATTTCTTGAGAATCTACTGTATGCCAGGTGCTGCCCTCAGCATTTTACATTCAGCAAATATTTATTAAGCTCCTATTGTACACCAGGACCTCTTGTATATGCTGAGGACCTGGCAGTTAACAAAACCGACCCCCAAAAAGAGCCCCCACCCCCCCAAAAAAAAAACCATCTGCCCTCATAAAGCTTATATTCTACTGTGGGATACATACAATAAACAAATCAGAAAATGTAAAGGTGCTAAGAAAAAATACATAGCAGCAAAAGGATATAGGAATCGTTGGATGGTGGAGGGGTCTACAGTTTGGATGAGGAAGACCAATATTGTGAGAGACATTTTTTTAAAGGTTTTATTTATTTATTTGAGGGAGAGAGCACAAGCAGGGGGAGCGGCAGAGGGATAGGGAGAAGCAGGCTTCCCGCTGAGCAGGGAGCCTGATGGGGCTCAATGCAGGGCTCGATCCCAGGACCCTGGGATCACCAGATGGGGAAAGGGTGGAAAGGGTGCTGGTGCGGGAGGAAACAGCTTGTGTGTGTGTGCTGAGCTGAGCAACCACTTCGCAATTTCTAGGAGCTGCGGAGATTTAGAAACCTGTTTGTTTGGGTTTTTTTTAAGATTTTATTTATTTATTTGACAGAGAGAGAGAGAGAGAGGCAGGCAGAGGGAGAGTGAGAAGCAGGCTCCCCACTGAGCAGGGAGCCCGACGTGGGGCTCGATCCCAGGAAGGCAGACGCTTAACTGACTGAGCCACTCAGGTGCCCCCGTAGAAACCTGGTTTTTGTTCTAAGGGTGGTGGGGAGCTCTGGGGGCATATCCTTGACACCTCTCCCCCTGCCACCCCAGGTCTCTGAAGCCAGACTTTGTGCTGATCCGCCAGCACGCCTTCAGCATGGCACGGAACGGGGACTACCGCAGTTTGGTCATTGGGCTGCAGTATGCTGGGATACCCAGCGTCAACTCTTTGCATTCTGTCTACAACTTCTGTGACAAGCCCTGGGTGGTAAGTGACAGGAAGGGCGCTGCTGGTGAGGGACTGTCTTGTGCATGCATGCATGTGGGAACCCGACATCACTGTGATCTGGGGGAACTGAGAAAGCTTGAAGCTCGGAATCCCAGCTTGGAGACTCTGTCCCGGTGAAGGGCATGCTGACCCATCTCTCCTGGCTTTTTCTAGTTCGCCCAGATGGTTCGACTGCACAAGAAACTGGGGACCGAGGAATTCCCTCTTATCGATCAGACCTTCTACCCCAATCACAAAGAGATGGTGAGTCTGGGGGACGTAGGATGGGCAGGAGGGAAGAGCATCGTGTGTACTGCGACATTATTGCGAGTGGATGCGTTAGCAATGGCAACACTGTCAGGGAGTGCAGCCGCTGTGTGCTGTGGAGGGTGAAGTTGCTTCGCGACAGGGTTTATTAATACCATGGATTTACTGATGAGCTTACAGGTGTGATTTCAGTCGCTGATCCCGTTTCTTATAGTACCTTTTCTCAGCAGTATTAAAAATCGGCTTCTACTGTAAATAAACAGATGTAATGTAATGAACCAGGCTATATTACATATAGAATCAAGTCATCATTACTAATATTAGCAAATATTCTTCCTGTAGAAATGTCACCAATGTTGCAAATTAGGACTGGCAATGAAAATCATCAGCAGCGATGTTATAAATTAAATTGCTTACCAATAGCAATTGAAGTGTGGGTTACTATTATTATAAAATATAATCACCAATATTACAACTTATCGCTAATACTACAAATTACTGTTATTGGTGTAAATTATGAGTACCCGTGTTATGAATCAGATTGCAGTTCCTAACAAATTGAATAATCATTACTAGTGTCATTGAGGATTATAGCTATTATTACAAATTATTATCAATATTACAAATTATGCTCTAATATAAATTATAAGTCTCTGTTTTGAGTTATATTATACTGAAAAGAAGTTGCATTATCATTACTAATATCATCAAATATTATAACTAATATTGCAAATTATTGCCAATGTTACCAATTAAGATTACTAAGATAAATTATGAGTAACTATGTTTTGAATTATCTGATAGCTTCTAATAGAAATCATCATTAATATGGTTAACACTCCAGTTTATATTATGAATAATTACTAATATTAAAGTTATGATTACTAATATAAATTATGAGTACCACAGTTATGAATCAAATTTTAGTGGCAAATAGAAATTGAATCACCATTACTGATGCCATCAAATTTTACAACTAATTTTATAAATTTTTAACAATGTTATAAATTATGTTTGCCTATATAAATGATCATCACCACTTCTGTGAGTTAAATTACAGTTAAATGTCAATATTGACCCAATGTTACCAACTTGGTTAAATAAACATTGGTATTAATACTAAAAATTCTTAACCAGCATTACAAACTATGGTCACTGATACAAGTTAACAGTGTTACGAATTAAGTTTCCTTACAGATGAAGATCAAATCATTAGTTCTTAGGAAACCCAATTTGGTTATCATTATTATTATCCCACGTTCTTTGAGAGACAGAATAGCTGATTGTGGTTGAGAGCATGGACTCTAGCCAGAATTTCTATATTGGAATCCTAGCATATTACTTAATGCTCTGTGCCTCAGTTTGTCCACCTGCAAAATGTGGGTAATAATAGTTCCTGCCTCACAGCGTTGGTGTGAGAATTAAATTACTTAATGAATGTAAAGTGGTTAGAACAGTGCCTCTGGTATATATTAACTGCTCCCTAAGTGTTAACAAAGTTCCCTTCTATTCTTAACTTGTTGAGTGTTTTTATCATGAAAGGATGTTGAACTTTGTCAAATGTTTTTTCTATATTTATTGATACGACCATGTGGGTTTTTTTCCTTTATTCTATGAATATGCTGTATTACATTACTTGAGTTCCATGCGAGTTGAGCCGCATTTGCTTAACTGGGCCAACTCTTGCTTGGTCTGGTGTATAATCCTTTTTAGGATTCAGTTTTTAGTATTTTGTTGAGAATTATGGTATCTATCATCAGAAAAGATATTGATCTATTGTTTTCTTATGATGTCTTTGTCTGGTTTTGGTATCAGGGTAATAGTAGCCTCACAGAATGAGATGGTTAGTGGTCCCTTCTCTTCTATTTTGGGGGAGAGCTGTGAAAAGATTAGTGTTAATTCTTTTTAAATACTTGTAGTATGCACTGGTAAAGACATCGACATCTAGTCCTGAGCATTTCTTTTCTTTTTTTAAGATTTTATTTACTTATTTGATAGAGAAAGAGAGAGAGCACAAGTAGGGGAGAAGGGCAGAGGGAGAGGGAGAAGCAGGCTCCTCACTGAGCCAAAGGCAGTTGCTTAACCAACTGAGCCACCCAGGCACCCCCTTCCTGGGCATTTCTTTGTAGGACATTTATTATTATTATTATTATTACTAATCTAATGTCTTCATTTATTATAATATTACTCAGATCTTCTAGTTCTTCTTGAGTCAATTTTGGTAGTTTGTGTCTTTCTAGGAATTTGTCCCCTTCATCTAGGTTTTCTAATTTATTAACATACAGTTGTTCATAGTACTCTCTTAAATTTCTTTTCATTTCTGTAAGGTTAGTAGTTAGGTCCCCTCTTTCATTCCTTATTTTAATAATTAGTTTTCTCTCTTTTCTTTCTTAATCTAAAGGTTTATCAATTTTGTTGATCTTTTCAAAGGACCAGCTTGTGGTTTTGTTGATTTTCTCTATTGTTTTTCAATTCTCTATTTCATTTATTTCCACTCTAATCTTTATTACTTATTTTTTATTGAAGTATAATTAACATGCAGTGTTAGATGTTAGTTTCAGGTGTGCAATATAATGATTCAGCAATTCTGTACCTCTCTCAATGCTCATCCAAGATTAAGTGTACTCTTAATCCCCTTTGTCTATTTTGTCCATCCCCTCACCCACCTCCTCTCTGGCAACCACCAGTTTGTTTTCTGTATTTAAGAGTCTAGGGGTTTGTCTCTTTTATTCTTTTTGTTTCTTATTTTTATTTAAAATCAATTAATTAACATATAGTGTATTATTAGTTTCACAGGTAGAGTTTAGTGATTCATCTGTTGCATGTAATACTCAGGGCTCATTACATCAGGTGCCCTCCTTAATGCCCATCACCCAGTTACCCCTTCCCCCCACCCACCTCCCCTCCAGCAACCCTCAGTTTGTTTCCTAGAGTTAAGAGTCTCTTATGGTTTGTCTCCCTCTCTGATTTCGTCTTTTCCCCTATGTTCATCTGTTTTGTTTCTTAAATCCCACATATGAGTGAAATCATATGGTATTTGTCTTTCTCTGACTTATTTCACTTAACATTAACCTCTCTAGCTCTGTCCATGTCTTTGCAAATGGCAAGATTTCATTCTTTTCTATGGCTGAGTAATATTCCATTGTAAATATATACCGCATCTTCTTTATCCATTCATCTGTCGATGGACATCTTGGCTCTTTCCACAGTTTGGCTATTGTGGACATTGCTGCTATAAACATCAGGGTGCACGTACCCTTTCGGATCCCTACTTTTGTATCTTTGGGGTAAATACCCAGTAGTGGAATTACTGGATCACGTGATAATTCTATTTTTAATTTTTGAAGAGCCTCCATACTATTTTCCACAGTGACTGCACCAATTTGCATTCCCACCAGCAGTACGTGAGTGTTCCTTTTTCTTCACATACTTGCCAACACTTGTTATTTCTTGTGTTTTTTATTTTAGCCATCCTGACAGGTGTAAAGTGATATCTCATTCTGGTTTTAATTTGCATTTCCCTGATGATTAATGATGTTGAGCATCTTTTCATGTGTCTGTTGGCCATCTGTATGTTTTCTTTGGAGAAATGTCTATTCAAGTCCTCTGCCCATTTTTAACTGGATTATTTGTGGGCTTTTTAGTGTTGAGTTGTATGAGTTCTTTGTATATTTTGGATATAAGCCCCTTATCAGATTAACCCCTACTGATCTGAAAATATCTTCTCCCATTCAGTAGGTTGCCTTTTTGTTTAATTGGTGGTTTCTTTTGATGTACAAAAGCTTTTTATTTTGGTGTAGTCCCAATACTTTAATTTTGCTTTTGTTTCCCTTGCCTGAGGAGACATACCTACAAAAATGTTTCTATGGCAGATGTCAAAGAAATTATTGCCAGTGTTTGCTTCTAGGAATTTTATGGTTTCAGGACTCACATTTAGGTCTTTAATTCATTTTGAGTTTATTTTTGTGCATGGTGTAAGAAAGTGATCCAGGTTCATTCTTTTGCATGTAGCTGTCCAGTTTTGCCAATACCATTTATTGAAGAGATTGTCTTTTCCCATTGTGTATTCTTGCCTCCTTTCTCACAGATTAATTGACCGTATAAGTGTGGGTTTATTTCTGCACTCTCTGTTCTTTTCCATTAATCTACATGCCTATTTTTGTGCCAGTACCATACTGTTTTGATTACTACCACTTTGTAATATATCTTCAAATCTGGGCTTGTGATACTATCAGTTTTGTTCTTCTTTTTCCAAATTGCTTTGGCTATTTGGGGTCTTTTGTAGTTCCATAGAAATGTTAGGATTATCTGTTCTAGTTCTGTGAAAAATGCTTTTGGTATTTTAATAGAGATTACATTAAATCTGTAGATTGCTTTGGGCTGTATGGACATTTTAACAATAATGGTTCTCCCAATCCATGAGCATGGAATACCTTTCCATTTGTTTGTGTCATTTTCAATTTCTTTCATCAGTGTTTTATAGTTTTCAGAGTATAGGTCTTCCACTTCCTTGGTTAAGTTTATTCCTAGGTATTTTATTATTTTTGGTGCAATTGTAAATGTGATTGTTAATTTATCTTAGTTTCTTAGTTTCTCTTTCTGCTACTTCATTGTTAGTGTATAAAAATGCAACAGATTTCTATATATTAATTTTGTATCCTGTGACTTTTCTGAATTCAGCTATCAGTTCTAGTAGTTTTTTTTGGTGGAGTCTTTAGGGCTTCTTATATATAGTATCATTTCATCTGCAAACAGTGAAAGTTTTACTTCTTCCTTACTAATTCGGATGCCTTTTATTTCTTTTTCTTGTCTGATTACTGTGATTAGGACTTCCAGTATATTGAATAAAAGTGGTGAGAGTGGACATCCCTGTCTTGTTCCTGATCTTAGAGGAAAAACTCTCAGTTTTTCCCCACTGAGTATGATGTTAGCTGTGGGCTTTTCATATATGGCCTTAATTATGTTGAGGTATGTTCCCTCTAAACCTACTTTGCTGAGAGTTTTTATCATGAATGAGTGTTGTAGTTTGTCAGGTACTCTTTCTGCATCTATTGAGATGATCATATGGTTTTTATCCTTTCTCTTGTTAATGTGATGTATCACATTGATTGATTTGGGAATACTGAACCACCTTGCATCCCTGGAATCAATCCCACTTGATTGTGGCGCATGATTTTGTTAATGTATTGTTAAATTCGGTCCAATATTTTGTTGAGAATTTATGCATCTATGTTCATCAGAGATACTGGCCTGTAGTTTTCTTTTTTGTTGTGTCTTTATCTGGTTTTGGTATCAGGATAATGCTGGTCTCATAGGATGAATTTGGACACTTCCCTTCTTCTATTTTTAGGTATTAATCTTTATTACTTCTTTCCTTCTGCTTGCTCTGGGCTTAATTTGCTCTTCTTTTTCTAATTTCTGAAAATGGAAGAATAAGTTATTGATTTGATATCTCTCTTCTTTCTAATATACACATTTATAACTATGAAATTCCCTATAAGCATCACTTTAGCTGCATACCTTATGTTTTGATATGTTGTGTTTTTTTAATCATTCATCTCAAAGTATCTTCTAATTTCCCTAGTGATTTCTTCTTTGACCCATTGGTTATTTATGAACATGTTTACTTTCCACGTATTTGTGGAACTCCCCATTTTTTTTCTGTTTATACTTTCTAATTTCATTCAGCTGTGGTCAGAGAACATACTTTGTATGATTTCAGTACTTTTACATTTATTGGGACTTGTTTTCTGGCTTTGTGCACTTGAGAAGAATGTGTATTCTGCTGTTGTAGGGTGGACTGTTCTATAGATGTCTGTTAGGTTTAGTTGGTTTATAGTGTTATTCAAGTCTTCTCTTTCTTTGTTGATCCTCTGTCTAGCTGTTTTCTCCATCATTTAAAGTGAGGCATTGAAGTCTCCAACTATTATTGTTGAATTGTTTACTTCTCTCTTCGGTTCTGTCTTTTTGTTTCATTTATTTTGGGGCTCTGTTCTTCGGTACATATGTTTTTATCATTGTTATGTCTTCTTGATAGATTAAACTTTTTATCAATTTAGAATGTCCTACTTTACCTCCAGTAACAATTTCTGTTTTAAAGTCTATTTTATCTGATGTCGTATAGCCAGGTCTCTTTTGGTTACTATTTGCGTGGCAAATCTTTTTCCATCCATTTACTTTCACCTTATTTGTGTCTTTGAATCTAAAGTGTGTCTCTTGTAGACAGTATATAATCAAGTCACATTTTTCATCCATTCTGTCTATATCTGCCTTTTATGCTCAATATTTTATTTAGCTGTTCAATATTTTTTAAAGATTTATTTATTTAGGTTAGAGAGAGAGAGAGAGTATGAACATAGGGGGAGGGGCAGAGGGAGAGGGAGCGAGAATCTCAAGCAGACTCCCCACTGATCACGGAGACCAACACAGGGCTTAATCTCACCACCCTGAGATCATGACTTGAGCCAAAACCAAGAGTCAGATGCTTAACCGACTGCACCACCCAGGCACCCTAGATATAGAGTTCTTATATGATGGTCTTTTTCTTTCAGGGCTTTGAATATGTTGTCCCATTGCCTTCTGGCGAGAAATCAGCTATTAATCTTACTGAGGATCACTTGTATGTGATGAGTCACTTTCCTCTTACTACTTTCAAGATTCTCTCTTTGTCTTTGACTTTCATAAGTTTGTTTATGATGTGTCTAGATGTAGCTCTCTCTAAGTTTATCCTATTTGAAGTTCAGTGAGTTTCTTGGATGTATAGATTAATATTTTCCATCAAATTTGGGAGATTTTCAGCCATTATTCCTTTCAATATTCTTTATTGCACCTTTCTCTCTACTCTCTCCTTTTGGGACTCCCATTATGTGTGTGTTGATATGTTTGATGGTGTTTCACAGGCCTCTGAAACTCTGTTTATTTGTGTAATTTTTTTTTTCTTTCAGTTCCTCACAATGGGTTATTTTGGTTGACCTACCTTCAAATTCATTGATTCTTTCCTCTGGCAGCTCAAATCTACTGTTGAGTCCCTCTAGTGAATTTTTAATTTCAGTTATTGTGTTTTTCAATTCTGGAATTCTATTATTTTATCATTTCTGTCTCTTTATTGATAGTCTTTATTTGTTAGAATACCATTCTCATACTTTCAGTTAGTTCTTTAGACATGATTTCTTTTAGTTCTTTGAAAATATTTTCAATAGCTGACTTATAGTCTGTGTATTAATCCCGGTATCTGGGCTTCCTCAGGGACAAGTCTATTGGCTACTTCATTTTTCTGTTTGGGTCATACTTTATTATTTCTTTTCATGTCTCATAAATTTTTGTTGAAAACTTAACATTGTAAATAATATTACATGGCCGCTCTGGAAATCAGATTCTCTCCCCCATTCTAGGGTTTATTTTTCTTGCTCTTTGTTTTTTTAGTGACATTCCTAAACTAATTCTGTAAAGGTTGTATTCTTTGTCCTATATGGCCGCTGAGTCTCTGCTTCATTAGCTTTGCGGTCAGGTAATGAATGGCAGATATTTCTTTAAACACCTAGAACCATTAAGTCTCCAAGCTTTTGCTGATGGGCTCTGTGCACCTGTTGGAGCATGCCTTCAATGCTCTGGCAGGCTGTTCACAACTTTGACGTAGCCTTTACTTCCTGGTTTTGCAGAGCCTCGAGGTCAGCCAGAGATCCTGAGCATGCACACAGCCTTATGCATATTTGTGGTTTTCTAGATTCCTGGGAATTTGTCAGTGCTTTTCAAAGCCTCCTATGAAGAGCTCCTTACCCAACTTTTCCTGTTAGGTTTTTCGGTCAGCTTGTAATGTTTGTCCTAACTATAATCACTGCCTCAAGCACTTGCTATGTTAACAGTTGCTACTGATTGTTTTTGAAAAAAAACCCCAGGGAAAGCTGTTCACGCTAGGTGAACTCTGAGTCAAATCAAATAGACAAGGCCTGTGAATGGAGTTTTCTAGGAAAGTGCCAGACCGGTCAAATAAAGATAGTTCTCTAGGAATGGGACTTTGGAGGAAACTCCAACTCTGTTTTACTTCCCCTTCTGGCTGCTAGGCTGCTGGTTTTCATCAGGATTACAAGGCTGTTGATTTTCAAGGCTGTTGTGGAGGTAGGGAGAAGGGGATGGGGAAAGTTCAAATGCCACAAAGCATACTGTTCTTACTGAGATTCAGCCATTTTTCTTGAATACACGCTTCCTGAATTGTTATAAGCTTTTGGTCAATGTGTAGAGTTCTGAAAAAAGTTAATTTTGACAATTTTTGCCAGTATTCTCATTGTTTTTATGGAAGAGAAGATTTTTAAAGACCCTTACTCTGGCATTTCCACCGACATCACTTCCGGACATAACTTCCTCTTTCCCAGCCCCAGCCCTAAGATAATAGTATTTCAAAGCCAGGGTATGGGAGCTAGATGTACTCACTGATACTGGAATATCTTTGCCTCTAGGCCCTCTTGTTATATAAAGCTAAGAAATTTATATATATGGAATTTCATGTGTTCACACTGATACCTCTAATTCTAATCCAACACATCACGGGGTTCTGTCTAGCTTTCCCCCATTCTATACTTATATTTTTCTTCTATAACAGTGAGAACCCTAGCCTCCAGTGTCATCAGTGTGTTTACTCATTTGCTCAGTCCTACAATACACAGAATGTATTTTTAGAATTTCAACATCCACACCACTATGAAAAACAAACTTAGTAAGGTAGAGCTAGAGATTTGTTTGCCCTTTTTAGGTCTTTATATGAGGATATATAGTCAAAGTACTGTATTCAAAAGTTTCTTGGTTTATTTTATTTTTTGCTCAGCATGATTACATTATTCATTTTATTTCAAATATAATGTTTATCTTTGTATTAAATTTTAGTCTTTTTCCTATCTATGACTTAATTATATATTTTTTCATGTAAGACATTAGCATGATTCCAAAAGACAAAACATAAAAAGGCATACACGGATAAAATTTAAAACCTAGGTGAAATGGATAATTTCCTAGAGAAACACAGTTTACCAAATTGACCCCATTAGAGCTTAACAGACTGTTTCCATAAAACAAAAGAGAAAGTGAGTAAAAACCACCTCATAAAAAAGCACCAGGCCCAGATGGTTTCACAGGATAATTCTCCAAACTTACAGAGCAGTTAATCCCAATGCCAAATAAATTATTCCAGAGAACAGAAAATGAAACCTCCACATGTTTTTTCTAAATCAATTATAACATTGATTGCACTCAAAAAAGCATGGACTATTTTCACTCATGAATAGCAATGCAATAATCCTAAATGAAATTTTAGCAAATGAATTCAGAACTACATTAAGAAAATAATGTAGCATGACCAAGTAAGTGAGTTTCCTTCTGGGAATAAGGATGGTTCTTTATAGGTAATATGTTAATATAATACAACATAATAATAGATCTAAGGAGAAAATCATATGATCATTTCCATAGATATTTTAAAAGACTTTGGCAGAATTCTGATACAATCATTCAAAAATAGAAATCAACTGATAACTTCTTAACATGATAAAATTTGTATATCTCAATCCTAAAGTTATCACCAACTTAATGGAACAACATGGAAAGTATTTCCACTAAGATCAGAAATAAGGCAATGCCCTCTGTCTCCACTCCTTTTCAACATTGTATTTGGAGGTATTAGACCAATGCAGTTAGACAAGGAAAAAAAATATAGATGTAAGATTGGGTAAAGAAAACACAAAAATATCTCTATATTTTTTAAGATTTTATTTATTTATTTGAGAGAGAGAGAGAGCACGAGGGAAGGAGGGTCAGAGGGAGAAGCAGACTCCCCTGAGCAGGGAGCCCAGTGTGGGACTCGATCCTGGGACTCCAGGATCATGACTTAACTGACTGAGCCACCCAGGCACCCCAAAAATACCTCTATTTAAGACAATATCCATAGTATACCTGGAAATTCCCAAGAGAACCAATAACAAAGCTAATTCAAACAATAAAGAATTCAGTAATATAGCAGAATATAAAACCAACATATAGAAATTAGTTTTCATACACACAAAGAAACAGATATAATGTATAATAGAAGAGAAAACCCCATTTATGATAACAAAAAAGGATAAAATCCGTCAGGATAAAGTCAACAAGGGGTAATGCAAACTTATCTGAGGAAAAGTTTAGAACACTCCTGAAAGACTTACACAAAAACAAAGACATTCCTTGTTCTTGAGTAGGATGAATTAGTATCATAAAGATGACAGTTTCCCTTCTCAAGTCTTCATTTATAAATGCAATGTGATCCCCCAAAATATACCTATAAGCTTTTATCTGCAACTGATAAAAGTTGATAGTGAACGTCACATGAAAATGCAAACATGGAAGAATATCCATAAAAAAAAGAAAAGCTATAATGGGGGGGGGATTAGTACTAAGCCTCTGCCAGTGAACATTTTATGAAGGTTTTCTAATTTAAACAGTATGATGCTGACACATGAATAGGCAGTCTGACAGACTAAAGAAAGAAAAATTAAAAGTCCAGATATAGATCCATGTACATATGGAAATTTAGTGGATGGTAAAAGTGGCAAGCTTTGTTTTTGACATTTAAATTCTTCATCCGAAATGGATTTTTTCTCTTTTTTTAGCACTCTTACAGACATCTTTATTACATGTGTTCTTGAACACTTCTCTACATGCATTACAGAATGGCCATCACATCCATTCACTTATGTAACACTGTGCTTAACATAGCCAACAAGTAGCGCTCTCACAAATGTCTATTACATGTGTTCTTTGGAATTGATTTTCATATACAGTGGGAAGTAGGGTGAGATCCAGTTTCATAGTTTTCCTTTTCTCCCCACCAATGTGGTCAGTATGCCACCTCTGTCATGTACTAAAATCTTATGTACTTATGGGGGCAAGTTCTGTACTGATGCAGTACTAGTTTAATAACTGTATTTTCTCATTAACTACTGATATCTAGTAGGGCAGTCACACCTCCTGGCTGTTCTGTAGCTGTAGAGAGGCAGAAAGAACAGGACCGAAGAGGCCGGGAAGAAGACAGAGCTAATGGCAGACGATGGTAGCAGCTAGATGGCAGAGGCATTAGACTTCCTACAGGCCAACTTGCCACTCACATTTCCTCTTTTGTCCCCCCACCCCACTGTGCAGCATGGAGGGCCATAAGCTAGGCCTGGATTTGTGGAAGCGGTCTTCCCCCACCCTGTACCTTGAAGCTCTGGTGGGAAGGTTGCCCAGCCTCCATCATGTGGTGGGAGGCACATATGGAGACTCTGGCTCTGCTACCCTATCTATTCCCATCCAGGCTGCAGGCCACCAGGAATCTGCAGGGCTGCTCGGCTCAGCATGTCTGTATAGTCACCAGTCAGGGATGGGGCACATGGGAGGACTCTGTTAAGCACAATCTGACTTCTTTTCACCCCAACTTCCCTATAGCATGGTGATCTGCTTACATCAACCTGATCGTGCAGACCTAGGGGTGGGGGCTGCTGCAGGATTAGGGACATTATCTCTAAGCCATAAATCTCTAGGCGATTTATGGCTCAGCAAATATTTATAGAGGGTTCACAATAGAGCAGGTGGAGTCTGGCCCCAAGGCCTCTCAGGATCCAGTCCCTTCTCCAGGATTCATGGTCCCTGTGCTGTGGGGAAAGAGAGGGTGCTTGGGAGTGAGAATCAACAGAGTTGGGGATGTGGGGATTGTATGAAAAAAGAGAGGGTGGGAGTAAATAGGGAAGTGAAGGAAGGAGCATAGGAGATGTGTGAACAGGGTGGGGAGTTTTCTTTTGAGGGACCAATTTCATGGAGATATAACAAGTCCAGGAAAGAGGACATATCACAAGTGTGCAGCTCCTTACATTTTCACAAAGTGAGCATATTCCTGTTGCTTGCATCCAGATCAAGAAACACAACATGACCAGATAGATCCCCAGCACAGTTAGAAGTTGATGGTCTTTGGGAGGCTTGAGGGGCCAGTTGTGGGAAGTTGGTGGACTTGAGGAGACTTAAGAGTTTGAGAAAGGTGGAGAGTCCCCAACTCACTGTGGCTGAGTAGAAGTCCCGGTCCAAGGCAGGAGGCTGTTGTACCATGAGGATTCAAGAGCAGATATTGGGCCACCAGGGAAGGCAGCCAAGTTCATGGCTTCATGTTCTTTTTTTTTTTTTTAAGATTTTATTTATTTGAGAGAGGAAGAGAGAGAGAACACAGCAAGGGGGAGGGGCAGAGGGAGAGGGAGAAGCCGGATCCCCACTAAGCAGGGAGCCTGACGTGGGGCTTGATCCCAGGGTCCTGGGATCGTGATCTGAGCCGAAGGCAGATGCTTAACCGACTGAGCCACCCAGGCGCCCCTCATGGCTTCATGTTCTCGCCCATGCTCAGATAAGCAGGTGTCCCTCCATGGACACTGTGCAAGGTTGGGATTTAGGTATGTGGTTTTGTGGGGGGTGGCAGGAAGGCACTTAGAAGTGGTTGGGCAGAACACCACTCCTTACACTTCTCTTAGCTTTTGCTCCAAGGAGAGAAGGGTGGCGGGCACTAAGGATGGGCAGAGGGGCCAGGGAAGAGTGAAAGGGCATAGCTCATGGCGAGGAAACAGGGAGAAGCAAGGAGCAGGGTGGAAAGAAGGGAGCAAGGAGAGGGAGCAGGAGCAGGGAGAGGGATGGGGAACATGGAGGAGGAGCAGGGGCAGGGGCAGGGGATGGGGAACAGGGCGAAGGAGCAGGGGTTGGGGAGGAAGGAGCAGGGAGCAGAAAGAAGAGGGAAGAGTGGCACTGTGGCCACACATACCTGAGAGGCACACTCAACGCCCAGGGCACCCTTTCCTATAGATATTCAGGAAGCCTCCCTGATAGGCTCCTCTCGGAGCCCCTTCCAAGGATACACCACTCATTTCCTGAAGTGCAAGTTCCCATCTCTCAAAGAGCCTAGAGAGGACAGATGCCATGCCTGACTCCTGGAGGTCAGTAAAGTGTGACCAGATGTCCCTTGGCTAGGACCATGATCTGCAAGTGGTCAATCCCAAAGATTCAGAACACTATGGTTTGGGGACAGAATTTACTGTGATTGGTCTAAACTGGGGGCACAGTACCCTGGGGGGTGGGGCACTTGTAAGAAAATACCCTGATGAGGGGATACCTGATTCCAGGGATGAGATGGGGAAAAGCCTGAGGATGAGGAGTCCGTGCAGGGTAGAGACTCTCCTCATGGATGTCCCCACAGCTGTTCTTGGTGGGCATGTAGATAGATAGAACCGCATTGCTCTTTATATTTGGGTACTCCTGTGAACCAGAGGTTCAAGATCCCTTTAGGAATCTTGATTGTCCGTGAAACAAGGAAAGGGAGAGGTACACAGAGGCTGAAGAGCATTTATGGGATGAGGGACCGAGGTCTTAGTATCATATCAGTAGCTTTTGGGTCTCAGAGACCCGCCCATTTCCTCAGCCAGAGCAGGGTCAGAGGCTTGTATTTTGGTGGGGAGACAGTCCCTGGGTGATTTGAACTCATGATGCCTCATGGTCTCAGTGAGGAGGATGAGCCCCAGGAATTAAGCCATGAGAACTAGGGATGGGACAAATGTGTCAGGGAACCCTTTTGGGTTGAGGCAAGATTTCTCCCATCCCTAAGACTCCTGAAAAAAGTTTGCAGAGCACCTCCCCTCCAAGTTCTACCACCTCAAGGGACTTTACCTATCCTTCTTGAAACTCACCGTGAGCCCCTGTGTCGGAAGCCTCTCCGAGGTCTGCCCAGACTTATCCATGTCTGAGTTACTATAAATAGTGTGAGTTTGTGGATGGTAGCATCCAAAGGTTTGCTCAAGGGTGGTCACGGGCAGAGCCAGGAGCAAAACAGGGACCAGCAGAAAGGTGGGACTCGTGGCGAGAGCCTGAGAGACATGGGTAGGGGGGAGAGTTGAAAAATGGCCTTTCTCTGGCCCAGCTCACCCCTAATCAGGAGAGTATTCAGGGAGCATCTGTCTAACACTACTGCTTTCCAGGGGCCTGGGGTCAGGGGGAGGCCCCCATTGTGAGGGGAAAGGACACTGAGTCTGGGCCTCTGGCCAATGGCCCCACCTCTGTCCATCAGAACTGTAGCTCTCCACAAAGGTTCAACAAGAGACCCAAGCTCAGTGGTAGATAAATAGTCAACAAGAGGGAGGTGCGGTGTGAGCATTCCTGCCCACGTGAACCCTCTATTTTATTCTTTCAAGAGCGCATCCCTCCAGCCTTCTACCGGACTGGGGATTAGGAGTTGGGCAGTGTATCTGAGGTTCTAATGGCTTCTTTTTTTTTTTTCCTAATGGCTTCTTATACACACTTTCAACCTATCTTCTTTATTTAAAAAAGCTCCACCTGGGGTGCCTGGGTGGCTCAGTCGTTAAGCGACTGCCTTCGGCTCAGGTCATGATCCCAGGGTCCTGGGATCGAGCCCCGCATCGGGCTCCCTGCTCGGCCAGGAGCCTGCTTCTCCCTCTCCCACTCCCCCTGCTTGTGTTCCCTCTCTAGCTGTCTCTCTCTCTCTCTGTGTCAAATAAATAAATAAAATCTTAAAAAAAAAAAAAAAAAGCCCCACCTTCACTCTCACACTGAAAGACAACTTGCGCCCTAATTGTTTCCTTTGGTGGGAGCTCTACAGTGTGATAAGAGTTGGTCCTCAGATTTTCCACTACTACTGTATAGGAGGTGTCCAGGGCTGGATAGTGAGACAGAGGTGTCAGCCACTTTGGAGAAAAAGAAAGGACTGGTCTTATTAGAGAAATCTGCCTCTTCATCTGGGGCGCCTGGCTGGCTCAGTCATACAGTCAATGGAGTGTTGTGTGGCTCCTGATCTCGGGGTTGTGAGTTCAAGCCCCAGGTTGGGTGTAGAGATTACTTAAAAAATATTTTAAAAATCAAAAAAAAAAAAAAAAGAAAGAAAGAAAAGAAATCTACCTCTTCATCTGTCATTGATGGGGTGGGGAGAGATGTTTCAACATATATGGTAATATGGTAATACACTGGGAACTGTTCTAGCAAGGAGATTTTTCCAACTGGAGATATCTAAGCATGGGGAAATTTCAATGGGGGTCGATCAATAGGGGACCATATGGAAGGCTGGGGTTCAATGAATGGAAAGATTTTCAAACGGACTTATCAATGAGATGGATATCAATGGTGGGTATTTCTGAATGGGAAGATTTGACAAGGGGGTTTATCAATGGGAGCATTTTGATGGGCATGTCTGAATGAGGAGATATGTCAGTGGGTAGAGATACAGGAATAGGGTGATTTGTCAATAAAGATTGTCAGTGGGGGATGGTGGCTGGCTGGCTCAGTAGATGAAACATGCGTCTTTTGATCTTGGGTTTGTAAGTTCAAGCTCCAGGTTGGAGCTACTCCCCCTGCTTGTGCTCTCTCTCTCTGTCAAATAAATAAATAAAATCTTTAAAAAAGATTTTATTTATTTTTGAGAGAGAAAGAGAGAGAGCGTGAGCAGGAGCGGAAGGGGAGGGGCAGAGGGAGAGGCAGACTCCCCGCTGAGCAAGGAGCCCGATGTGGGACTTGATCCCAGGACCCTGGGATCATGACCTGAGCCTAAGGCACTTAACTGACTGAGCCACCCAGGCGTCCCAAAATAAAATCTTTTAAAAAAGATTGTCAATGGGAATTATGTCATAAATAGGGAATATATAATTTATAAATAGATTTGTCACCTGGGTGGTCAGTAAGGGATATGCAAACGGTGGGTAATTATGAAGAGAGGTATTTGTCACTGGGATCCATCAATGGGTGATGGATTGCTGCCAGGTATTTGTAAACGGGGAGATTTGTCAATGGGGGTCGTCAATGGGGTTATGTCAATGCGATATTTATAAATAAGGCTCAACAGAGGTATTTGTTATGGGGGATTTGTGAAAGAGGGGATTTGTACAGTGAGGAGAGGGAACTTTTCCAAGGAAAGATTTACCGAAGACTTAGAAATTTTTCACCTGCCGTCTTGGCAACAGAAGAGATTTGTAAGTGTGGTGATTCGTCATCCACAGTGAGGACTTCATAGTGGGGAACATTATCACTGGGGGGAGGGGTTCCCATAGAAGTCTTTGAAAATGTTGGTGTTTTTCAGTTGGGGAGACTTGCACACTGGGAAAAAGTATACAAGGTTCAGGATAATAAGAACATCACAAATGAACATACTAAATATTTGTAACGTCTCTGGGGGGTAGATTATCAGGATCACAAGTTAAACCAAGGTTTTCAGAGTGCATTAAGTTATTACAATTGATATCATACATTATTTCCTTACTCTAAATAATCGTTACTGATACAAATTATCACTACTAAAGTTACACATTAAATTATATTTCTCATACTGCTACTAATCATAATAACTAATACTTGTAAGTGCTATGTTCCATGCACTGTTCCAGGCATTAGACATGTATGACCTCAGTTATTGCTCACGTTATCCCTGCGAGTTAGGCATTCTTTTTATCCCTATTTTACAGATGTGGAAACTGAGGCACAAAGAGGTAATGTGATTTCCCCAAGGACACAGAGCTAGTACGTGGAAAAGGCAGCACTTGAATGCAAATGACGTTGCTCCAGCGTTCATGTTCTTAACCGTTAGACGTCGCCTGTCTAGAAATTAAGCCACTGTTAGTAATATTACCTGTGAATTTCTTATTTATAAGCGTTTCGTGTTCTGACCTGAAAAAATACCCAAGGGACGAACACACCCATTAATCATCCTCCAACCCTAGCACGGACCTCAGAAGGATTCTAGGTAGGGACTGTGAGGCCCATTTTTTAGGGAGAAGTATTGAGACTCAGGTGAGGGAAGGGCCGGCCCCCAGGCCACCCATTGAGCCGGAACCCCCCCTTGCTGTACACTTCACAGGGCTGTCACCCCCACGTGCTTCCTCTCAGCCATCAGTCTCTCCCAAGCAGAGATTCACACCCAGACACATGGAACGCGGGGGCGGGGGGGGGGTTCTCACTTCACTCGCTTGAGTAAATTTTCTAGAAGAGCGATGGGGGGAATGTAGTGACCCCAGGATGACAGAAATCCTGCCAGGGGCTCCTGCCGGGGTCTGTGGGAGGCGGCCTTGTATGCTGTTCTGGCCTCCGTAGGGCCTCGTGGTCAGGCCTGGCCTTGAAGCACGATGTCTCAAACCAGGGCACCACCTGCTGGTGGGCAGGTCGGCAGGAGCGCGGCCTCCACACTGGGCTCCGTCCTTTTCCACTGCCTCATTCTACCTCACCTTCCTCCTAGGGATTAAAATAGCTGAGGGCTCAGAGAATGGGCCCCGGGGTCAGGGAACAACGGCGTAAGAATGCAGGGAGCTGCTACTAGGGTTTGGTGACCTGTTAGGAGCAGCTGAGCCAAGAGCAACAAGGCCACCAGGGCCCTTATGGTCATACCCATGAGCGAAGGTGGCCATTTTCCCCTGCCAGGGCATAACCAAGGTCTAGATGTTGACATAGAAATTGTCGCTGCAGGGGCGCCTGGGTGGCTCAGTCGTTAAGCGGCTGCCTTTGGCTCAGGTCATGATTGGGACTGAGCCGCGTCGGGCTCCTTGCTCAGAGGGGAGTCTGCTTCTCCCTCTGCCTCTGCTTCTCCTCCATGCTCGTGCTCTCTCTCTCTCTCTCTCCAATAAATAAGTAAATCTTAAAAAAAAAAAAAAAAGGAGTGAGGGGAGGAGAGGTAGGGGAAGGGGGAGAAGGGCAGAGCTTGGGGATTTCCAGATCACACCTTCTCCTCACCCCTCCTATTTCCCAAATGGCCACTTCCGAGGAATCTCCCGCAGGCCATGGGTGGGGAGCCAGGGCTACCCCTTCTTTCAGAGGCCCTGGCTGGGTTATGTAGTGGGAGGGGAGGGGGGCACCCTGAGCCCCTCGCCCCCCCCCCCCGAGCTTTCCCTTTTCACTCAAGTCAGACTCGCAGTACAAAACCTAAGGGTGGGGACGGTAACAGCCACAGACGTGGATGGAGCAGGACATCCTCCTGGATGACATCAGGACAGTGCCCGGGGGAAGAGAGCTGTTTGCCAATCGATAAGACATTTGTCGTGCTCGCTTCGGTAGCATATATACTAAAATTGGATCGATAAGACATTTGTCAACGAGCTTGTCAACTGGAGGGATTTGCCAGTGAGGTGGTGATTTGTCAGTAGTGGGATCATTTTCTAGAGAGGGCTGTGCAAATAGGAATCATCAATTAGTCTGGGAAAATGTTCTACGGTATCGGGCAGAGAGATTAGCCGATACGTTGTGGTGGATAATGCAGGTTAAATGGCCCCTGCGGACGTGGCAGGTCACCAAGGCTAATGCCGACGTGGAGAATGGTTACCAATGCCTGAAATTATAGGTGAAATACACAAAAGCCAACATTTGGCATCCCTCACCCCCCTCGGCCTCGGTCCCCGGGTATGCCCACCAGGTCATCGGCAACATGGGTTGGTCCCCAGACATGACACAGGGACGCTGCCTGCTGGATAGTAGTTCTTTATTTCACTGTCTTGTGGGATAAAGAAAGACAGGAGCGGGAAGTGGGGTGGACACTGGGCAGGCTTCGGCTTCCGCCGGGGGTAGGATTTAGGCCATCTGGGGCCGCAGGGACTGCCAGGTGCACAGCCCCGGCTTTCTGGGCAGGCAGGCTAGATGGCGGCTCTGAAAATCCTTGTCCGAGCCTTTGAGGAACTGGTCTGTCCACAAGCAATGAGTGTCATTCTGCAGTTTGCAGGGGATGGATGAGCAGGCAAACACCTAGGGGAGGGGAGAGAGGCACATCTCTGAGGGCTTCTCCCCCTGCCCCTACCTCCCCTACACAGCGGAACCTTCCCCTCCTCAGTTTTCAACATGGAGCTGCTGGGGAGACCTGGTGTTGCCCTACCTGGGGAGGGACTCAAGAGTAGCCCCTCCCACTGGAGGAACAGTCACTGGGCTTGGCAAGGTGACGGCAATCCAGCGAACTGTGATCAGTTTCCTGGAATGCCGGTTGGGACACAGTCGGGGGGGGGGGGGGGCAGGCAGGCTTCCAGGGGAACTATCCCAAAGGATAGGGAACAAGTAGCAGTAGCAGGGAACAGCTGGTGGGGCGGCGGGGGGGGAAGGGACGGACTTGGGCATAGGAAAGAGCCATGGGGCTCAGACACAGCCCCTGGGATCAGAGGGCATTCAGGGCCATCAGGAGACAGCCTTGGCCTAGTCCGAAGGGCAATGGACCACACCCCTGTGTGTGAGGCAGGCAGAGCAAGAATCGGATGAGCTGGGCTGGGGGAGCAGCACTTTGGGTTCTTGGAGAACATTCTAGGAAAGCAAGACACAATCCCTAGGCGGGGTGGGGTGGGGGGGGGCGGTCAGGAATAGACAGAGGGACTAGAAAATAGTCACAAGGGGGATTTAGAGGGAAAAGAAGCAGCCTGACAGTCCAGGGAACGGCGGAATCAGACACAGAGCTAAGAACAACCAGAATTTCCAGGGAACAGTGTCAGCTTCGGGGGAACAGCAAGAGAGATCAGGGACAGCCCTAGGGTTCGGGTAGCAGCCCTACGGACAAGCAATGGCCAGAG
>NC_138385.1:70182649-70221997 GCF_054177405.1 Leptonychotes weddellii
GGCGGGGGCAAGGCGGCGCCTGATTGGCGTCCCGGGCGCACAGACCCCCGCTGGGCAAAGCCCCCGGCTTTCCCCTTTCCCGATGGGCTGAAACCGGGGCGGTCCCCATTTCAACGGGGACCAGCCCCTCGGAGCGTCGCCCGCTCCCGGCTGCCGGGCAGCGTCGGAGGGACGGGGCGAGGGGGCGGGGCCTCACCGGCGACGAGAAACTCCTCGCTGCGGTTCTGGGACTTGTGCACGTATCCGCAGACGCTCTCCAGGGCGGGGGTGTCGATGAACCGGATGTCAGAGGCATTCCCCAAGGCGTTGAACCCTTTGAACATCTGTCGACGGAGGAGGGCAAGAGTCTCGTTTACTGACACAGCCCTCCCACTCCACACTCTTCCCTGAAGTCCTCCTTAGCATCCTGACATCACAGCTAACTTCCTCGGCTTTGACTTTGACGGGAAGGCAGATGTTAGGCAGTGCTGGGGAAAGGGCAGGACGGATACCTTGGTCATCTTGATCTCGTAACGCCGGTTTAAGCTGGTCTGGTTGACTTCTGCGGTCCCCACGAACTTGGCCCTGATGACTGCAGGAGGGAGGGGGGGGGGAAAGACGAGTCAAATGGGCTGCACGAGCCAATAAAATAACATAATCACGGTACTAACACCCGCGAACCACGTATTTCACTAGGGATCGCCGGAATGCCAGCCGGCTCGCTAAGCGAGGTACACACTGGTTAACTGAAGCATCTGTACACCGAGTGACTTCTCTTTGTCGGGAGCTGCTTTAAGCCCTTCTCCTGTATTCATCGTGTGCTCATTCGCTCAAGCAGTATTTCAGAGCCCGCTGTGTGCCGGGCACTGTTCTGGGTGTTAGGAACACAACAGTGAACAAAAAAGACGGAAGCCCGCTCCCTCGTGGAGCTCACATTCTAGGCAGGAGGAGACTCAAGAGAAGCAAAATAATAAGTGTATGGAAGGTAGTCAGTGTGATGAGGAATTTTAGAGCCGGGCATCAGGAGTACTAGGGGATTCCGAACAGGGTGGTCGAGGAAGACCGTCCCGACGTCTGGGGCCGCCCCCCGTGTGGATACCTGCGGGGAAGCGTGTACCAGGCAGAGGAAGCCGCCAGTACAAAGGCCCTGAGGTGGGATTGGGCCTGGAGTAATCAGGGAAGCCTGAGCATGGCAGTGCGGCTACAAGAGTCAGGGCAGGGCTGAGTGGGACTGTCCTAGAGGTAGGCACCGCTGTGAACCCCGCGGGACTGAGGGGAAACCAAAGCGCAGAGTGTAGGGGGCAGAGTGGGGTACACTCACCGATCTGGGAGTTGCAGAAGGCCATCTGCGGGTGCACCAGGGCACAGGTACAGGCCCTGCTAGGGGCCGGCAGCCACAGCAACAACAGGATGCAGGAGGGCAGGGGCGCAAGGGGTGCCATGGTGGGTGCTGCGGGGTGGGGAGGAGGGCTCAGCGGTCCTCTGCGGACGTGGGCAGCGCCCCCCGCCCCGCCGCCGCCGCCGCCAGCTTGGAAGGGGATTAAGCTGCTGCACTCTGGGCTTGAAGGGTTGGGGAGTGTGGAGATTTTAAAGGGGGGCGGGGATTTGGAAGCCCAGAGGAGCTGAGAGGGCTGGGGGTTGGGAGAGTCTGGGAGTTGAGCAATTTCAGGGACTGGGTGAGTGGGGGGCCATGAGACTGTGGTGTTTGAAGAATAGGGGGCAGAGGGGTTGCGGGATTTAGGGGCGTTGGAAAGTTGGAAGGTCGAGAAGCTGGGGGTGAGGAATTTGGG
Source organism: Leptonychotes weddellii (assembly GCF_054177405.1). NCBI lineage: Eukaryota > Metazoa > Chordata > Mammalia > Carnivora > Phocidae > Leptonychotes > Leptonychotes weddellii. The sequence goes on from NC_138385.1 coordinate 70,184,419, forward strand.
GTCTGGGGAGCTGGAGGCGTTTGGGGTTTCGGGGTTGTGCATATTGAGATTGGGGGCAGTGGAGAGACGCTGAGGAATTGGGAGGAGCTTGGGGGTTCAGGGAGTTTAGGGACTTAAGGGGGCAGGGTGCCTGAGGGATTTGGGAGCAGAGAAAGTTGTGGAGTTGGGGATTTAGGAGTCTGGAGGGTTGGGGGGGCAGAATTTAGGGGAGTTGGCGGCCTGGAAGGCAGCTGTGATATTAGGGGCTCCTGGGTTCGGAGGAGTCGGGGATAGATGTCGGGGTTCCAAGGAGTCTGGAGTGTGGGAATCGGGGGAGCCGGTCCAGGACCCTCCCGCCCTCCTCCCCTTGACCAGCCCGGGGTCCCGGAACCCGCCGGCCGGGCTGAGCAGCCAGGGGTCCGGCAGGAAGGCTCCAGCCCAGCTCCAGGCCCCGCGGGGCCACCCGGGGCCCCAGCCTACCTGCGGTGTATCTCTCGGGGCGCCGGGTCTGCGGCGATGGCGGCAGGGCCTGAGCAGCGGGGGATAAATGTCCACGCGAGGGGCGGGGGCGGCAGCGGTGCGGAAACCGCAGGCCTCCAGGCTTCCTGGATGCATTACTCATCCGCCCACCCTCGGTGGAGGCCAAGGGGCGGGCTGAGGGCTGCTGAAAAGGAGATGCACCCTCCTCCCCTCCCTCCTTCTGGGCCTCGCCCTGGCCGCCCACCCCCATCTCCACATCAGTCACCAGTCCTTCCAGGCAGCCTCTGGAGGGCTTCGAGGCAGGACTACCCCCCCCGCCCCCCCGCCCGGGGCAGTTCCCTAAAGTCTCCAAACTTTCTCCAAAGTCGATCCAAATCACCCGCAGCCCGCCCTGCCCAGCTCCCCATGGCTGAAGCCCGAGTGAGTTCGTCCCCTTTAATAAACATTGCTGGTGCGCCTAGTGTGTGTGCCAAGCACCCACAGAAACCCCTCTCCTGGGAGATCTGACAGTCTGGCGAAGGGTGAGCGAGGCAGAGAGGAAACAAATTGAGTAGAAGCAGTGAAGAGAGAGAAGGCCGAGAGCATGGATCTTAAGCCCTCTCAAAAACACAGGCAGGGACGCCGAGCTGGCTCAGTCCGTGGAGCTGACTCTTGATCTCGGGGTGGTGAGTTCCAGCCCCACGTCGGGTGTAGAGATTACTTAGAATAAAATCTTTAAGAAACACACACACACACACACACACACACACACACACAGGCAAGCATCAACTGTGTACCAGGCACACAGCATAACTTTTCTCACTTAAAGCTCACAGTAAAACCTCTGAGATGGGGACCAGTATTCGTCCCGTTTTACAGACGAGGAAATAGGAGCAGAGAGGGACTGAAGAACTTTCCCAGGATCACAGGGCATGGCTGGGATTTGAACGCAGGCTAATTGGTGCCAGGATCTTACCCCAGGCGTGGCACAGCCCTGGCAAGCGGGGAATGTGCCAGTGAATTAGTGAGCATTGGGGTCGGGGGGGGGGAGTTCACTGGTGGGGAAAGAGGGCAGTGAGTCAGTAGAAAACAGATCCCCTCCCATCCTGCCCTGCCCCTTCCCCACCAATCCTCCCACACCTCTGGGGAGGGGGGCGGTGGTGAGGCAATCCCTGCCCACCAGCTTCCAGATGCTGCCTGAATCTTCTCTGGGGTCCTGGGAAAGGGCTCTAAGGGCTCATTAACATCCTTTGTTAGTCAGAGAGGGCCGACCAATAATAATAGTGATGGGAGCGACGCTCTAGCAGCCGCTTACTGAGCACTTACTGCGCGCTGCGCCCCATATTCTTTGTGTAAATTCTCCCATTCGGGCTTCATTACCCCCTGGCTCCCGAAGCTTGCTGAACTCAGGGAGGTTAAGCTCGGTGAGCACCACCAGCAGCAGCTCTTATGGGTATCAAACCCTGCTCTAAGATCTTTGTGAGGGCTTTCATCTCTCAGCCAAGCCCAACTGCCTCCTTGCTAATTAATGTTGGCTGCCTGCCCCCCCCCCCACCCGTAATGATAACGGTGCCGCACACTTTTTGAGGATGGAGACTTTCTGTGTGCCAGATACTGAGCTAAGCACTTGCCCTGAAATAACTAATCTGTTCCTCCCAACTTCCCTGGTAGCGGGAGACTTGCGTATCTCCTTATGCAGATGAGGGAACTGCGACATACCAAGGGGTCAAGAGCCACCAGCCCAGAAGTGAGAATGAAGAAATGACCCTGTTGGGGAGAAGGGAAGTAAACCAGGAATTTGGGGAAGCCGGTTGTGAAAGCGGGGAGGGAGAGTGGATGAGGCAGGGGCTGAGTAAGTCCGCGCTTGGCCGGAGGGAGCCTCGCAGGAAGGGAAAGCCCCTCACGGACCCGGCTTCTGAGGCCAGCAGACTCCGCAGCCTGAGTCAGCACCGAGTCGGGCGGACTGTCTACACGTGGGGGGTTCTGGGCATCTGGCTTTTAGTGCAGGCTTTGAAACCGGTGGGGTGTCGAGGAGGGGTATCCAGGTGTGTGACCACCTGGGGAGCTGGACGGGTGGTTAGGGGGGCGCATGGGGACCGGCCGCGTGTGCAGAGCGGACGCCCCACCATCGCCACAGCATGCCAAGTGCTTGGGCCTCGTGGTGCCCTTTGTATAGATCGGGAGACTGAGGCCCAGAGAAGGTTAAGCGACCTGCCTGGGGTTCCACGTGGCCTGAGGAAGAGGAGAGGCCAAGAGTCAGACCTAGGGCTCGCCAGGGGATCCTAGAGTGCGAAGCTCCCCGCCAGCACACATACACACGGGGCTGTGCTCAGGCTCAGGTCCCGCGGAAACAAGGAACGTTTATGAAAAGAGGGGCCTAGAAACCGGGGGGGGGAGGTGCACTAGCGCGCAGCTCTCCCGTGTCTCTGCGTCTGAGAACTGTGTGTGCGCCCCTAGGCGGCGTGTGCCCCTCCGCGCGGTGCTCGTGTGTACCTGGGGGCTGGGGGTAGCCCCGTTGTGTTCTGTGTTGCTTCTGGGAGTCGCACGTCTGCCTCTGCAGGGCGGGTGGAGGCTGCACGTCTAACTGTGAACGTGGTGTTCACGTCCGCGCCGCGAGGGCGCCCGAGCCTCTGCACCGTCGCCCTGGAATGCTACCTAGAGGGTCCCCCGGAACCCCTGTCCCAGCGCCGTGCCTCGCAGGGCCCCGTCGTGATGCCAGTCATTTGGGAAATGAGGAAGGTGGGGGTGTGGGGAGAGAGGGGGGAGGCCTGGAGGTCAGTCGGTCACCCTGAGCCTGCGGGCTTCCTGTGCCTGTCGGGAACTGGGAGCCACCGCCGCCCAGCAGCCCCTCCGGGAATGCCAGGAATGCCCTCTCTCGGCCCCCGGGGCCGCCAGCTGCACTCTCCCCCAGCCGGGGGCGCGGGGCACTCGGGTTACCCCCACACCCGAATGTGTGTGTGTGCGTGCGTGCGCGCCCACCCAGGAGTGTGGGCTTCTACTTCGGCAGCTCGTGGGCGTCTCTGGCCGTGTGTGTGCCTCTCCGTTTGCATAGATGGCCGGGCATGGTGTGTGTGTGTGTGTGTGTGTGTGTGTGTGTGTGTCCCTAGATGGACCTCTTGTGTGCCCAGGGCCGTGGTGGTCATGTGAATACCCAGAAGGGTGCGGACTTCTCTATGTGGCGTGGGTCCTGTCCGTTGTGCGGATGCCTGGGAGTGTTGCATGTGTCTGTGAGCGTTCAGTACGTGCCCAGTTCTGTCTGCGTCCTGTGGCCGTGCCTCTGTACTGCATGGGTAATCCTCCACGTTGTGTGTGTCCCTCTATCGTGTGCGTTTGGGCGAGAGGAAGGGGTGTGTGCGCGTGTGTGTGCCCGCGCGTGCGCTGCTGGGCGGTGAGGCTGGCCAGGGGCACGGGCCCCTGCCCACACGGCAAACACCTGGCAGGCTGAACGGCTGTGCGGATCTCGGCAGCCAGAGAGCGAGGCGTGCTCCGAGCCTGCGTTGGTCCTGGGTCTTTCCATCGTGCGGGTCCCGACACGCGTGGGAACGTCTGGGTCTGGGTTCCGAGGGGTTGTGTGCGGGTCTGTGGGCTGTGTCCGAACCATGCTCACACAGGAGGCCTGGCCCAGGGGTCCGGTTACTACGTGCTCACCACCACACCCCCACGCACACACATGCACACACTCACTTCTCTATCATCCATTCACTGTCAAAACAAATTTTCCCTTTTCCGGAAAAGTCCCCCACCCCTATCCCATGCCTCTGCCCGGGAAAGCAGAGGCGGGATGTCTGGCACTTGGGGGTAGTGGAGGGAGGGACAGGCAGGCAGGGCTCTGAGTTCGATTCTGGGCTCAGAGACGCTGTGTGACACCCCCCCCCCCGCCCCCGGCCTGGCGCTGCTATCTGTCTCTGACTCGCCTCTTCCGGGAAATGGCTCCTACTGTGGCTCCCACTGAATGGGCTTCTCTCAGCGGCATCCCCACCCCTGGCCATCGGCCCTCCCGCCCTGACCATGCTCTGCCTTCCCCCCCACCAGCTCAGCAGCACGACGTACCCTGTGGTGGTGAAGATGGGGCATGCGCACTCCGGGATGGGCAAGGTGAGTCCCCAGACGGGGTGTGCGTGTGCGCGTGTGCGTGGTGCACGCTCCTGGCATCGTGCGCACGTGTGTCTGTGTGTATCGCACATTCAACGCACACCAGTCATTCTGTATGACTGTGTGTCCTGGGGCGTCTTCATCGATGTGTATTGTTTCCCTCACATGCTTAGATTCTGTTGGCCCAATTTTCTGTCAGACGTTCAACCAGTTTTGTGTGTCCTATTCTTTTGTTCGTGTAGCCGGCATTGTGTCTGTGTATACGCGTGCCTCTGTGTTGAACACACAGCGTGTGGTCTTTCATGTTCAAGGGTCTTGGGGTCCTGTATGCTTTCCGTCCCCCTGAGTCTGGCTCTGTGTACGTAGGAAGCCAACTTGGAATGTGTGTCTGTGCTTCTGTCTGCTTTCGTATCGTGTGTACCACTGACTTTGGGTCTGGGTGCTCACATGCACGGACTATACGTACACACCATTTTCCCACAGCTTTACTGAGGAAAAAGTCACCTCCCATACCACTTACCCACTTGAAGTGGACAACTCAACCGTTTTCAGTGTGTTCCAAGTTGCATCTCCCCACCTGTGTGTCTCTTGTGTCCGTGTGAAAGCCAGGAGGCCCACAATCCTGCATGCTTGAGTGCCACACGGTTGTTATGTCCCCGGGGTCCCCCGGCCCATCGGTGCGCACGCCCCCAGCCCGAGGCACCCCCCCCGCCCCCGCGGCCCACGGCTGCCCTGTCCTCAGCAGGCCCCGCTCCCCACAGGTCAAGGTGGACAACCAGCACGACTTCCAGGACATCGCGAGTGTCGTGGCACTGACCAAGACGTACGCCACCGCCGAGCCCTTCATCGATGCCAAATATGACGTGCGTGTCCAGAAGATTGGGCAGAACTACAAAGCCTACATGTGAGTGCAGAGACCAGGGCCGGGGTCGGGGGCCCCTGCCCCACGCAGCCCAGGCTCCCCTGAGCTTCGGTCCTCTCTCCTCTCGGCCCCCCTCCCCGCCGCAGGAGAACGTCAGTGTCGGGAAACTGGAAGACCAACACCGGCTCTGCGATGCTCGAGCAGATCGCCATGTCTGACAGGTGGGGGTGGCCCGGGGCCCGGCCGGATCGGAGGTGGGGGTGGCGGGGAGGGTGGCGCGCCCCAAGCCAAGCACTGACAGGCTGCCTGCCCCCCCCCCGTCTTGGCAGGTACAAGCTGTGGGTGGATACCTGCTCAGAGATTTTTGGGGGACTGGACATCTGCGCGGTGGAGGCGCTGCACGGCAAGGACGGAAGGGATCACATCATTGAGGTGGGAGCGCCCGGAAAGTGGTGGGGGTACGGAGGGAGGCGCATGGCAGCGACGCGCAGTGAACTGTGCAGTTCCCCATGGCCCAGAAGGTGGCTACTGAAGCACTCTGTAAACTGGAAGGTACCTTACAAAGTAGGAAGTGCCGCGTGAACAGCGAAGTGCTTTATAAAACTATTTTTTAATAAAAAGGAGCTTGGGGGGCACCTGGGTGACTCAAGTCGGTTAAGCGTCTGCCTTTGGCTCAGGTCACGATCCCGGGGTCCTGGGATTGAGCCCCGCGGGGGGCTCCCTACTCTGTGGGGAGCCTGCTTCTCCCTCTGCCTGCTGCTCCCCCTGCTTGTGCTCTCTCTCTCAAATAAATAAAATCTTTCAAAAAAATTAAAACATAAAAAATAAAATTAAAAAAAGGAGCTCAGTAAACCGGGAGGTCCCTGTTATCGAAGCAAAGTGCTTTCAACATTCTAAGGTTCTTTGTAGAGAGCAGTACCCCTGGGAAACTGCAAAGCCATTTATAAACTCTAAAGTGCCTTGAAAATGTGGAGTGCTTGGTAAACGGCAGCGCTTTATACGTGGTAAGGCATTTTGTAAACAGTGGTGCCCTAGCAAAGCACTTTCCGAAATCTAAACTCACCATATACCCCCAGTCCCTTGAAGAACAGGAGCTTTGTAAACTGTAAAGTACTATATAAGCCACAAAGTTCTTCGTGAACGACAGAGCACCTAGCACACTATAAAGCAGGGATTGGTAAACGTTTTGTCAAGGGCCGGACAGTGCACGTTTTGGGCTTTGTGGGCTATACAGTCTCTGTTGCAGCTACTCTGCAAAAGCAGCCAAAGACAGTATGTTAAAAAGAAAAAAAAAAAAGCACGGCTGTGTCACATTCCCTAAAACCATATGCACATAGAAATCTAAACTTCATATGTTTTCACATGGCATGAAATCTTCTTTTGGTTTTTTCCCCAACAATTCAAAAGTGCAAAACCCACCCCTTAGCTCAGGGGCCATCCCCAAACAGGGGTGAGGTGGGCTGGATTTGGCCCCACAGGCCCTGAGTGGAACTCTGCTCTGAGCTGTAGCAACCAACACCCCCACCCCACCCCCCCACCCCACCCCCGCCCCAGCTGTAAGGTACCTGTAACCGACAAGCCTTCCTCACACTGCAGAGCTGGTGCTTGGCAAACTGAATCTCAGTTTCCTTGGCAGCAGCCCTGCCGTTCCCCAACTGAAGGCACTTTGTCACTGTCACCCTCCCAGGCACCTTCCCGCCTCTCTCCTCACTGCGCCCCTTTTCCTCCCCCAGGTGGTGGGCTCCTCCATGCCGCTCATCGGGGACCACCAAGATGAAGACAAGCAGCTCATCGTGGAGCTTGTGGTCAACAAGATGGCCCAGGCCCTGCCCAGGCAGCGGCAGCGGGAGGCCTCCCCCGGCCGGGGCTCCCACAGCCAGGTCAGGCCCCTGGTGCCGGGCGATGGCCCTTGGCGCGAGGCGGCTGGTGGCGGGCCGGCCAGCCCGGGGTCACGCCGCCGCAGAGCTAAGAAGCGGCCGGCCGAGGGCGCTGCCACGACGCGTGGGTGGTGGCAGTTAGCAGTCATTTTTAAACTTGATCAAACAGCCGCTGTCCTGATTTCCCTGAGTGCCTCCCGGCCAGCCCCTGGGAACTAGCCCCCCCCCAGCACACACACACACACACACACACAAACACGGCCTGACACCCCCTCAGCTCAGCCACAGGCGCGGCAACACCCAGCACAAGAACAGCCCGTGTCGTTTTGATTGGCTGACGCTCAGGCCGGCCCGTGACTATTTTTAATCTCTCCTGCTCCACTCCTCTGCCGCAGACTCCGTCCCCAGGGGCCCTGCCCTTGGGCCGCCAGACCTCCCAGCAGCCCTCGGGGCCTCCGGCTCAGCAACGACCCCCACCCCAGGGTAAGTGAGGGGCCGGCTTCCTGGGCCCCTACTGGACTGGCAGACCCCCCACCCACCTCTCACATGTGCACTTTTTCTGTCCCTCAGGTGGCCCTCCACAGCCGGGCCCAGGCCCCCAACGCCAGGGACCCCCGTTGCAGCAGCGCCCGCCCCCGCAGGGCCAGCAGCACCTTTCGGGCCTTGGACCCCCAGCTGGCAGTCCCCTGCCCCAGCGCCTACCAAGTCCCACATCAGCGCCCCAGCAGCCTGTGTCCCAGGCCCCACCGCTGGCCCAGGGTCAAGGCCGCCAATCCCGGCCGGTGGCGGGAGGACCTGGGGCACCTCCAGCAGCCCGCCCACCCGCCTCCCCATCTCCCCAGCGCCAGGCGGGCCCCCCACAGGCTACCCGGCAGACATCCGTCTCCGGTCAGGCTCCGCCAAAGGTCTCGGGGGCCCCACCGGGTGGTCAGCAGCGCCAGGGCCCACCCCAGAAACCCCCGGGCCCTGCCGGCCCCACACGCCAGGCCAGCCAGGCGGGTCCCATGCCCCGCACTGGGCCACCCACCACGCAGCAGCCGCGGCCCAGTGGCCCAGGACCTGCTGGACGGCCCACCAAGCCTCAGCTGGCCCAGAAACCCAGCCAGGACGTGCCGCCACCCGCCACTGCCGGGGGACCCCCGCACCCCCAGCTCAAGTAAGAGGACCCCACGGCAGCCCTTGCCTTGCTGCTCCCAAAACAGGCTCCCGAACCAGGAGAGTGGCCCCAGCTCCCAGGCTCCTTGGACCCAGGTCCCACACAGGAGTCCCAAGAGCTCCATGTCCTGTCTGGGCAGAACCCTCCTCCGAGCTATCCACCCCTCCACACCAGAGATTCGTGCCAGAATCCCAGAGAAACCCCTTTTTAGTTCCAGGTCCTCCAAACAGGCCCCTGGGAAAACCCCCTACCCCAGCCCCTCTGGGCCCAACCCTGGCGCCTTGCTGACCCTCCCCGAGTACCTCCCTGCCCAGCAGATCTTCCTCCCCGCCCGTCTGGAGCCTTCCCAGCAAAACGCACCCTTCTCCTGCCCAAACGGACTCCTCCCAGCCGAACCCCCAAACTCCTCCCGGGCCCAATTCACTGTCGTCCTGTCACTTCATGCTCTTCCCAGCTGCCCTCATGCTTTCCCTACAGCCTAGGCTCCTCTCTGGGCCATCCCAGTCTCCCCCCAAATCATCATACCGTCCTCTCTACCTCTTCTGGTGCACTCCAGACTTCCCCCCACCTTAGCTTAGAAGTCCTCCCCGCCACATGCAACTACTCCCCCTTAGACCTGCCCCCCACCACCACCCCCTGCCAGCCAGTCTTGGGTGCGAACCACACCGTGCTCCCTCCAGGACACCTCACCCAGGCTGGAAAGTGCCCCGCCATCTTCCCCTGCACCTCCAGCTCCTCCCAGTCCAGCCTAGAATGTGAAGAGGAGGTTCAGTCTGGGCCTCTTCCCACTAAGCCCAGACTTCACCTTAGATCCAAGTCCTCCCAGCCTGGCCCAGGGCTCCCCCAACTCCACCCGAGACTCCAGCAGGGTCCAGGCCTGTGAGGGTGGGTGGGAGGGTCACAGGCACAGCCCCAGGACTAGAGGGGCAGGGCTGGGCCGGGCCTGGGGTAACATTGTGTTTCTCTCCCCTTCCTCCCTTCCTCCCCCCCCTTCCTCCCATGCCTCCACCTTGTCTCTCTCTAGCAAATCCCAGTCTCTGACCAATGCCTTCAACCTTCCAGAGCCAGCCCCGCCCAGGCCCAGCCTTAGCCAGGACGAGGTGAAAGCTGAGACCATCCGCAGCCTGAGGAAGTCCTTCGCCAGCCTCTTCTCCGACTGACACCCCACCCTGAGAACCCTTAATTCCTCCTGGGCAACCCCCCTCTGGGCCCTGAATCCATTTCTCACTTCTGGAGTCTCCAAATCCCTTGAGAAGCCCTCTCCTGGTCCGCCAAGATCCCTCTTCTCACTCCGCAGAATGCCCGTCCCTGGGGAACCCCTCACTCCTGCTCCTAACACCAGTTCTCACTTTTGGAATCCCCAAGTCCTTTTAAAAGCCCACTCCCGGCCACCTCAAGACTTACTTTTCAGTTTTAGAACCTCCAAACTCCCGAAGACCTCTACTCCCGGCCGCCCCCGCCCCCCGGAGTGCACTTTCCTTCCCAGAAGCTCCCAAACACCAGGCAACCCGTTCTGGCCCTGACACCAAGGCCCCTCCTGGAGCCCCGAAATTCTTGGAAAATCGTCCTCCTGGTCCCAGATCTCTCAAGCGCGCCGTGTGCCCCATCAGAATTTCCGAAATCCTTAAGAAACCCCTGCCTTGGAGCCCCTTTCCACGGATCTCCCATCTCTGGAGAGCCACCTCGTCAGATGCCACTATCCAGCCCCGCAGGGATTTCTCCTACCCGCCCCCAGCCCCATTCAACACATTGGGAGGCCCTCCCACTGCTAGGACCCTCCTGTTCCCCAGGGACCCATACTCCCACTTCCCTGCCTCTGACAGCTATCTTTAAATATGCAAACTCCACCCATCCTCCCAGAATCCTTTGCACACGGAGGGCCAGTGGTCCTCCGCTTCCCCACCTTTGCTGTGATGTCTGTGTCTGTGACTGCCGTGGCCTCCTCTCGTGCCGTGCTTGGCATACGTGGTCTGCGTTCCTCGTGCCGCCTGTGGTGAGCGTGCAGTGGCGCTGTTCGTGTGGTCCGCACTTCCCCCCCACCACTCCTTGCCTGGACTCACCCCCACCCTTGAGCGGCTCTGAACCCCACGAGAAGAGTCGGGAAGCAAAATAAACAAGCCAAGGCCCAGCAGAATTCTGTGCTTCTTGGTGAACAGGGGGGTCCTTGAATGGTGGGGAAGACACAGAGGGGACCCCCCAAATCCAAAGGGGGTGCTGGGAACCCCAAAATCCAGTGGAAGGCACATCAGGCACAAATTCCAGAGAGGTTCTGAGTGGGATCCCTGCCACAAATCCCAGCCATTGGAGATGGAGGAGCTCCCAAATTTAGAAGTATCCCCAAAGGCAAGAGGAAACCAAATCATGGAGGAAGCAGGGGTCTCGGTCTTTGGCGGGGGTCCCCCAATTCCAGAGGAACTGGAAAAGCACACGGGGACCCGCTCATCTCCCAGGACGGGGATGGGGGATCCTGAGGCAGTTATCAAGGCAGAAACAGAACATTGATTGGTTGGTGGGCAGGGCTCCTTGGTGTGGCAGGCTGAGATTGGCTCCCGGGTGGCTGGGGGCAGGGCCTAAGGCACAAGGCGGGCTGCGCTGAGCAGGCAGGCAGGCAGCTCATCGGCCTGGGTGCGATGCAAGGAGGGTTCGGAGGCACTCCGCTCAATCTTGGGGAGTGACCGCTGCAGCAGCTCAATCGTGGCCAGGATCTGGGGGCAAGGGCAGGTTGGGGGGGTGTCCGGAGCCACATGGGCACCCCGACACCCACAAACCCCAGCCTACTGGGGAAGCGCACACACGCACACACGCCGTACACTTCTGAGCATTGAACTTGCACAATTCCCACTGACACCCCGGAGTCCTCCTCCTCCTGAGCACCGATCTCCCCAGTGTATCCAGCCCTCCTACCAGGCCCACCTGGGGGAAGAGGGGACGTTCCTCCCGCTGGAACTTGAGGCAGTCAGACAGCAGGCGCCGCATGGCCTTGGGGCAGTTGCTGGAGATTTTGCTGAGGTCCGGGGACAGATAGCCACGGCCCACCATAAAGATAATCTGGAGGGACAGGAATAGGGTGATCTGGGGGTCTGGGCTGGGAGGCTGAGGGAATTCTGGGTCTCAAGGGGGCTTTGGAGGCTCCTTTTGGGGGAAACTAGGGTACTCTGGGTATTGGGGTCTGGAGGGCTGTGGGGATCTTGTGGATCCAAGGACACTGGGTCTCTGAGGACTTGGGACTGGGTCTCTGAGGACAGGGATTCTCTGCAGAACAGAGGGATTGAAGCTTGGGAGAAATCCAGAATTTTGGTATCCCTGGCCTCATAGGTTTCTACAAGCCTAGAAAGTACTGAGTCAGGGGAAACACGAAGTTCTGGGTCTGGAGGAGCTAAAGGAGTCTAAAACTCAGGGGCTTGTATTTCTGTAGGGGTCTGGTGCCTAGAGAACTATGGGTCCAGGTGGCCTGTAGGATTGTGACAGCTCAGTGCTTGGAGCCTAGAGGATCCCAGGTTTCTGATGGCCTGGAGGCCTTCAACGTGGAGAACTCGGAGAGCCTGGGGCCCAGAGTATCATGGGTTCCAGGGCCCCCAAAGCCTGCCAGATACCCAAGGCCTGAATGACTGTGGGTATCTGTGAGTATTCCAGAAGCACAGACGGCTTCTGTCACTGGGAGAAATGGGATTCTGGGCTTTGGCACTTGGGAGATTTTGAGTACCCAGGCCAGAGGACTGTAGGTATCTAGAGTTCCAGGGGGCTTCTGGGTGTGTTTGGGGGCCATGGCAGGTTCTGGACTTCAAGGACGCAGAGGACTGTAGATATGTAGGGAAGGAGGGGATTCTAGGTAGGGAAGACCAGAGGATGCTGACAGCTCTCAACCCAAAAGATTTTGGGTTTCTGGGGGAAGTGTGGCATTCTCGGTCTTTACAAAGGAGGAAATCTGGGGTCTGTGCCTGGGAGATTATGGGTAAAGGGTGGGGCCCACCTGGTCACGGCTGCCAATGTGGCTGTACGGCAGCGAGCCGGTCATGAGCTCATAGAGCACAACCCCATAGGCGTAGACATCTGACTGGAAGCTGTAGGGGTTCGGGTCCTGCATACGGATCACCTCAGCCGCCTTCAATAGGGAAGACCAGGCAGGGGGGAACCATGGAGGTCAGCAAATGGCCGCCCATTGTCCCAGATCCCACTAACCACACTGGGTACAACTCAGAGCACCCACGTGGGGTAAAGCATGAGCAGTCTAGACGCCCCCATCTGGCACAAGCATCCCCATCCCCACTCAGCTCCCCACATCCCGCCCCAGCCACCCATGCCCCTATCTGGATGGCCCCAGTCCAGCCTGGCCCAACTCACCATCCATAGCACGGAGCCTGAGGGCTGCTCCAAGGGCTGGGCCCCACTCCACCGTGTCTTCACCGTGGCCAGGCCAAAGTCACCGATCTTCACTGTGAGCCCCTCATGTAAGAAGATGTCCACCAGGGTCAAGGGCCACTATAGGAGCTCCCAAGAGCCACATCTCCCATCCTGACTGGGCGGTTCCCATTGATGCCCCCACCACCAGTCATGCCTCTGACCCTGACCAGAAGCCCCCCGGTATCACACAAACTAGCTACAATCTTGACTTGAGTGGGGAATTCCAATTAATGCCCCCTATGCTTGCCCCCCCCCACCGTGGCTCCTAACCAGGAAGCCCCTCGAGCGGCACCCAGACCTGCCATGCCCTCCACAGCTCCCATAGCTTGGACCCTGACCAAAGTCCCCAACAACAGCACCCGAATCAGCCACAACCTTGAGTCCTGACCAAGAGACACCCCCCCATTAGAGCCCCTATTAAGCCACGTGACACGTGTCCCTCCCCATGCATCTCCAGAGGGCCCCCCAATAAGAGCCACCCACTGAGCCCCCACCCCCCCCCAAGCCCGCAGACAGGGACAGGCAGATACTGTTAGACTTGAGATCTCGGTGGATGATGTTCTTGGCATGGAGGTAGCTGTAGGGGTGGAAGTAGAAGGCAAATTGGCCGGCGCGCGGGGTTACCTCATCTCCCCGCCCCAAGCCCCCCGGCCCCCTCCCTTCACCCCCAGGCCGGGAGGCTCACTCCATGCCCTGGGCGGTCTGCCGGGCCACGTCAATGAGCTGGACCATGTCGAAGCGCGTGTCGGCCACATGCAGGTGGTGGTAGAGGCTGGAACCCTCGCACCACTGCGTGATGATGGCGAAGCCCGGCCGCGTCATGAAGCCCATGAACAGCAGGATGTTGACATGCCGTGTCTTCCTGTAAGCAGGGAGGGTGGTACCGGGGCGGGAGGGAAAGAGAGCGGCTGTAACCCCCTTTCGGAGCATCAGGGATGGTGCCACTCACTGCTGCCTTTTGTCGTCATTTCCACCCTGTCTGTCAGGAGGCTCGGGGCCAGGCCGCGGCCAGACGCACTGCATTTGTGAGGTATGTTGGATGGGCTAGGATTCCGTCCCCGGGGGGCTTGTGTCCCCAGCTTCCCCAGCCGAGTCTCCCAACAAAAGCGGGAGGGAGAGACCACTGCCCCCTACCCCTCTACCGACCAGTGGCTCTCCATCATCGACACCTGCCAACCTCTGACCCTGACCATGACCTGGGCCTGTGACCGTTTCACAGACAAGAACGTGGAATGCCAACCTTCTTCACTGATACAGCAGCCTAATACTACTGATACACGCCCGTAAAAATACCAGTGACGTGTGACTATATCCTGTTAATCACCACGAGAGGCTCAGAGGTAAAGAGCTTGGAGTTAGGACTCAGGTTAGATCCTGTTCCAATCCAGGCTTCCCCGGGTACTCACTGTGCAACCTCAGGGATGACACTTAACCTCTCATTTTCCTCAACTGCAAAACTGTGATCATTATATCAGCTACCTTATAGGGATGTTGGCAAGAAGAGCTCCCAAATAATCGGCAAGGCACCTGGAACAGCACCTACCACAGGTAAGCACCCTGAAAACGTCACTATCCTTGCTACTGCTACTGGGTACCTGAGTCTACCTCACAGAAACTCCATCACGGATGAACAGACCCCCCTCTGGTTTAGAAGAAAACCTTCCCTCCTTATAGAAGGAGTAACCGCAGGTATTACGGTCACACAAATGCAAACATCGACAATGCTCTGCAATTCTGCTCACGCCAGAGTGGGTAACAGAGGACAGGAGCGCTCTTCACAGTGGTCCAATTACGGTTAAAACATTAATACGATGCAAACTAACAGCGTGCTCAAATCATTTCACAGAGAGGAACAGAGAATAAAAGTTTTGTTACTGCGGTGTCCATAACGAGGATAAATGTTAAAATAGCACAAGAAATTATGATAACATCAACTCTAACGTAACTGTGCCCATTTTTTGTCAGAGGACAAGTCCACGTCAGCAACCCCAGGAGTGGTAGTAACTAGAGTGGCAGAAAAGGAACACCAGCGTTTCTCAGTGCAAATTAACTAATATGCTATTAACAACGTATTAAGTAGAGCAACTACAACCGTTAATTAAACAATGACTAAAGTAAGTTAAATAATACTGTTCTTGAAATCACGGCATTACTGTGATTAATAACAGGAATCCACCCCGATAAACCTAATACTAACGATGTGATACAAGCAGAGAGGAAGGAGGGACACGAGACTTCCCGGCACCGCGCTTAA
Organism: Leptonychotes weddellii; assembly: GCF_054177405.1. Lineage (NCBI taxonomy): Eukaryota > Metazoa > Chordata > Mammalia > Carnivora > Phocidae > Leptonychotes > Leptonychotes weddellii. Next base: position 70,199,499 of record NC_138385.1, read on the forward strand.
CAGCACGCTATTAACGTGAGGGCACGCAGTAACGCCCAAGTCCTACGGCCATACCCACCCGTGCTGGGCAAATGAGAAGACCCACGTTTTGGAGGCGGAGACATGAATTAACAGCAGTATCAACCCAAACCCAAACAATAATATCATCAGAGGGCCTCTAAACAGAGCCATCTCCCAGAGGGGAAAGGGACATCCCTGATTGAGAAACAGCTTACGCTGATGCTTATAACAACACAAACACGGCTGATGTGCGGGAAGGGCCCCGAGCGCGGCCTTTCCCTGGGGGAGGCGCCAAAGCCACCCCGCCCCCGCGCCCCCCCCCCCACACACACACTCGTGCCATCTCACCTGAGCACCTGCATCTCGTTCTTGAAGGCCTGGGCCTGCTCAGCTGTGGGTTGGGCCACCTTGAGCACCTTCACGGCCACATCGCCATGCCACCGCCCGCGAAACACGGTGCCAAACGAGCCCGTCCCGATCCTCTTCAGCAGCTGCACCTCACTGGGCGGCACCTCCCAGTAATAGCCCGAGTCCCGGTACCCCAGATTCTTCTGTGGGCCACATGGGCGGCATCTCAGGGGCCTGCCCACTTCCCTCATCACTCAGCCTGTGGCGTCCCCACCCAAGGCTCCCCCGGAGCTTACCACTTTCTTCTTGTCATCGGCCACGGACTTCCGCTCCCGCTGTTCTGATGGGGACTTGGAATGGGGAGACTTCCTCCCCGAGGACACGCTGGCCGGGCTGGGGCTCCCCCGGGGGGCTCCATCGCCACCACCTCTACTACCGGCAGCTGCAAGTGTGGAGGGGATGTGAGTGGGGGCCCAGGGGGTGGGGTGAGGGGGCGCGGGGCACGGGAGTGGGGGGGGGGGCGGGCTCACCATCGGTGCTGAAACTCGGGGCAGTGAGCTGCAAGAAGAGGGACGGGAGTCAGAGAGGGGACACGGGGGCCAGGAGGAATGGCGCGCCCCTCTGCCCGGTGCCCTCTGGGAATGAGCCCCTCCACACCAACCTGGACAAGGCTGGAGTCCATGGGGGCTGTGGTGCTGACCATGTGGACGTTGGGAGTGGACGTGGAGCGGATGCGCTGGAGAGGGGCGTTGGCAGTGGCGGGGAAGGGAAAGTGCTCAGGCTCACGGTGCTGGGTGCAGGAGCTAGAGCAGGGGAAAGGCTGTGAAATCACTGTCGAACCAACGAGAACGAGGAAAGCCGCCCCCCAGCCCGGTAAACGTTATGTGTAGCTCCGAGTCACCGTCTCCTGTGACTACCGCTCTCAGACTACCTAGGATGGTCTCTGCCACAGGGCAGGCACTCGGCAAGTGGAAATAAAACTGAGGGCAAAACGAAAACAAGTTCCTGCCCTCGTGGGGCTGGTGTTCTAGTGAGGAGAGAGCGCCAAAAAACCCCAAGGAATATTTAATATGTCCGCTGGTGACAGGTGCAATAAAGAAAAGGTAAAGCAACACGAGAAGACAGAAAGTGTCACGGATTCTGTCTGGAAAGGCTTCCCTGAGGGGACATCTGAGTAAACACCTAAAGGAGGAATAGCAAGCCACAGAAGACAGTGGGGGGGGAAGAGTAATAAATAATATCTTCTGTGTGTACTACTCAAATCTATTATTATGTGACATACAACATATATCTGTATTAAGATGCCAATGCTTCTGAATATGCCCTATTACAGTAACGTTACACAGGTGACCCTTGAACGATGCAGGGATTAGGGGCACCACTGACCCCCTGCCCAGCTGAACGTCCATGTGTAACTTCGGACTCCCCAAAAACTTAGCTACTAAGAGCCTACTGCTGACCAGAAGCCTTACCGATAACATAAGCAGTCGAGTAACACATATTTTGTATGTTCAATGTATCATATACTGTATTCTTACAATAGGGTAAGCTAGAGAAAAGAAAATGTTTCTAAGAAAATCATAAGAGAAAATACACTTATAGTACTGCATGTAAAAAATCCACGTGTGACAGGACCCATGCAGTTCAAGCCCATGTTGTTCAAAGGTCAACTGTATGTTATACACAGATGTACATGTTAATACATAAAGATATGTTATATATATTTTAGTGTCACAAATGTATTTTTAAATGTTCCTTTCACTATCCTGAAATGAAATGCATAGAAATTAATCTACATGTACCCATAATTAAAAACAACATAATGCCCTAACTTTACTATTTTGTTACATAAAAATGTGTTTTATATTACATAAAAATAATATACATAGAACACATGATATATTAATATAATGTACCGTATTTGTAGACACATAAAATGCATATTTTATAAACTTACGCTACGTTAGAGCAATCATATACTTTAATATAGAACTACTACAGTATTGGGACGCCTGGGTGGCTCAGTCGGTTAAGCGTCTGCCTTCAGCTCAGGTCATGATCTCAGAGTCCTGGGATCGAGCCCCACATCAGGCTCTTCGCTCAGCGGGGGAGCCTACTTCTTCCTCTGTCCCTCCCCCGGCTCATGTTCTCTCTCTCTCTGACAAATAAATACAATCTTAAAAAAAAAAAAAAAGTTTTAAAAAAAAAAGAAATACTACAGTATTATAATACTTGATGTTAAAGAGAAATAAAAGGGAATTTATGATAAAATAATATGTATTTCAAAATGGAAAGGTTTCAGCATGGTTATACTGCAAGAATTAACGAAACAGTTAGATACTTATACATATGTATTTGTAATTAATAAGGACTTCTTATTTTGTACCAGATCTCGTTCTAAGCACTGGATATGCCTTAACACATTTAAATTCTCACCAGAGGGGTGCCTGGGTGGCTCAGTTGGTCAAGCAGCTGCCTTCGGCTCAGGTCATGATCCCAGGCTCCTGGGATCGAGCCCCGCATCGGGCTCCCTGCTTGGCGGGGAGCCTGCTTCTCCCTCTCCCTCTGCCTGCCTCTCTGCCTACTTGTTCTATCTCTCTGTCAAATAAATAAATAAAACCTTTAAAAAAAAAAAAAAAAGAATTTTCTAAAAAAAAAAAAAAAATTCTCACCAGAACCCTATGTGGTAAAAAGTATTATTGTCCCCTCTTCGTAGATGAGAAAACTAAGGCCCAGAGAGATTAGGTGACTTGCCCAAGGTCCCACAGCTCCACACCTACAGGTGCTTAATGTGTGCAAATAAACAAATGAATGAAGTATGGCTTGTGGTCTATGAAGGCCTCCAGATCTTTTTCTCCCGACAACAGGCCTCCAGCTAAGGCACCCCTACCTGGGACCCTGAGGGGTTAACGGCTCGTTCAGGGGGCGGTGTGAGGGAGCTTCGTGCTGTCTGGAGCCTCCGGACAAATCCTGGACACTGTGGTAGAACCTTGAGGGCATTAAGGGGATACGGCAAGAGGACAAGAGTCAGCTGTCTGTAAGAACCTTGTGGCTTCTGTCGTCCCCACTCCCCCACCCACCCCAGGCCAGGCTCACTGTCGGCAGTTGGTGCTCATGTCAACACAGACTGTGGGGACTTTGGAGGAACAATGCTGGTGGAACTTGTAGCCACAGGTTTGGCAGCGGAAGCCGTGGAACAGAAACTTAAGGCAGAAGTCGCAGAACGCCAGGCTGAAGAACGTCTTCCGTACCTGCTGCCACAGAGCAGGGAAGGTTGAGGCCTGGTCTAGGACCCTCCCGCCCCATGCCCACAGTCTGCCCCAACTTTCCGCCCCACACTCACAAAATTGTGCATGGTCAGTGGGACGTCTTCAAGGACCTCTACGATGAGCTCCTCTCCATCCAGCGGGGCAATGGCCGTGTCCCAGGCGGTGACTGTCTTTCGCCTGTAGGAGGCATGGAAGGGAGTGAGTGAGAGGGGGGACAGGGCTCGTGGGAGGCAGGGAACCCCCAAAAGTCCCTCCATGCTCATCATCCATGGAGCAACATCTAACGTGTTTAATTTTCATCATGGCAACTCTAGGAACTAATTACTATCCTCGCCCCCATTTTACAGATGAGGAAACTGAGGCTCAGAGGGATAAAATGACTGGCCCAAGGCCACAAAGGACTGAGAGTGGCTGGCCAGTGTGAAGAGCCCATGCTCTTAACCACACGGTGAGGAGCAAATGAGACAGTGAATAAACCACGAAATCTCAGAAGCGCTCAGCAAGCCCCTGAAAAAGTGGCTAACGCGGCCGAGACGACAAATAAAAAGCCATGTGTGCGTCGAACAAAACAATTAAGGAAGCCCAGGACAGAGAATAAATGGAAGGCCTGCGTGGCCCAGCTCGGCAGACCAAGAATGAGGAGGCAGAGGATGCAGAGAGCTGGCAAACAGATGAAATCGTGAAAGAACACCACAGATGAACTCCGGCACGAGGCGCGGGAGCAGGGCGAGGACCTGAGGGCCAAGGAGAGACGAGCTGCTGGCCTCAAAGGCCAATGAATGAATGAAGTTATGAAACAAAAGCTGCACACACTCATGGAGTCACTGAGCTTAAGGGAAGACTAATGGAAACCGCACGACAGAGGGAAGGAATCGGATGCCTCCAAGGAGGGGACAGGAGGCTGGGTGCCCAGTGGAGGGAGTCGAAGCGGGGAGGGGGACACACTTACCCCTCAATGAGCCGGTAGACCACACAGCAATCCTGATTGAGACCCCGTACCTTGAGGGCCTTGTCTAGAGAGTCGTAGACACTCATGCCATCCCGGACAGTCACCTGTGTGCAGACGGGTGGGTCAGTGCCCAACACGGGCCCCAGCCGACTTTCCTGGGCCTCTGTAGAAGCCTCACCGCCCACCCCCCCCCCCCGCCACCTCCCCGAGTCACCGTTCTGATCCAAGACTTACAACTGGGTCCATCCCCACCCCCCGCCAGCTGTGCCCATCAGACTCACCACCGTGCGTTGCTTGTTGGGTAGGTATACTTTGACAGTGCCCACTGCCCGGGATGGCTCGGCCCCGTTGGCAGGGGGGCCTCGTGGTGGCTCCATGGAGCCTAGGACTTTGTCAAGACGGGCTGAGGCGGGGCTGAGCAGGTGCCATGGGGCTCCTAGAACACAGGAGGAATTCAGAGGTCCAGTAATGATAGTCTGGAAGCAAAGTGGAAGGGACCAAAAAAAAAAAAAAAATTCAATCTCCAGGCTCCACATCACCCCCACCCCCATTGCCCAATCTACACACAACGGCCAAGGGATCTTGTAAACACCTCGAACTCATCCAGTGTCTCCTCTGCTCATCCTCCCCTATTGTCTGTCTCACTCTTAAGAGCCAAGGTCCAGGATTCATAGGGTGGGGGCAGAGGAGAGGGTAGTAACCACACAAGGAGAGGCAGCACACACTGTCCTGGAGGGCACAGGAGTATCAAGTCTCTGTGCTGGGGGGATGGGGGTAACAAGGAAGTCAAACCACACTGCAATTAGGCGTGTCAGGGACATAAAGGACAAGAACAGGCTGTCCTGGCTTTTTAATGGAGAAAGGGTGGTTACCAGATACTGTGGTGAGGGAGGAGTCACAGACAGGATGATGGGAAAGAAATGCAAGATCATCAGATACTGCCCTTAGTTGGGGGGAAATGGGAATTGCACCAAACAGTGTTTTTAAGGGTCCTGCAGGAATCCCTAAGCCCTGGGCTGTAACGGTGGCAGGCTCTCAAACACTGTGTTCGGTGGCTAACGGCAGTCACCAGGCTGTGATGGGGACTTCATAGGGGCTCAGCACAAACTGTGCTGAAGGGACTGTAATGGGGAGAAGAGTGGATAATGGAGATCACCAGGCATTGTCATGGGGGAATGGAGGGTAATGGTGCATTATCAAGCACTGTCGAGGTGAGATAAACAGGTTTAAAGCGGGGGGTGAAGGGGTCCAAAATCCCCCCTAACTAATGAAGGGATCACGGACGTATTACTGGTGACAATGGAAGGAGACTGGGGAGGAATAAAGAGGAGTAATGGGGGAATCCTCAAACAGTCTCCTAGTGGGTCGTGACTAGTGAACCACAGCTCCACGCACTCCCCATGGCCGGCAAGGCAGGTTCACCAAGAGACCTCAAGGAGGTTTAGAGGGAGTCCGGACACCACACCACAGCCCAGGCCCCATTCAACCTGGCCCCGCCTACCGAGGGCCTTCCAGCTCGGCGCAGGCGCACTGCCACACGCGAAAGGGCGAAACCATCCCCCGCAGCCTTGCACCCCTATTCCTGTCTACCCACCCCACCCCCGCTGTCGACGATGGTCTCGCCCCGGGTCAAACCACTCCTCCGGTTCCGGGCGGGGGGCGCCGGGGCCCAGGCGAAGCCATCCTGGGACTAAGCTTTCGGTCCCGGCTCCCTGCCCGTGCCCGGCGGTCGCTCCAGAAACCTAACCCCGCCCGGCCCGCCCTCACCTGTCACGCCGCTACGGCCACCGCCGCCTCCATCTTGGGCCTGTCTTCTTGTTTCCTCGCAGAGTCCGCCTCCACCGCCCCTCGGACTTTCGCCATTGGCTCCGCTGGATTCAGCCCTCCATCCTTATTGGGTTAGGGTCACGCCTGTCAAGGCAGGACCGGCGGAATGTGGGTCGTGTTCCGGATTAGGAGGGGCTGCCTGAAACGTCAGGGTCTGAGGCAAATTCGCACGTCCTGACTCGCGCAGGCGCAGTCGGGTGGAGACCTGCGTGCGGTGGACTTCAACCCCAATCGTGCCGTGGTGGAATAAAGCAGGAATTTTTTTTCAGTCACTTGGGGCTGACTTTAGGGGTTCCTGAGTCTGGGCGGGAAATCCTTAAGTGCCCTCTTTTTGGCCAGTGACCCGAAGCCCTAGGTACCCATTTGGGCTTTTCCTGTGTCTCGGTTTTACCGCATTTGAAATGAGTTGCAATCAGACCGCAGAACTGCAACATTTGCCAGTTCCAAGAAACTGTAGTCATAGATTTTGATAACAGCGGGTCTCTGGTTGGGCCCGGGGCTGGGGTGTCTGGCCCTAGGAGGAGCAGCCTGCTGTTCTGGGCAGTTTACTTTAGGAATGGAGTTGGTAAGGATTTTGAGAGATTAGTCATAGATGACCACGTTGAGGAGGCGAGGGAAGTGTGGACCTGGAATGGGGCACAGAGCAGGGGAATGTGTGAAGGCATTGTAGGGTAAGAACAAATTTTTCAAAAGTTGAATTTTCCCTGGTGTCAAAAGTGAACGAGGCTTTCCATCCTCTCTTCTCTTAGAGCATTTCCTTTAGAAGACTTGTAAAATCTTTTCCCTGTCCCTTCCAAATGCATGTAAATCTTGTAAAAAGCTAAATAGGCCTCTTGCCAGTTTCATTACCCAGGAATGTTGTTCTTAAGGGCCTTGGAGCCATCTCTTTGAAATGTAAACATCGAGTCTAACACCCTTATCTTCTCGTCTCCGTAGGAATTTGACCTAGGCTCTTGGCCCCAAGTTGTTACCTGCTTGTCAAAGAGATAGGTGTTTTATTTTTCCTCTGGGTAAGGGCAGATGGCTACCCCGATCTCCAGGTGAACTGGAGATGAACTATGTATAGCAAACGGTGCTGTCAAGTTCTCTTGCTCGAGGACAAATTGTCCTTCTTGACAACGTGTATCTAACTAACGGGTTATAGCTGCCTGGCTGCATAAAAGATGAGGTTTCTTTCTGTCTTTGAAAGCTCTTTAGCGCATTGCTTGAGTTGCACATTGCAGTCTGGTTTAATGTTTATTCAAAAATAAAACTATTTCATTCTCTTCTACCTTTGTGGAGAGGATTCACAGGCTGGCACAAGATTTTATTATTTAATTATTTCCCCGACAGTGTGAATTGCCTGTGGTGTTTGAACTGGCTACATTCTCCTGTTTGGAACCTCAGCATCCTTATGTGGTGAAATGGGAAAGAATAGAGAAAAGTCCCTAGGTGCGGAGACGTCAACGTGCTTCCACGTGTATTTAATGTTTCTCTGCCTATAAAGAGAGACGAAAGTTTGGCTTACTGGGCTGTCATATAACCTCCCATTTCCCATCACCCCCATTCTATTCGGATTTTCACCATTCATTGGCAAAAATTAAAAAGACTGACAATAAATACCACATATCGTTGAGAATGTGGAGCAACTGGGACTTTCATGCACTGTCATTAAAGTGGTGAACCACTTTGGAAACAGGTCGGAAGCTTCCTATAGAGGTAAACACGTGCAATCCAGCAATCTGACTCCTAGGTATTCAAAGAAATAAGAACATATGTCCAGTGATGTGCTGGTAAATGTTTAACAACCAGCTCTCCAGGAAAAAAAAAAAAACCCTCTAATTTGTAGCATTTCCCAATTATGGTGTAAACACTCCCACCATGACTTATTTCAAGCTACTAATATGACATCACTGAACCACAGCTGAGATTTGCAAAATCGGCTCTAGTGAGCCGTCCACAGCATGCGATTGCAGTATGTCCACACAAAAACTTGCACTCAGATGTTCATATTAGCTTTATTCATGATACCAAAAAACTGGAAGCAGCCCAGGTGTCCAGTAACAGAAGAATTGACAAGAAACGCAAGAATGGGATCATGGAATACAACGCAGCAATGAAAGGAAACAAACTACTTCATATGTCTCTGAATCTCATAGACATAGGGTTGAGTGAAAGAATCCAGACTCAAGGGCGCCTGGGTGGCTCAGTCGTTAAGCGGCTGCCTTCAGCCCAGGTCATGATCCCAGAGTCCCACATCGGGCTCCCTGCTCAGTGGGAAGCCTGCTTCTCCCTCTCCCACTCCCCCTGCTTGTGTTCCTGCTCTCGCTGTCTCTGTCAAATAAATAAAATCTTTAAAAAAAAAAAAAAGAATCCAGACTCAAAGGAGAAATACTCTATTATTCCCTTTGTATGAAATTCTAAGTCAGGCAAAACTAATCTATAATGAGGGATTTCAGACTAGTTGTTGTCTTACGATTTTATTTATTTATTTGACAGAGAGAGATACAGCGAGAGAAGGAACACAAGCAGGGGGAGAGGGAGAAGCAGGCTTCCCGCAGAGCAGGGAGCCCGATGTGGGGCTCGATCCCAGGACCCTGGGACCATGACCTGAGCCGAAGGCAGACGCTTAACGACTGAGCCACCCAGGCGCCCCTAGTTGTTGTCTTACAAGAAAATAACTGGGAAGGGCATGAAGGAACTTTTGGAGGTGACTGGACTGTTCAGTATGCATCTGTCAAAACTCATTGAACTCTGTACTGAGACTGGGGACATTTTATTGTATGTAAACATACCTCATAAATAACGCATGGCAAAAAAAAAAATGGCTTCAAACATAATTCCAAACATCTTGATTTCTTACAAATTCTTATGGGTTAGAGAATTTTTTTTAAAATTCTCTTTTCTGAAATTGAATCCCATTTCTCAGTGCAAGCGCCCTGGCAGCCACCTCAGCACCACATGGGGTCAGGAACAACTGTTGGAGCTCGGTGAAGGGCTCGAACATACTCACTCCAACTAAGAATAATTTCCAGGGTCGGGGGAATACATTTTAAATTTCAATTCATTGAAATATTATTCAGTTATATATTATTTAATTTGTTTAAAAATGTTAATTTCTAGGCAGTATTTAAAGACAGACTTCTGGCTGTGTTGCTGGACCTTTGCAAAAAAAAAAAAAAAAAAATCCCTCCATAAACTCACTGCGCAGGCGTTGCGGGAAGGTAAGGGGGGGAAGGGATGGATGGTGGAAAGAGGGCAATCTTTTCTCTCCCAAGGGCTCACAGACTCACTTCAAACCCATCCCAACTGGCAGGACTTCAGCCAAGTATCCCACAGGTACCTGACAAGCCGTGAAGGCCTTTAAAGTGATTTGGGTTTTTATATAACATCACCGTCATCATACATTTAAAACCATCAGAAGCACCATGTATTAAAACCAAAATTAAAACCGGAACTAGCTGATAATGATTTTTTCTAAATTATCCACCTAGAAATTTTAAACGATTTTAAAGTGGTTGTTGGTTTTTTTATTGTTGATTTAAAAGTCTTGGTGCGCCTGGGTGGCTCAGTCAGTTAAACGCCTGCCTTCAGCTCAGGTCCTGATCCTAGGGTCCTGGAATTGAGCCGGGGTTGGGCTACCTGCTCAGCCCCTTAGGAGCCTGCTTCTCCCTCTGCCTGCCACTCCCCCTGCTTGTGCTCTCTGTCAAATAAATAGGTTAAATCTTAAAAAAAAAAAAAGTCTTAGAAACGTGTCTACAAACATAAAATCACAGGGCGCCTGGGTGGCTCAGTCCGTAAGCGTCTGCCTTTGTCTCAGGTCATGATCCCAGGGTCCTGGGATCTAATCCCACATGGGGCTCTCTGCTCAGCAGGGAGTCTGCTTCTCCCTCTCACTTTCCCTCTGTGCTCTCCCTCTCTCTCAAATAAATAAGTAAAATCTTTAAAATATATATATGTATATAAAATCTGAATTGTTCACCGACTGCTGTTGTAATGCTACCCATTTTGCAGCTGAGCAAACTGAGGTTCAGGCTGCCCTAACTGGAGGGAGAGGAGAGCTCAGCCCAGGAATTCAAGTTTAATAAAAAACTGTTCAACAAGGGTGCAGGCCAGGGACACCTCCTTAAGGAATCTTGGATCCACCCCAGCAGTCCCGACTGCCTGAGGCCCGCCTCTAGAACCTGCCACGCCCATTTCCCAACGCCAACGCCCTTGCCCCCCGCTGCCGCCGCCGGGAGAATGCCACCTCTGAGACCCGATCGCAGTGCCTCCCTCTCAGCTACCCATTTCGGAAGAGATGACCGCGCGTATACACATGTCACTAAGGAGGGAGACTTGGCTGGAGGCCCCTCAGGCCTAACTCAGGACCCTCACCTACCGGCTCCGCTAGGCCACGGGCGGTCTGCGGGGAGCCACTCCGCGCTCCAGGCCCTCGACAGGCGTCGAGATCAGCCAATGGCAATGGAGAGGAGGGTGGGCTTTGGGATGCCGCGGGCATTGATAGGTTCTACCTCAACCCCAGGCGTTGAAGAATGAGAAGAGAGGGGACGTCCGGATGCTGAGGAGCCACGGACAAACCAATAGCTACGCACAGGAGGTGGGCTTTGGGCCATCCCAGCCAATGGGAGGTGATGCAAGCCCGAGACTTGCTACAAACCAGCAACTTAACGTTGCTTTTAAATTAATGGCAATGCAGCTGTAATTGGTCCATCTGAAGCAGAGTGTGGAAGTTTCCACTTATGAATATTCTTTGAAGAGATTTTTAATATACAACCCAGGGGTAAGAAGTGTGGGGAATTTACATGTGAACCAAAACATTACTTTTAACATAAATTTTCCTCATTAAAAAAATCTAAGAAAATGCATTGAGCATTTGAGTTTGCTATCTGTATGATCCAAATTGATGAAAAACACACCATTAAACCAACACAGGATTCTTTTGTTTAAAAAATTTTTTTAAGTTCATTATATGCTACATATGGCATTCCATGCTTTCATAAAATAAAACAAATGTGCAGGTTTGTATGTTTTCAGTCTCCAAATCCAAGGATCAGAGGAGTAAAAAAGAAAAAAAGTCAATTATTTCTCGATAAAGAGGGGGAAAATAATTAAACCAAGTAACAGTCCTGTAATTGGTTTTTTTTTTTAAGATCTTATTTATTTATTTGACAGAGAGAGACACAGCGAGAGAGAGAACACAAGCAGGGGGAGTGGGAGAGGGAGAAGCAGGCTTCCCGCGGAGCAGGGAGCCGGATGCGGGGCTCGATCCCAGGACCCCGGGATCATGACCTGAGCCAAAGGCAGATGCTTAACAACTGAGCCACCCCAACAGTCCTGTAATTGTTATTAAAAATTTACTCTGATGAGGGAATCCTTTGGTCAGTGTGCTTATCTCTTAGAAATAAAAGTCAAGTATGAAAATATTTAATAGTCTAGCAAAAGGATCAATATAAACCTACAAACTGAGCAATGGAACCACCTTTGAGGTGCCATGGACAGTAACATACACCTCTGGTCCTCCTTGTTAGCTCCCTAGGTAGGGACCACAATTTAATATGGTCAGCAATTATTTTTAAATTTTTAATTAATTAACTGAACAAACAAACAAAAAGTAATTTCCCCAAAGGAAGTGATTCAGAAGTGTCTACTTTGGATTTCATCAGAAATGCATCTGGTGGGGCACCTGGGTGGCTCAGTCGGTTAAGCGTCTGCCTTCGGCTCAGGTCATGATCCCAGGGTCCTGGGATCAAGCCCCACATTGGGCTCCCTGCTCGGCAGGAAGCCTGCTTCTCCCTCTCCCGCTCCCCCTGCTTGTGTTCACTCTCTCGCTGTCTCTCTCTCTGTCAAATAAATAAATAAAACCTATAAAAAAAAAGAAAAAGAAAAGAAATGCATCTGGTAAAAATTTTCTCAAGGTTAACACATTTATTTCAAGCACATATACACTGACCTACAGGCCCATCATAGGTGAAAAAAAGTTTAATATCTGTTGGTTTACATCACACATATTTAATAAATTTCTAGTCAATATCTAAAACCGTTGTAAATGAGATTTCACACCAATGTATTCCAAGTAAGTTTTCATTATTTCATTCATTAAATGACCCACATGTGGTCTTCACTATGTCATTCTTGATACGATACGCATATTATATTTAGTCCTTTGTATATATAATAGAATTCCTCATAGCGTTTATGCCACCTGCGTAAAAGTTATGTATGGTCATGTGGTCTGAGAAAATCAATTCTAGAATTACCTAGAATGCCTTAGGATTTGACCACTTGTCTAGTTAGAGTGTGCGAGTATCCCCATGTCCTGCTATGTAACTGTGACCTTGGACAAGTTGTTTCCTCTCTCCACGTGTCTCAGCCTTATCTTTAATATTTTTTAAGAACTTCTGTCATAGGTTGAAAGACTCTGTGAACTAATCTATATCAAACTTTACACAGTGCCCTCTGCACAGTGACTAAGCAGTAATTATTTGCTACTTCCGTTATCACTATCATCACCATCAGTATTATTAAAGTATTAAAGCAAAGATCTGTGTCCCCTGGCAGAACTTGTATGACCCAAGTTCAAGGACATGACAGGATTACAGAAGATTAAACATCCCAAAAAATCCAATATGAAGGATAGTTTCATTTCAGAAGGCTCAGCCCCAGCATTGACAGATGTTTAAGCCATTCTGGGGGCCTGCAGGTAAGCAGCTCAGCCTGTGCTAGGGCCTTGAGAAGGTCTGCTCCATTTCTTCTGTCCTTTTCCTTTTCGAAGATACCCTTTAGAAGATTGATAAAGTTCCCTTTTATCCTAATTTTCTGGGAGTTTTTATCAGAATGAGTGTTAGATTTTGTGAAATGCTTTTCCGCCATATGGTTTTTTCTTTTAGTTTGGTATTGTGGTTATTGTAGTGCATTCCACTCATTGATTTTCTTTTCTTTTTAAAGATTTTATTTATTTATTTGACAGAGAGAGCACAAGCAGGGGGAGTGGCAGGCAGAGGGAGAGGGAGAAGCAGGCTCCCTGCTGAGCAGGGAGCTGGACATGGGGCTTGATCCCAGGATCCTGGGATCATGACCTGAGCCACCCAGGCGCCCCCATTCATTGATTTTCAAATGCTAAGCCAATTCTACATTTCTGGGATAAACCCCACTTGGTCATAATGTATTATCATTTTAATATATTATAGAATTTGATTTGCCAAAGTTTTGTTTAGAATTTTTGCATCTATATTACTGAGGGATATTGGTCTGTAGTTTTTTCTTTTTTCTTTTCTGGTAATGTTTTTGTCTGATTTTGGTATGAGGGTAATGCTGGCCTCATAGGATGAGTTGGGAGGTCTTGCCACCTCTCCAATTTTAGGGAAGAGTTTGTGTAGAATTATTATTTCCTCTTTAATATTTGGTAGATTCACCAGTGAAGCCACCTGCGCCTGGAATTTTCCTTGCAGGAACATTTTCAAGATTTTTTAAAGATTTATTTATTTATTTTAGAGAGTGAGAGCAAGTGAGGGGAGGTCCGGGGACAGATAGCCATGGCCCACCATAAAGATAATCTGGAGGGACCGAAATGGGGTGATCTGGGGGCCTGGGCTGGGAGGCTGAGGGAATTCTGGGTCTCAAGGAGCTTTGGAGGCTCCTTTTTGGGGCAACTAGGGTACTCTGGGTATTGGGGTCTGAAGGACTGTGGGGATCTTGTGGATCCAAGGATTCTGAGTCTCTGAGTACTTGGAACTGGGTCTCTGAGGATAGGGATTCTCTGCTTGCAGAACAGAAGGATTTAAGCTTGGGAGAAGTCAAGAAATATAGGTATCCTTGGCCTCACAGGTTTCTAGGGGTTTAGAAGCTTAGAAAGTACTGAGTCAGGGGAAACATGAAGTTCTGGGTATGGAGTTTGACTGGGGGGCTCAATCCCATGACTCATGAGATCATGACCTGAGCTGGATGCTTAACCAGGTGTCCCACATTGAGTATTTTTTTAAAGATTTATTTATTTTAGAGAAAGAGAGAGAGAGAGAGCACGAGCAGGGGGGGGGCAGAGGGTCAGGGAGAGAGAATCCACAAGCAGACTCCCCACCGAGCACGGAGCCTGATGCAGGGCTTGATCCCAGGACCCTGAGATCATGACCTGAGCCGAAACCAAGAGTTGGCCGCTTAACCGACTGACCCACCCAGGCGCCCCGTGGATTGTGTATTTTTATGATGATTCCGTGTTATCTTTTACGGACTTAGGAACTTATTATTTTTGTGGTTGCTTTAGGCTTTATAATAAACATATTTAACTTATCATAGTCTACCTCTGAGTGACAATATACCACTTCATGTATAGTATAAGAACCTTACAATAGTATACTTCTATTGCTCCCCTCTTGAGATTTATGCTCATGCTGTCACGCATTATATTTTTACATATGTTAAAAACCCCGGGGCACCTGGGTGGCTCAGATAGTTAAGCGTCTGCCTTCAGCTCAGGTCATGATCTCCAGGTCCTGGGATCGAGCCCCACGTCGGGCTCCCTGCTCGGGGGGGAGTCTGCTTCTCCCTCTCCCTCAGCCTCTCCCAGCTGCTCGTGCTCTCTCTCTCCCTCTCTCTGTATCTCTCTGTCTCAAATGAATAAATAAAATCTTTAAGAAAAAAACCCATAACACGTTATGGGCAATTATCTTTTAAAGAGATTTTAAGTAGGGGCGCCTGGGTGGCTCAGTCAGTTAAGCATCTGCCTTTGGCTCAGGTCATGATCCCGGGGTCCTGGGATCGAGCCCCGCATCGGGCTCCCTGCTCGGCGGGAAGCCTGCTTCTCCCTCTCCCACCCCACCCCCCCGTCAAATAAATAAATAAAATCTTTAAAAAAATAAAATAAAGAGATTTAAATAACATTTTAAAGAGATTTAACTATATGAAATCTTGTTTATTTACCTATATCGTCATTACTTCTAGTGCTCTTCATTCCTTCGTGTAGGTCCTGATTTCTATCTGGTATCATTTGCTTTCTGCCTGAAGGACATCCTTTAACATTTCTTGTACTGAAGGTCTGCTGGTGATGCATTCTTTCAGCTTTTGTATACCTGAAAGCAACGTTATTTCTCCTACTTTTTTAGAGATTTTATTTATTTGTTTATTTATTTGAGAGAGAGATCACAAGCAGGCGGGGTGGCAGAGAAAGAGGCAGATTCCCCCTGAGCAGGGAGTCCAACTCAGCCACCCAGACACCCCTCTCCTACATTTTTAAAAATATTTTTTTAAAGATTTTATTTATTTGTCAGAGAGAGAGAGAGAGAGCACGTACACACAAGCAGGGAGAGCAGCAAAGAGAGAAGCAGACTCCCCGCTGAGCCGGAAGCTCAGTGTGGGGCTCGATCCCAGGACCCCGGGATCATGATCTGAGCCGAAGGCAGACGCTTAATGACTGAGCCACCCAGGTGCCCGTCACCCCTCTCCTATTTTTAAAGCTAACGTTTTTTTAAGGTTTTCATTTTGAGATAATGGTAGATTCATATGCAGCTGTAAGAAATAATATAGAGAGATCTGTGTTCCCTTTTCCAAATTTTCCCCAATGGTGACATCTTGCAAAACTATAGTATGCTATCACAACCAGGAGATCTCCTCAACTCAGGGAGTCCACTGGGCCCCATCTCATTCCCTGGCCCTTTGTGGGGTCTGGAAACTCTCAAGACAGTAAGCTGGGGCAATCACAGGGCTGACCTTGTTTATTTTCCGTTTCTCGGGGATCACTGCCCTTCACTGCATGATGTCCAGTATCTTAAAAACCATTGTTTTATTTATATGGTCTGGGATTTTTTGGTTCTTTCGGATAGGACGTTATATTTATTCCCTGTTACTTCATCTTGGTTGGAAACAGAAGTGTTTACTTCTTTTCTTAATGACTCCACACAATCTCCAAAACCAAGACCTTGGGTGCTTTTTCCAAAATAATGATCTAACTGGCCAAAATTTCTTTAAAAGCTGCTATTTCCCTGAAACTGTTTCCCCCACACACACTGGCAGAAGTTTCTCTACACAGAACATTCTTCCTCTTGAGAAGACCTGTCTTTCATCCCTGGGTTTAATTCTGAGTTCACAGTTAAATGCTTGTTATGGAAATAGTCGAGGAGCACCTGTCTGGTTCAGTTAGTGGAGGGTACAACTCTTGATCTCAGGGTTGTAAATTTGAGCCTCACGTTGAGTGTAGAGATATCTTAAACATAAAATCTTTAAAAAAGAGAAAGAAATTGTCTAGGTATATAATATGCTTCCACATAATATTTCTGTCCAGCTATTTTGAAATACAAATACCTTTAGGCATAGAATGAATATTCTCTGAACCTTCTTTTTTTTTAATTTTTAAAATTTTTAAATTTTTTCTTAAAGATTTTATTTATTTATTTGTCAGAGAGAGAGAGGGAAAGCACAACTAGGGGGAGTGGGAGCCCAAAGCAAGACTCGATCCCAGGACCCTGGGAACATGACCTGAGCCGAAGGCAGATGCTTAACGACTGAGCCACCCAGGCGTCCCTCTCTGAACCTTCTGAAAAAATTTTCCCATGTTGTAGAATTCCATCATAAGCCTTAATATTTAAAGAGATTTACCAATATATTTATGGAGAACAGGCTCATCTACTACATTCAACTTCTTTATGGAAGAGAATGTGGGCATCCTCACTGTATGTTATGGACTGAATGTTGTGTCCCCTCAAAATTCCTATGTTGAGACCCTAACCTCCAGTGTGGCTATATTTGGATATGGGGCCTCTAAGGAAGTAATTAAGGTTAAGTGAGGTCATAAGAGTGGGGCCCTGATCTGATGGATTAGTGTTCTTCTAGGAAGAAACACCAGAGAGCACTCATGTATTCTCTTCCCCTCCCCCGCCCTTCTCCCTCTGCCTCCCTCCCTTCCTGCCCCCTTCTCTCCCCTTCACAAAGAGGAGGTCCTCTGAGCCCACAATGACACGGTTGCTATCTACAAGCCAAAAGAAGAGGTGTCAGAATGAAACCTACCTTGCCAACACTTTGACCTTGGACTTCCAGCCTTCAGAACTGTGAGACATAAATTTCTGTTGTTTAAGCACCCCCCTCCCCGGCCTGTGGTATTTTGTTATGGTGGCTCCAGAAGACTGATACACCATATTTCTCATCCAAGGATGGCGATCTGGGAACATTTCTTTCCTCTAGATTACACATTTCCGTTTCAGATTCACCTTCCCGATACCTACATGAGCAAAGACAGTATTATGAAAAGGCATGGAAGTAAACTATTCAAAAATGCCTTTTTATCAGTGATTCTTTTGGGAAATCACAAACAAAATAACACGTTCTTGGTACTCACAAATGCACGCTCATTTGAAAATCTTTACAATTTTATCGATGATGCCTATTTTTCTAGTCTAAATCTCATTGTATCTCATGGGTACCCTTTTCCAATACAGAAGGAAAAGAGATGGATTGTGGCCTTAATGTAGTGAGGTGTCCCAACTGGGGACCGGCCCTGGCAAAGATAGGTGAGAAAATCAGACCCCTCTTCTTCCCTCCCTGGTCCCAAGGATGAGGAAGCTGAACTTGCCAGGGACAGAATGAGGGGATCTAGACCTGCCTTTTCCAGTAGGGCCTAGCCTAGGTCTCTAAACGTGTGTCCACTCCTTTATTCCCAGTATTGCTCCTCACATAATGTAATTTGCATTGTAATATTAGAAGAATTTTAACTGATGCTAAAGACAAATGGTGCCAAAACTATGGAGAATGCCTCAAAAGGATGAGTTTCTCTCAAAACTTTCTCTTTAAAATTTGAGTTTCCCAATCATGCACTGTTGGTGGGAATGCAAACTGGTGCAGCCACTGTGGAAAACAGTATGGAGGTTCCTCCAAAAGTTGAAAATAGAGCTACCCTACGACCCAGCAATCACTCTACTGGGTATTTACCCAAAGAATACAAAAGCACTAGTTCAAAGGGATCCATGCACCCAGGTGTTTATAGCAGCATTGTTTACAATAGCCAAGATATGGAAGCAGCCCAAGCATCTAACGACTGATGAATGGATAAAGATGTGGTATATATAGACAATGGAATATTACTCAGCCATAAAAGAGAATGAAATCTTGCCATTTGTAACAACATGGATGGAGCTAAAGAGTCTAATGCTAAGTGAAATAAGAATGATTTCACTTATATGTGGAATTTAAGAAACAAAACAAATGAGCAAAGGGAAAAAGAGAGAGAGAGACAAATCAAGAAACAGACTCTTAACTACAGAGAACAAACAGATGGTTACCAGAGGGGAGGTGGGGGGGAGGGATGGGGGAAATAGGTGATGGGGATTAAGGAGGGCACTTGTGATGAGCGCAGGGTGATGTATGGAAGTGTTGAGTCACTCTATTGTACACCTGAAACTAATATAACACTGTATGTTAACGACACTGGAATTAAAATAAAAACTTATAAAAAATTTAAAAGGTTTTTAAAAAGTACTGTTTGAAAAATTCAGAAAGGGGGCGCCTGGATGGCTCAGTCAGTTAAGCGTCTGCCTTCAGCTCAGGTCATGATCTCAGGGTCCTGGGATCGAGTCCCGCAAGGCGCTCCCTGCTCAGTGGGGAGTCTGCTTCTCCCTCCCCCTCTGCCTCTCCCCCTCTGCCCCTCTTCCCCCCCCCCCCGCTTGTGCTTCTCTCTCTCTCTCTCTCCCTGTCTCAAATAAATAAATAAATAAATAAAATCTTAAAAAAAAAGCTTTTAAGGCTCTTAAAACCAACAATTGCTAAACCTGGCAACCTCTATGATACCAAATGTTTTCTGCAGTGCAGGCCCTCTAGTGGTACTATTGAAAGATTTCAACAGAGGCTTGCACTAAAAATTTATATTTTTATAAATATATATTTATATTGCACGAAATCTCTTTTATATTGCATTTATATTGTACTAAAAATACTATTTCAGGAAGATGCAAAACTTTTATTCTTTTTTTTAAAGATTTTATTTATTTATTTGACAGAGACACAGCGAGAGACGGAACACAAGCAGGGGGAGTGGGAGAGGGAGAAGCAGGCTTCCCGCTGAGCAGGGAGCCTGATGCGGGGCTCGATCCCAGGACCCTGGGATCATGACCTGAGCTGAAGGCAGACGCTTAACGACTGAGCCACCCAGGTGCCCCGCAAATCTTTTATTCTGATATTAAATGTTTCTATTCAGAGTCCTTTTAAATTTTATGTCATACAAAAGAATAAAACAAAAAAGGCTAAGATGGTGAAAACCATTTTTATCCTCAATATGAGGGTTTTATCTTTTTTTTTTTTTAAGATTTTATTTATTTATTTGACAGAGAGAGAGAGTGCGAGAGAGGGAACACAAGCAGGGGAGCGGGAGAGGGAGAAGCAGGCTTCCCGCTGAGCAGGGAGCCCATTGCGGGGCTCGATCCCAGGACCCTGGGATCATGACCTGAGCCGAAGGCAGATGCTTAATGACTGAGCCACCCAGGCACCTTGAGAGTTTTTTCTTAAAGATTTTATTTGTCAGTAATCTCTACACTCAACGTGGGGCTCGAACTCACGACCCCGAGATCAAGAGTCCCACGCTCCACCAACTGAGCCAGCCAGGTGCCCCTCAATATGAGGTTTTAATTCATATAAAAACCCTTACTTTTCTAGAGCACCGATGTTCTTCACAATTAGCAGGCATATTTTCATGTTTAATCCAAGAGTCTGTGTGCCTTAGTATTTGTACAAACTAATAGAAATCTAAGCTGGGTTAAAGGATTTTTTCGATTTATATCTTCATTCAAAATGCACACATTTCACAATAGGCTGAAGCTTTGCAGCTTGACGTGCAATCTAGATACACAATATTAACTATATTATATACAGAAGTTTATTGAAACCATATATCTTTTTTTTTTAAAGATTTTATTTATTTATTTGACAGAGAGAGACACAGCGAGAGAGGGAATACAAGCAGGGGGAATAGGAGAGGGAGAAGCAGGCTTCCCGCGGAGCAGGGAGCCTGATGCGGGGCTCGATCCCAGGACCCCGGGATCATGACCTGAGCCGAAGGCAGACACTTAATGACTGAGCCACCCAGGCGCCCCTGAAACCATATATATCTTGAAGCCAAAGACTCGTCCATCTGATCAGGCAGAGTCACAATGTCTGTCATTTCCTTTTAAAATATGACATCAGAGGCCGCAAGATTGAAAGGTGATCTTGCAAGTTGGGTTTTCTAATAAGCAGACCCTATGGTGGAGTTTAGTGTGCAGACTGTTTATTCAGGAATGTTCTTGGCATCAGTGCACATGGAAGCGATGGGAGAAGCCAGATTGGACTGAAGGACAAGTCGAGTTTTTTTGTTTTTGTTTTTTTTAAAGATTTTATTTATTTATTTGAGAGAGAGAATGAGAGAGAGAGCACATGAGAGGGGGGAGGGTCAGAGGGAGAAGCAGACTCCCCACCGAGCAGGGAGCCCGATGCGGGATTCGATCCTGGGACTCCAGGATCATGACCTGAGCCAAAGGCAATCGCCCAACCAACTGAGCCACCCAGGCACCCACAAGTCGAGCTTTTATGGGCAGTCCCGTAGACAGCCTTGGCTGATCACGCCGGAAAGCTCTTGATGGAGGGTGGCCTATCAGAGATTTCCAGAGCTGGGCCGAAGATAGCCAGGCCTTTCTACCCCCTCATTAGTCAGTGACTGGGTGTGGACTGCCCTAGGGAGGGCATGGCCTTGTGCAAGATGGCTCTCCGCAGCCATGAGCACCCTTGCAGGGGTGGATGACTGAGGGCCGTGCTCTCAGTGCTCCCATCAGCTGGGGCCACAAGTTCTTGCTTGAAGGGACATCGAGGCGCCACTTCAGAGTATCCACCCAAGGTGGGTTGGGGACTTTTTCTAGCTTTATTGAGGTATAATTGACCATAAAAATTATATATATTTAAAATGGACAATGTAATGATTTGATATACCTATACATTATGAAATGATTACCACAACCGAGCTATTTGACATATCCATCACCTTCCATAGTTACCATCTTTTTTTGGAGGGGAGCTTGTTTTAGAGAGAGAGAGCATAAGTGGGGAAGGGCGAGGGCAGAGAGAGAGAGAATCCCAAGCAGGTTCCATCCTCAGCACAGAGCCTGACCCTGAGATCACGACCTGAGCCAAAGCCAAGAGTCGGATGCCTAACTGACTGAGCCACCCAGGCGCCCCCTTATTTAGATCTATAATGCCTCGTGAGTTGATGTTTGGTAGATAGTGTGAAATAGGGAACAAAGTTCAGGTTTTTTCCGTATAGATATACAATTGGCCCAGAACCATTTATTGAAAAGGCCCACCTTCCCCCACTGCTCTGTAGTAACACCTTGATCATAGATCAAGGTTCTATGCTGGACATGTTGCCATGCTTTCCATTCGGCTTCGTTTATTTGCTTGTCTATGTCTGCACCATTACCACCCTGCCCTAATTTATATACATTCTGACGTCTGGTGGAACAAGTCTTCCAAACTTGCTCTTCTTCAAGAACATCTATACATTCTTTTTTTTTTTTTTGTAAGATTTTATTTATTTATTTGCGAGAGAGAGAATGAGAGACAGAGAGCACGAGAGGGAGGAGGGTCAGAGGGAGAAGCAGACTCCCCGCTGAGCAGGGAGCCCGATGCGGGACTCGATCCCGGGACTCCAGGATCATGACCTGAGCCGAAGGCAGTCGCTTAACCGACTGAGCCACCCAGGCACCCGAACATCTATACATTCTAAGCCCACTCCTAGCAGGTCCTAAAGCAAAAATGCAACACAGGCCATATGGATATTTAAAAATTATAAGTCAATCAGAGAGAGACAATATCATATGGTTTCACTCATATGTGGAACATAAGAAACAGGGCAGAGGACTGTAGGGGAAGGGAAGGAAAACAGAAGGGGAAGTCATCAGAGAGGGAGACAAACCATAAGAGACTCTTTTTTTTTTTTTTTTTAAGATTTTATTTATTTATTTGACAGAGAGAGACACAGCGGGAGAGGGAACACAAGCAGGGGGAGTGGGAGAGGGAGAAGCAGGCTTCCCGCCAAACAGGGAGCCTGATGCGGGGCTCGATCCCAGGACCTGGAATCATGACCTGAGCCGAAGGCAGACGCTTAACGACTGAGCCACCCAGGC
>NC_138385.1:70222497-70241046 GCF_054177405.1 Leptonychotes weddellii
GCTTCCCGCGGAGCAGGGAGCCTGATGTGGGGCTCGATTCCAGGACCCTGAGATCATGACCTGAGCCGAAGGCAGACGCTTAACCAACTGAGCCACCCAGGCACCCCTAAAGATTTATTTATTTACTTTAGTGAGAGAGAGAGAGAGCAGGAACGGGAGAGGCAGAGGGAGAGGGAGAGAAGCAGACTCCATGTGGAGCTCAGAGCCCAAGGCGGGGCTTGATCTCAGGACCCTGAGATCACAACTTGAGTCGAAGTCAGATGCTTAATTGACTGAGCCACCCAGGCACCCCAATGGTATGTATTGATTAACAGACATTTTTAAATTGAAAACAGAAGAATCAAATGATCTTTCCTGTGTAGTTTGTACGTTTATATCTAATTTAAGAAATTCTTTTTTCAGGGCGCCTGGGTCTCTCAGTCAGTTAAGCGTCTGCCTTGGCCTCAGGTCACGGTCCCAGGGTCCTGGGATCTGCAGGCCGGGTTCCCTGCTCAGCAGGGAGTCTGCTTCTCCCTCTGCCCCTCCCTCTCTCTCTGCCCTGCCCCACCCTCATGGTCTCTCTTTCTCGCTCTCAAATAAATAAATAAATAAAGTCTCTCTTTTTAAAGATTTTATTTATTTATTTGACAGAGACAGAGAGCACAAGCCGGAAGACAGAGGGCGAGGGAGAAGCAGGCTTCCTGTGGAGCAGGGAGCCCGATGTGGGGCTCGATCCCAGGGGCACCTGGGTGGCTCAGTAAGTTAAGTAAGTTAAGATTCTTCCCAGATTTATTTATAGGTTCTTGTATTTTTGGCAGCTATTGAAGATGCTGTATATATTTTTATTTTATTTTTTAAAGAGTTTATTTATTTATTTGACAGAGAGAGAAAGAGAGAGCAAGCATAAGCAGCGGGAGCAGCAGAGGGAGAGAGAGAAGCAGGCTCCTCACCGAGCAGGGAGCCCGATATGGGGCTCGATCCCAGGACCCTGGGATCATGACCTGAGCCAAAGGCAGACGTTTAACCGACTGAGCCACCCAGGCACCCCGCTATATACATTTTTTTTTTAATTTTTTTAAGGATTTTTATTTATTGAGAGAGAGAGAGAATGATAGAGAGAGAGCATGAGAGGGAGGAGGGTCAGAGGGAGAAGCAGGCTCCCTGCTGAGCAGGGAGCCCGATGCGGAACTCGATCCAGGGACTCCAGGATCATGACCTGAGCCGAAGGCAGTCGCTCAACCAACTGAGCCACCCAGGCGCCCGCTCTATACATTTTTAATAGACTTTATTTTTTTAACGAAGTTTTAGGTTCACAGTAAAACTGAGGAGAAAGCACAGAGAATTCCCATATACCCTCCTGTCCCCGCCCCCCCCAACACACAGAGCCTCTCTCACTGTCAACATGCCCCCACTGGAGTGGTATATGTTCCAATCAATGAACCTACATGGACACATCATTATCACCCCAAGTCCATGGTTTATATTAGGGCTCACTATTGACGTTGTACATTCTATGGGTTTAGAGAAATGTATAATGACATATATCCACCACTGAATTGAATAACTGTCTTTCAGAGCGGCTGTCCCATTTTGCATTCCCACCAGCAAAGAATGAAAGTTCCCATTGTTCCACATCCTCCCCAGCATTTGGTGTTGTCAGTGTTCTGGATTTTCAGCATTCTAATAGGTGTGCAGTGGGATCTCGTTGTATTCATTTGCAATTCTCTCATGACGCGTGATGTGGAGCATCGTTTCATACGCTGATTGGCTATGCATGTCTTCACTGGTGAGCTGTCTGTTCAGACCTTTTGCCCATGTTTTAATCAGGATGTTCCTTTTCTTATTGTTGAGATTGTATACTTTGGATAGCAGTCCTTTATCAGATATGTTTTTTGCAAATATTTTCTCCCAGTCTGTTGGGGAAAGTCATGGAAGAGACACGACTGCCAGTCGACCCGTCTGCAGGGCCTGGGCAGTTGGAGACTCCTTACCCCCTCCCCCTGTCCTTGGAATGTGGGCTCTGCTTACCTTTCCGTCTCCCAGAGCCTGCTCCAAGGACACAGCCTTGAGATAATGATTGAGATTCTTGAGACTACCTGCAATGGCATATATGACTGAACCTGCTTAAGGCCTCTTTATAAACTTTTAAGATTTGGTGGGTGGGGGTACCTGAGTGGTTCAGTCAGTTAAGCATCTGTCTACAGCCCGGGGTCCTGGGATCGAGCCCTGTGTAGGGCTCTCTGCTCAGCGGGGAGTCTGCTTCACCCTCTCTGCCCCTCCCCACCACTTCTGTTCTCTCTCTCTCAAATAAATAAATAAAATCTTACAAAAAAAGATTTGGTGAGTGGGTGCAGGGATCTACTCATTTGCTGCCGCCCAAGACAAGCCTGATATGTAAGCTCCCTTTGCTTATTAAACCTGCCACTTACCAGTCTGGAGTGGCCTACCTCTTTCTTCCATCTCTCCCTGCCCTACCCCTTTGGGGGCCAGTTTCAGATTACACCTGGAAACCCCCCAAGGAGCTTATAAACCAACAGCTGGTGAGCCATCCAGGAAACCAAAGAAATGGGCCTTGGGAATGGGACATCCATGGGGGAAATCCTGAGTTGGCCATTGACCTCTAAGTGAGGAGGGGCGGCCCATATGTCAGATGCTGTAGACCACTGCGTGAATACAAGGTCACCCCGAAAATGCTGACTGCTTTAAGGGATTTGTCTGAGGAACTGCGCAGAGCACACAGCAGCAAAGAAGGGAAATGCATGGTTGCCACAGTGGGCTGGCCTCTCCTGTGGGCAGTTCTGCTGGCCACCGATGCCCAGCTAAAGGCGGAAGCTCAGGTTAGAGAGTTAGAAGAGCTGAGGTTAGAGAAGGATGTATGGTTGTGTGCAACTCTACTACCTTCAGGGCTAGCAGACCAGGTGGGGGAACAGAATAATGAGTCCGAAGTCTTTTTTTTTTTTTTTTTAAGTAAGCTTTGCACTCAACATGGGGCTCGAACTCACAACCCCAAGATCGAGAGTCGCATGCTCCACCGACTGAGCCAGCCGGGTGGCCCAAGTGAGAGGTCTTTTTTTTTTTTTAAAGGTTTTATTTATTTATTTGACAGAGAGAGACAACGAGAGAGGGAACAGAAGCAGGGGGAGTGGGAGAGGGAGTAGCAGGCTTCCCGCAGAGCAGGGAGCCCTATGCGGGACTCGATCCCAGGACCCTGGGATCATGACCTGAGCCGAAGGCAGACGCGTAATGACTGAGCCCCTCAGGCACCCCCCAAATGAGAGGTCTTTTTGCGTGCTGTTTGGCAAAGGTAGGAGAGCCTAACATGCCTCAGATAATGATCTGGGTACTTGCAACAAAGCCTGATGAGGATGCTGAGAAGTGGACTCTCTGAGGAAGTTAGGAAAGAGAAGAGGAGGATGTAGGGGTGATTGATGCAGAAAATGCATGAAATGCCAGGTGACTTTTGACCCCTCATACTAAGGAAAATTTTAAATAGCAATTACCCCAACACTCCTAGGAGAAAACTTGCATTCTTTCTCTGTCCCAGGAAGTTGTAAATCGTATCATGTCTTTGAAACATAAACACCCCAGGAGATAACAAAAACATTGACCATAGAGACCAAAGAAAAAAAAAAGGGGGGGAGGCTTTTTAAAATACAGATTGCTGCAGGAGTTCCCTTGCCCCAAATCTAGTCCACAGCTTCCATAAGATCACAAATATCAAAAAAAACCTTTAGCCGTGTGAGCAGGTACCCGATTCGTGGTTAGAGTTTTGGGGTGAAAGCTGAATAGGTAGAAAGTTGCAGAAGGTCTGCGGAAAAGGAATATAGAGAAAGGAATTTCATGTGTAGTCAAGCTAAGAGATTAGAATGGACTTATGTAAATTAAAAAGAAAAATAAGGAGAATTTTAATATCAAAATACACTGGCGCCAGATTAGAATTTGATTTTCTCTCTGTTAAGAGGACAGAGTTTAGATTATTGGCCTGTTCTTAATAATAAATTGTAGGGGCACCAGGTGACTCAGTTGGTTAAGCATCTGACTCTTGGTTTCAGCTCAGGTCATGATCTCAGGGTCATGGGATCAAGCCCCACGTGGGGCTCTGTGCTCAGTGTCAAGTCTGCTTGAAATTCTTTCCCTCAGCAGCCCCCGCTTGCGTGCTCTCTCCAAAATAGTATAAATAAATAAAATCATTAAAAAAAAGAAACTGTAAACAACGGTTTTTCTTTACCTTTAATGTAACCTGCCTAAACAACGAAGATTCTGTTTTGTCTTTATCAGTTCTTTGATTACTTAAAAAACTGAGTCATCTCTTTTCAAAGAGCTAAGTTTTTCACAGCTATGCAACTTTTTGTATATGTTACATTTCATGGGAAGCATGTCAAAAAAGAATGCTGAACCTTTTTTTAAGGATATATTTGTATGAAATTCCTAAAATTGGATATGTCCTAATATAATGTTATCAGTCATAATTTTAAATGTATGTCACAGAAATACCCAAATTCCTTTGTCAATTGTGTTGTCGTGAATTCTCATCAGATCTTTGACCTTGGCCATGTTAAGTCTTTTGTCACTTGCGATAGTTATTGTTTACTCTGATGTTTTGGCAGAAAGCATTTTTGCAAAAGTGCTTCATCTTTAAGGAGTTCATGGAAAAGGCTTTGACAAGTTTCTGATAACTGGACTCAATGTGCCTTCATGTGGGAAGGATAATAATGAAGCTTCCAAGTGCTTCCCCAAGGTTACCTGCACAGCCCACAATATGTCGTGAGATGGTCGCTCGAAACCTGTCCTTGTTCTTTTCCCCTACATCAGTAAAATGGGCCCATTACATTGATGATAATAATGTTAGCATGTGAAGATTTGCTTCTGCTGCAGGACACCCTGAAGGCTTTGCTGGAATATCTCTGAGGGAGAGGATGGGCAGTGAACCCACAGAAAATTCAAGGCGCAGACGCTGCTGTAAGATTTTGGGTGTCGTCTGGTCAAGTAAGACTCATGTTGTCCCCAAAGCTATGATTGATAAGGTGCAAGTCTTTGTAGGGATTTGGGGGTCTGGGAATATTTTCATTCCACACCTGGCATGGTGCCCCCAACCTTTATGCCTGCTGGTAAAGAAAGGGCACACGTGGGACTGGGGATCAGAGCAGTAAGCCACCTTTGAGAAGGCAAAAATGCCAGTGAAAGAGATTAAAGTTCTGGGCATCTCGCAAGCAGGGCGACCATTTGAATTAGATGTGTCTGTGACTCCAGAAGGTTTGGGTCAAGCACTATGGCGTAGACAGAAGCAGGGGAGAGTACCCCTAGGATTTTGGTCCCAGCTCTGGAAGGGGGCAGAAATGCCATATAACCCACAGAGCAGCAGCTCCTAACGGGGTACACAGTGCTCCTGCAGGGAGAGCCCCTCACACAGCCACCAGGGCGGCAGCCAATGGGTTGGGCTTGGAGCGGTTTGGCTGGCGAGCACTCCTGAGCTCTGCCCATTAACTCTTTGCCCTGACAGTTGGGCTCTTCTAAAAGGATTAATTCTATGGCTTGGACAATAGAAAGCCAAGGGGTAAATAATCATAAATAAGCCCTTGTGGGGTCAGGATGTATGTGAAAAGACATCTGAGTTTGCCGACAAGAGCCTAAAACAGCCCTCCTTTTTTCATGGCTCAGCTCATAAGGCACGGACACCCCACTGGCAGTGAGAAAGCCGGGGCCCTAAGTGTGGGTATGAACCCTACCTACTGACCCTGCAGTGGATACGGCAGATCGGGAGCATAGAAAGAGTGGCCGCCGCAGTGCCCGAGTAGGATGGCATATTGCCAAGGATGCCAGATTGCCCTTGAAGTACGGTGACTTGGTTAATGCAGCAATATGTCCCGTGTGCTCTAAACAGCATTCAAGGCAACTGCCAAAAGAATCTGAGGCCATCGACTGGAGTTCCCAACAAGTGAGGGATTGGCAAATTGATGATATTGGCCCCCCCACCTCTGAGTAAGGGCTCTAAATATGCCTTGGTTTGTGTGGACACTGCAACTGGCCCAACCCACGTTTTCCCCTGTTGCCAGGCAAACCAGACGACTGCCATTAGGGGATTAAAAAAAAAAAAAAAAACAACTATGTAAAGATACCATCACTTACTAAACAGTGATCGGGGGTCCTATTTCAAATGCCATGACATGCAAGACTGGGCATAGAACATGATATTGAGGACGCCTGGGTGGCTCAGTGGGTTAAGCGTCCGACTCTTGATTTCAGCTCAGGGTCGTGAGATGGAGCCCCACATTGGGCTCTGCACTGGGCGTGGAGCCTGCTTAAGATTCTCTCTCTCCCTTTCCCTCTGCCCCTCCCCCTTCACATGCACCTGATTCTTCTCTAAAAAAACAAAAAGAACATGACATCTCTCCTGTAACCAACAAACAGCAGGGTCGGTAGAAAGGAAGAGTGAAATATTAAAACAATAGATTAAATTATTAACAGGTTAAAGCTACCTTGACCAGGTGGATTAAAGTACTGACACAAGCTTTAATACATTTAAATGACCAACCATTAGGACCTGTTGCCCCATATGCCAGACTGGGGACCCCTGACGAAGCACCCAACACCGTAAAGTCTCAGAGAACAGCCATTATCTCAACTCTCACCATGGATCAACGTGCTGTGCTACTGAGAACACTAAGTCCCATCAAACCTGGGAAAGGCATTATCTACTGGGATTTACAAAGGGACATCCCACCAGAATGGGTGAGTTACTCTGCAGCCCTGGATGAGGGGGAGCTACTCAATCTCCACTGGGATCCCATTGTCTTGCTGCAAGTCAGAACCATTGAAACAAACTATACCTGAAATGGAGCATGCGCCATTGGATGAGGAGAGAAGGTGGGGGTCCTGGTCTGACATATCCCGTCCCCAGTCTGTCTCCTCACACCTGACAGTGCTGCCTCCCCCAGCCAACGTGTATGGTATGCACAACCTGGTCAAATTCCTAAAGTGCCAGCCTCCCTCTCCTCAAGGCCAGATGGGCACATTCTGTTTTCCACGGGTCCTTTTGGCCACCTTCTTTGTCCCCGCCATTAGCATGGCGGATATTACAGCACACAGAAACCTTCACCCAGCCAGCCTTAAATCATAGCCAACAAAGCCTGTCCTTACTGAACACTTCAAATGTGTCTGATGACAAAAGCTGTCCTCCAAAACAGGATTGCCTTAGACATTATAACTGCCTTGCAAGGAGGCACCTGTCCATTATCCAAACAGAATGTTGTGTGTTCACACCTGATGAGTCTGCTAATGTATCGTCTTTATTAAATCGCACGAGGCCACAAGTGAAAGTCTTGAGTGATCCGATCCCCAGCCTAAGGGACTTAATAAATCAGTGGTTCAGATCATGGAGCTCTCATGGAAAAGACTGATTTTGGAATCAGTCTTTTTTTTTTTTTTAAGATTTGGATTCATTTATCTGAGAAAGAGAGAGAGAGCATAAGCAGGGGGAGCGGTAGGCAGAGGGAGAAGCAGGCTCCCCGCTGAGCAGGGAGCCCGACGTGGGGCTCGATCCCAGGACCCTGGGATCATGACCTGAGCCGAAGGCAGACGCTTACCAACTGAGCCACCCAGGCGCCCCTGGAATCAATGTCTAAATCGGTGTTTTCTCTTACATTTACTTATATTGTTGTCATGGCATCCGCCTCTGATGCAGACAGAGAGTTGCCAAAGGAGCCGCCTCCATGCTAGTGAAACCCCTTGCTGGCCATGCAGGGCACGTTTTGGAAGAGGGAGGGTGTGTGAGATTGTAAGAGCCAATCGTGATGGGTAGAGTGTTGGGGAAGGTCATGGACAAGACATGATCGCTGATTGACCCGTGAGCTGGACCTGGGCACTCAAGGGCTCCTCACCCCCTCCCCGGTCCCTGGAACATGGGTTCTGCTTGCTTTTCCCTCTCCCAGAGGCTGCTCCAAGGACAGAGCCTTGAGATAGTGATGTGGTGTTGTGAACACCTGCATGGTATATGTGATTGAACCCAGTGAAGCCCTTTATCTATATAAACTTTTCATATTTGGCAGGTGGGCATAAGGATCCACTTGTCTTGCTGCTGCCCAAGACCTGGGGCGCCTGGGTGGCTCAGTCTGCTAAGCATCTGCCTTTGGCTCAGGTCATGATTCCAGGGTCCTGGGATCGAGGTCCCATGGTCCTGGGATTGAGCCCGGGTCTGGCTCCCTGATCAGTGGGGAGTGTGTTTCTCCCTCTCCCTCTGCCCGTCCTCCCTCCCTGTTTGGGGGCCAGTTTCAGGTTACACCTGGAAAGCTCCCTAGGAGCTTACAAACCAAAACAGTCTGTGGCTTATCCTCTCATTCTCTTGAGATGCTACCTATTTTTCTTTCTTTTTCTTTTTCTTTTTTTTTTTTAAGATTTTATTTATTTATTTGACAGAGACAGACACAGCGAGAGAGGGAACACAAGCAGGGGGAGTGGAAGAGGGAGAAGCAGGCTTCCCACTGAGCAGGGAGCCCGATGCGGGGCCTGATCCCAGGACCCGGGGGTCATGACCTGAGCAGAAGGTAGACGGCTAACGATTGAGCCACCCAGGCACGCTGTCTTGGGTTTTTTGTATAAACAATCATATCTTCTGATAATGACAGTACTTTTTCTTTTTTCTTTGTTCTTACACACACATCTATTTTTTTAGTAATCTCTACACTCAACGCGGGTCTTGAACTCATGACCCCGAGATCAAGAGTTGCATGCTTTGCCAACTGAGCCAGCCAAGCACCCAGTTCTCACACATATTATATCCCCCTTTTTTCTCCCTGCCCTAGTTAAGACCTCCAGTAGAATATTGGATAGAAGCAGGTGGTAACGGTTACCCACATGTTTGCCGATTTCTTGTTCTTCATTCTTCCTTTCATCTCCGACCTTTCTTGTGGTATTACTGTCACTCCTCTTCACCACTTAGAAAGTAGTTTAGTGATAGTCTGTTGGTAATAAACTTGCTCTGACTTTATTTTCTGAAGTGTCTTTCTTTTGCTTGCATTTTTAGTTAGGTAAGCACCTTTTAAAAATAACATCTTGGGGCGCCTGGGTGACTCAGTCATTAAGCGTCTGCCTTGGGCTCAGGTCGTGGTCCCAGGGTCCTGGGATCGAGCCCCGTGTCAGGCTCCAGGCTCAGCGGGAAGCCTGCTTCTCCCTCTCCTGCTGCTCCTCCCCCTGCTCGTGCATGCCCTCTCTCTCTCTCTCTCTCTCAAATAAATAAATAAAATCTTTTAAAAATTAAATAAAAATAACATCTTTATTGAGATAGACTCGGCACATAGTAAGTTGCACTATTTAGGGTATGTAATTTGATAAGTTTGATGTATACATTAGTGAAACCATCACCACAGTCAAGAGAGTGAACATATCATCACTCCCAAGAGTTTCCTCTTGCCCCTTATTTATTTGTTAAAGATTTTATTTTTAAGTAATCTCTACACCCAACATGGGGCTCGAACTCACAACCACGAGATCAAGAGTTGTGTGCTCAGGGCGCCTGGGTGACTCAGTCCATTAAGCGTCTGCCTTCAGCTCAGGTCATGATCCCAGGGCCCTGGGATTGAGAGCCCGGAGTCAGCTCCCTGCTCAGCGGGGAGTTTGCTTCTCCCCCTGCCTCTCCCCCTGGCTCATGCTCTCTCTCTCTCTCAAATAAATAAATAAAATCTTAAAAAAAAAAAAAAAAAGAGTTGCGTGCTCTCCTGACTGAACCAGCCAGGTGCCTCTTGCCCGTTTTTAATCACTCCCTTCTGCCCCTCCCTGTCCCCACAAACACCACCCCTAACTGGGCAACCACTAATCTGATTTCTGCCACCACAGATTAGCTTGCGTTTTCTAGAATTTTATATACATGGAATCATACAATTCATATCTTTCTTGTGTAACTTCTTTCATGCAGCAGTATTATTCTGAGATTCATCGATGTGATTGTGTGTACCAATATTCATTGTACGTACTGCTGAGTACTGTTCCGTTGTATGACTACTCCACAGTTGGTTTATTCATTCATCTGTTGATGGGCATTTGGGTCATTTCCAGTTTTTGTCTGTTACAAGTAAAGCTGCTATGGACGTTTGTATACCTAGGAGTATATAATCGTTTTATTGCTCTGGTCATTCAAGTAAGACTTTGCATTTGAAGGACGATATCTAGTTTATCAATACCATCTATATGCCAACACCATGCACAGATATTTTCTGTTGAAGTTTTTGATGATGTTACAGATCAAGTTTAGAAACCTTTTACAAATGGCTTGGGGTGCCTGGCTGGCTCAGTCGGACAAGATCGGGCGCGTTCAGGGTGGTATGGCCGTAGACTGGCTGGCTCAGTCGGAAGAGCATGTGACTCTTGATCTCTGGTCGTGAGTTCGAGACTCTCATGGCGTGTAGGGATTACTTAAAACAAATAAAATTTAAAAAAGAAACCTTTTACAAATAGCTCATATTGGAAAGTCACTGAAGTAAAAAACATATAAGAGTATGTTTGGTTTTGGTTTTTTAAATTTTTTTTAAGATTTTATTTATTTATTTGAGAGAGAGAGAGAGGGTGTGCACGAGCAGAGGGAGGGGCAGAGGGAGAGGGAGAAGCAGGCTCCCCGCTGAGCCTGGAGCCCGACGCGGGGCTCGATCCCAGGACCCTGGGATCATGACCTGAGCCGAAGGCAGACGCTCAACTCACTGAGCCACCCAGGTGCCCCATAAGAGTATTTTCGAAGTTAGGTCTGGTAGAGGTGATGGAATCACTCCCAAGGCTCTGGGGCACTGAACTCTTGATTTTTTCATACATCTCTTAGTACCTCATTCAAAACTTTATTCATCAAATAATTATTGGAAACCTACTCTGTATCAGGCACTGTTCTAGGTAGTTAAATACATAGCAGCAAGCAAGTCAGACAGAGTCCGTTTTCTCATGGATCCAACATTCCCATGGAAGGTAGCTTTCCTTGGAATTCTTGATAAATTTATACTAATCCTTATACCTATGGGTTCCCGAGCCTTTTGCTCTTGACCCTTTTTCTTTTTCTCTACCTGCTTTCCTCGGGCAATCACATCCTTGCTCATTGTTTTGAACTTCAACCTACATGCATCTCACTACCAAATGTAGTCTCCAGCTCTGCTCTCCCTCCTGCTTGACCTACGGGAATGTCCCAGAGATCTTTCAAGCCCAATAGATCTAGAATGATCTTGTCACCTTACAGCCCAACCCCCTCTACTCCCTTCCCCATCCTCCTGCGATACTAACACCCAAATAACCCTGAAATGGAAGTATTTCAAATCTGGAAGCTGAATTCTCCTTCCTTCACATTTCAAAAATCAACAAGACTTGTGGATCTTACATCCCAAGTGAATTTTGTTCTAGTCCCTCTTTTTTGGTCTGTCTCTCCATGGCTCTAGTTCAAGTCCTAGGCTGCTAATCTAGCTCCCCCTTTGTTATGGGCTGAATTGTGTTCCTGGAAAATTCACATGTTGAAGCCCTAACCCCCAGTACCTCAGAATGTGACAGTATTTGGAGATAGGGTCTTTAGAGAGATAATCAAGTTTATTTATTTATTTTTTTGAAGTTTTTTTTTTTTAAGTAATCTCTACACCCAACATAGGGCTTGAACTCGCGACCCCGAGATCAAGAGTCTCATGTTCTTCTGACTAAGCTAGCCAGGAGCCCCTGGAGGTAATCAAGTTTAAATGAGGTCATTAGGGGGTGCCTGGGTGGCTCAGTGGGTTAAGCATCTGCCTTCAGCTCAGGTCACGATCTCAGAGGGTCCTGGGGTCAGTGGGGAGCCTGCTTCTCCCTCTCCCTCTGCCCCTCCCCCTGCTTGTGCTCTCTCTGTCTCTCTCTCTCCTCTCTCTCTCTCAAATAAATAAAATCTAAAAAAAATAAATGAGGTCATTAAGGTGGACTCTAATCCAATATGATGTCCTTATAAAAAGGGGACATTTGGACACAGAGACACTCATACAGGGAGACTATCATGTGAAGATAAAGCCAGAGTTTGGGGTGATGCTTCCACAAACGAAGGAACACCAAAGATTGCCGGCAAGCCACCAGAAGTTGGGCAAGAGGCATGGAATAGATTCTTCCTCCCAACCTCAGAAGGCACCAACCCTGCTGACACCTTGATCTTGGGACTTCCAGTCTCCAGAAGTGAGACAATACATTTCTGTTGCTAGACCACCTAGTTCGTGGTACTTTGTTATAGCAGTCCAAGCAAACTAATATGCCCTTCTATTTGGGGTCCCTCTCCTATTTATGCTCAACACTGCAGCCAGGGGAATTGGATCTCAAGACAAATACTCCCATATCGTTCTCCTGCTAAAAGCCATCCAAAAGCTCTTCCTCCTCTCCAAAAAGTGGTCCAAGCTCCTTTAAGTAGAGCTCAAGGCCATTTATGTTCTGCCCCCTCCTAGCCCCAACTGCCTCATTTTTCAAGCCCTCCTGCCCTCCCACCTCAACTCTCAGCTGGTGGGCTCTTCTCTACCTAGTGCTGCTTTGTGCCCCTGGGCCTTTATTCCTGCTGTCCTTTCTGTCTGTGAATTCCTCCGTGTTTTCTTCTATTGGTCCATTCTTTTTTCTTTAAGATTTTATTTATCTATTTGACAGAGAGAGAGAGAGAGCACAAGCAGGGGGAGTGGCAGGCAGAGGGAAAGGCAGGCTCTTCAGCAGGAGCCTGACGTGGGGCTCCATCCCAGGACCCTGGGATCATGGCCTGAGCCAAAGACAGACGCTTAACCCACTGAGCCACCCAGGCACCCTGGTTCATTCTTATTTTGTCAATACCTGGCTCCAGTACATTCTTTCAGGGGAACGTGCTCCCCTTCCCTGTGCCTGATGCAAACCTTTGTCTTCTTACAGCATTAAAATGATCTCATTAGGAGCCCTGCTCTCCAATGAAGAATGTTATCTAAAGGGTTAGGCATGTGTTGGCTTCATCTGCATACCATACTGGCCCTGCCCCGTTCCTGGATGACACAAAGCAGGAACTCATTAAAAGTTAATTTCACAGAACTAAAAAAACAAAACACCAACCAGCAGATGCCCAAACGTAAAGGGCCAAAGGGCCTGAGCGAAGAAAGAAGTATTGGGACATGAGAAAATATTCATCTTACGAGTGAAAAAAGAAATGCAAATGACCACCACCAGAAAACAATGGCTTTCAAATGTCAAAGTAGCATTAATTAGAAATAATGA
Source organism: Leptonychotes weddellii (assembly GCF_054177405.1). Classification (NCBI taxonomy): domain Eukaryota; kingdom Metazoa; phylum Chordata; class Mammalia; order Carnivora; family Phocidae; genus Leptonychotes; species Leptonychotes weddellii. The sequence goes on from NC_138385.1 coordinate 70,235,671, forward strand.
TGTTCGGGGCTGAAGAGGGAGTATGATGCAGATTGGGAGTATAAAGCAACTCCCTTAGAAAGAAATGAATATTCTCTTGGCAGGTAAATAAGAAACCTTCAAGGGAGGTTATGGCCTTGGGCCGGTAATCCTTCTGTGGCCATTGAGCTAAGGGAAAAGTGGAAACACAGGAAAATCTTTCCACGTGCAAGCAGTTCACTCTTACTCTTCACAGCAACATCAGAGCTCCTGTCCCCTGGCCTGGCCCTGGGCCACCCTGACCCGGGGGCCTCAGGCGTGGAGAAACTGAGCTCTTCCCTGTGATTCTGAGAGCTGGAGGGCGAAGCCCCAGAGGCAGGTATGGGACCGAGCTCAGGGAAGAGCCTGTCCCAGGGGGCAGAGGAGCGGAGTGACCCAGAGCAGGTGACCCAGAGACGGACTGCCTTGTCTGTGGGCCATGAGGAGAGGACCTGGAATGGGAGTCACACCATAGGTTGTCTCAGCCTTCCCGGTTAGACAGTGGGCCAGGGAATATATGTGGGGTAGTGGGGGGACCTTTCTGTTGGGTTGTGGGGGGCTGAGTAGGGAAGAACTGAGGAGAGAAGCCCAGGATGAAGTGGCTCGTGTTGCCACACCAAGCCAACTGCTCCGGAGCTAGGGAAGGGCCCCAAGCACCAGCCTGTGGGGGCCCTGGCCACTCACAGGGTGGGCAGGAAGGCCCGGAGCTAGCTACAACGGACGGGTTTCCGGCAGACACGGGGCGTCAGACCCAAGTCTCCTCCAAGTTATGCTGAGCCATGAGCTCTGGGTAGAGCAGCGCCAGAAGCTTCCAGGTGGAAGGGACTTGCCGTCCTTCCAGCCTGGGGCGATCTGCTCCACGATGGGAGAAGGAAGCCACTGATTTATGGGGACTCTCCTCCTCCTTGTAGAGACACCTGGCTTCTCTGGGGCCTTAGTCCCCCGGCTGCCCCAGACAAGACCAGACCGTTCCCAGGCAGTTCTCACCCATGTTCTCCTCACAGGCCGTGGCTGCCTGCAGCATGAGACGCTGACGCCATCCGACTGTCAGTAGGAGGACTGCCAGCCCCTTGAAGATCGGACTGCTCTTTTTGCTGGAGGAGGCTTCTGGAACAAGTCACAGTGACCTACACAAAGTAAACACTGAGTACATGATGCTAAAGAAATGTCTGCGGGGCGCCTGGGTGGCTCAGTTGGTTAAGCGACTGCCTTCGGCTCAGGTCATGATCCTGGAGTCCCGGGATCGAGTCCCGCATCGGGCTCCCTGCTCGGCAGGGAGCCTGCTTCTGCCTCTGACCCTCCCCCCTCTCATGTGCTCTCTCTCATTCTCTCTCTCTCAAATAAATAAATAAAATCTTTAAAAAAAAAAAGAAAGAAATGTCTGCGGTCCCAGAATGTTTTTAAATGTAATAACATCACATTAAATAATATTTCAGTACCAAAAAAAAAAAAATGTCTCTGGGATATGTGACCTCATTTTTCAGTGGAAGTTGCCCTAGACTGGAAAGTGCGTGTGGTGGGGGTTGGGGGGGCGGGTGGATTATGGCAGGTCTCAGATGATCTCTGTTACTCCCTGTACTTACACGTCACTGAAGAGATGCTGAGGTCACTGAGGTGTCATGGGTGAATCCAGAAGGAGCGCTGGGCTAGAGGCCCAAGAACCTCCCTCTGCCTCCCTCTTCTCTGAGGACCCCCTGAAAGATCACCCCTCCCTTTGTCTTCCCTCCTCCTCCTCTGGTTCCTCCTCTCCCTGTTTTTCTCTTTCTTTTCCTCCCTCCCTCCTTCCCTCTCTTTCTCCTCTCTCGCTCTCCCCCACCTTTCTTCATTCCTTCCACGCTTGGTCTCTAGATCTCATTCCTTCTCCTCTATCCCTCCCTCCTATCTATCCATCCATCCATCCGTGCATGCTCCTTCCTTCCCTCCTTCTGTCCTTTCTAAATGGAAGGATACAGCATCCCTTATGCCCCACACATAGCTCTAGGTTGCATTGCTGTGTGAAAGGCCATGGTCGGGTCGAGATGACAACACTTGAGCTGTGGGATATTATAGCCTTTGCCTCCTGTTTCTCGGCATCCACGTCACTCCCCGTCAGGCCCGAGTGAGACTTTTTCTGGGAAGAGTAGGTGGCTGGTTGGTTGAATTCGAGATGGGCAGGTGGTTGGTTAGGAGGCTGCGAAGGGACGGCGAGGGGCCACTGGGGCAGGATGATGGGAATCTGAGAAGGTTCCAGAGAGCAGGCAGAGGCCCCCATGGCAACACCCACCCTCGGATAGAGCCCTGAATGGCAGAAGGCAAAGCACCTCACTAGCTTGGAAGGAAGGCTGCTTGGGAAGGGGGTGTGGGCCTGGCTAACTGGGTCATCTCCTGCACTACTTCACTTCCAGAAGTACTTCCCAGAGCTAAAAAGAACATGGCTTCCCTCTGGAGCCAGAACAAGACCTTCCTCCTGGCCTATACCCACAGAAAGCACCCACGGGGCCTGCTTTCTGACAGAACTCGTCCCACGGAGAGGGAGGGCGGCAACCCGGCCCTTATTTGATATACGTATTGTATGCCAGGCACCATGCTGGCTACTTTTCTCTTCACCCTACCTGATTTCAAGCTCACAGGAAGCTTGCGAGGGGAGTATGTGTATCTGTCTCCCCACACTTCCTGTCTTAATTCCTTCACCCCTCCTCACCTGGGTTATGATTTGTATTTCCCAAACTCTTCTCTTTGCTTCGAGACTTTGGTTTTGTTCTGTGTATTTGTCTTTATAGACTGAGTTACATTTCAGACTATATTCAAACACACCAATGGTGGCCAAGAGTGCTGACAAATGACAGGCATGGTACCCAATGCCTGGATCCAAGACCATGAGGGAGCCCGTGAGTGCCTATCAGTCCCTGCCCCTTCTGTATTGCTACTCCTTCCTCTCTGACACCTGTCATCACCTTTGAGATTGATGGAACATGTACAGGAAACCAAGTCGCTTGGGCTGCACCCCATTACCGAGAAGCACCTCAGGTTCTGAGAAAAAGCAGCAACTGGAGATGCCAACTTGCTTCCTTCCGGCATCTGGCCTGCTTCATCCCCAGCCCCACGGTTACTCAGGTCCTGGCTGGGGCTGGGAGTCGAAGAGAGGAAAAGACGGGAAGACATGCTCCACTCAGCGGCACTAGGAAGCTGGAGAAACTGTGTCACGGATTAAGATGATACTCCCAAACCTACAGGCAGAACTCTGGGTAGTTCCCAGCCTTTTCTGGGGGAGGAAATCCTTAATTTATATTTTTAAAAGTAAACTCTACGCCCAACCTAGGGCTCGAACTAATGACCCCGAAATCAAGAATCACATGCTCTACCAACTGAGTCAGCCAGACGCCTCTTTCTGGTGGGGGGGCGGATGGGGTAGGAAGGGAGGAAATCTTTAAAGAGAGAATGCCAACTTTATTCACAAATGACTTGGGTCAAATACTTTCACAGGAATCCTAGCAAATGACTCATCGGCAGATTCCCGGCGCATTGGAATATTTAAAGGTTGTCACTGGTGATTTTTTTTTTTTCACCAAGTGTTAACGTTTGCTTTTTCCCTTCAAAGAGTATTAAAACCGTTGACTGTGTTATCAGAATGATAGCTGACTACCTGCAAAAAAGAATCCACATAAACCCACTTATAATCTGTAAGTCGCCTTCGGACAGAACCAATAAAGAGTTTGTAATACCCTGAAAAATAAAATAAAATGAAACAAAAGTTGTCATTGGGGGTGGCAGCAAGAGAGGAAACTTGGTGAAAACCAGTCCTCTAAAGGCAGAAAGATGATCTATGTCTGTTCGTCAGGATGTTGAGTTCAAGCCCAACACCAGTCCTAGCCGCCCCCCACCCCGCTTCCAATCTTGCTCCCCCAGACGCCCCCTCCACACCGCCAGTGGTCAACCTGCCCAACCCAAGTCCAACACCCTTCCTCTACTCCTCGCGCTGTCCTCCGTGTTCGGGCTACTGCCCGCCTTGCCCACCTCCCCTGCTCTGGGGCAGCCTTGGTCATGTGAGCAGGAACCTGGGGCCACAGGATCCCTGCTTCCTAATGCCAAGAGACCCCAACCTTTCTTTGTCTACTTGGCAAATCTCTGCTCACTGCTCACAGCTTAGTTCTGAGGTGACTTCTTGGGAGCCGCATTTTCTGACCCCCTCCTGACTTGGTCTGGACTGACCAGGTCTTCCCAACTTCCCCTGCACAAGCTCCGTGACTGCACTTGACTGTAATAGCATCTTTCCTCCTTCCCCCTCTGAGCTCCTTCTTACTCCGCTTTGCCTCTCAAGCAGCTGGGAGCTCTACAAATACTTGGTGAATGTGTGGATAGAAGAATATACGGGGCTGGGGGGAAGATGTGGTGATCCTGAGTCTTTGTAAGTCTGGGTCATGTGTCTAAGCTCCGAGCCCTAAGCCGAGCGAGTGAATCGGTGCGCAGGCAGGAATCACTGGCCTCTAGTGTTTGCAACTCTGCCTCCACCAAGCAGCCCTCCTGGTGAACTGGCTCTGCTTGGGAGGTCTGTGGGGTCCCTGGGGTTGGCAGGTGGGTGGGTTCTGGAATCAAGCTTCATGTCTGACTGCTGGGAATCATCCCCTGCCTGCAAACCATGCTTAGGTGGCTTGAGTCGGGCCATCCAATCCCTGGTGTGGGACAGCAGGAGGGATAACCCCGGTCCAAACACAGGAGGCAGGGAGAGGCACGTAAATGGGGATTTCAGGTGAGATGGTATGCTAATTGAACCTCATTTGGGGAGACTTGACCCTGGGTTTGTGGAGGGTCACTAAGGTGCCTTCTGGCCCCACGTGGATTAACTCAGCCTGGAGGCTAGACCATGAGAAGTCCCTCAGGCCAGGAGCCCAGCTGGAATTGGCTTTTCTGAATCAAGGATAGAGAAGTATCAATCCCTGGCAGTCTGAGCTCTCCGAGAGCTACTAAAGGGGTGAAGAGGTGGCTGCCTCCTGTCCCCCAAAAGCCCCTCCACCCGTTCCTGAACAGTTGTCCTACTATCTGAAAGTGCCTGGAAATGGGGCATTTCCAGGGTCCCGGGCCAAGAAGTGGTGACAAAAATTCTCTCTTTGACCAAACTCTACTCAACCTCCCCTGAACTTTTCAACTAGGTCTCAATCTTTTGACTTCTGTGTTCATCTGTCCGTTGTCCAGTTTTAGCAAGACTCCTGCTAAGTCAGTGTAGCCAGAATCCCCCACATCTGATCGCCCTCAATATATGATCAGGCTCCTTATCCCCCACCAGCCCTGCCCAGTGATGTGTGATCACCCCAGCCTGCCCTCAGCAAGAATCCTCATAGGTCAGTTCAGCCAGAATCCCCCTGACCCCTGACATTTCTTCTCAGTAATGTTCTATCCACAGAT
>NC_138385.1:70241546-70275338 GCF_054177405.1 Leptonychotes weddellii
CTCCTGCTAAGTCAGTGTAGCCAGAATCCCCCACATCTGATCGCCCTCAATATATGATCAGGCTCCTTATCCCCCACCAGCCCTGCCCAGTGATGTGTGATCACCCCAGCCTGCCCTCAGCAAGAATCCTCATAGGTCAGTTCAGCCAGAATCCCCCTGACCCCTGACATTTCTTCTCAGTAATGTTCTATCCACAGATGCACCCCCTCCCTGCTCCTTGGCTATACATTCCCACTTGCCCAAGCTGTATTCAGAACTGAGGCCGGTTCTACACTGGAGTTGCTTTTCCCCTATTGCAATAGTCCTGAATAAAATCTGTTTTCACCACTCTAACTACTGTCCGGCTCTGGTGTTTCTTTGACAAAGGCAGGTCCCTGCCCCTGAGACCCCAGGCCTCTGGCTTGCCCGTCCGATTTCCTCTGCCCGAAGGGGGGCCGGGGGGGGGGCGGGGGGTGAGCGAGGCTGGGCAGTCCCCACCGCAGCCGGGTTCGGTCCCTTCCAGCACCCCCACCCGGGACCACAGAGACCAGGATCTGCAAGGAGGGGCGCCTGGCAGCTAGGGGCGACAGCTCAAGATCAGCCGCAACGCCGGGAGGGGACCTGGACCCTGGCCGAGTCGCCAGCCGGCGCATCCGGGGCCCCCTCTCGGCCTGCTCCTTCCCCTGGGTCTAACGACAGCAGCCAGGTCCGCAAGGGGCTCCTCGGGCTGGGACCCCCCACATTAACAAGCGGACGGCTGGAGAGAGACACGGGAGGGAGGGCTGCGGCAAAATGGAGGAGGCGGCGGGGAGAAGGAGAGGAGGAAGAGCCCCCGCCCTCTCCAGCTTTACGGCGAGAACGGCAGGGGGCGCCAGAGACCGCTGAGGCCAAGGCCAAGTGCCACTGCGGCAAAGGCGCCCGCCGCGCTCTCCGCAGTGTGGAGGGCTGGCCTCCGCCTTCGGACTCTGGCCGCTCCGCCCCGTTCCGCAGCCTCGGCCCGGCGACCGTCGTGCGCACTCCGGGCTCCTAACCCGGGACCAGGGTTCGTAACGTGAAGCAGTAGCCCTCCTCCCTTCGTCAGTCCTCTCCTCCCCCGCCTCCTCCATCTTCTCCATCTTCTCCATCTTCTCGTCCATCTTCTCCTCCATCTTCTCGTCCGTATTCACCTGCCTCCCATAGATAGATGGTAGATAAATAGATGGTGTGTGTGTGTGTGTGTGTGTGTGTGCAGGTATCTATCCAGGCTTTATTTGTAAAAAGGGAAACATTTGAAATCACAGTTGGAGAGTAATAAATTACTGTAGATGGTCTCTCTAAAGATACTGTGAAGCCATTTAAAATATTGTTTCTCAAGACTATGTAGCATCACCGGAAAGTGATTTTTCATGTAATATTAAAGCAAAAAATGCAAAAATATACGTGGATCCCCATGTAAAAACAAAACAAAAACAAAACAAACGTTAACTATACGAAGAAAAAGAATGACAACAAATACTCCCCCCAAATATGAATAATGGTTTTCTGGAGGTAGAGTAATGCTCTTCCAGACCTTTCACGCTTGTAGAGTGTGTTTGAATTTGCACTAAAATAAAAGGAAGCCTTCTCTCTCTGCAAATAGAAGAAGCAAGCTGCATCACGGCTGTGGCTGGGCAGGAGGGGGAGCCTGGGCAGGGCGTGAGTTCGACACCGGGTCTCCTGAGCAAAACCATGGCTGGGTGGTCCTCCAGACCCTCCAGACCACCCCTACACAGCTCTGAAACCCGCAGTTCTTTGCCCCCCTTCCTCTGTGCCCAGGTATCTCATCCTTAAGATTCCCCCCCACACACACACACCCCCAAACCCACCCCCACAAACACAGAATCTTACTCTCAAGGCTTCTGGAAGTAATCTCCCGCTAACATTTCTCTGCTCCAAATATTTTTAAAATCTTTTCATTGGTCAAATGAATTGAAGACATCTATCCACGTCTGGCATTAGAAGCACGCACCTTTTGGCCCTGATTTACAGTTTCCCAGTAACTGCAATTTTCCCCATAGGTATGTGTATCAGACAAAGGAGGCAGTTGGCCGTTCCCAAATCCTCCTCACCTTGCTGATGGTGCTCAGGACCATCCATGCCCCTGAGCCCTGGGCCCAGAGCCCTAATGGGGAGTTCCCTAAATGGCCCCAGGGAACTTTTAGTGTAACGGATGGGATTGAAGTAAAAAGACATACAGGTAATATGTGCTGGGTACACATCTGCTGCTCAACAACTCTTTGTGGAATAAAAAATGCATTCACTGTCCACCGGTATAAGTTAAAACATTGGCAAACAGAGAAGCAAGATTCTTAAAATACGCATTTAATTTCCAAGTGTATAATACACTTTATAGTCATTTTCAGGCCCTACCCAGGCCCCTAAAAGTAATTTTCACTCGAGTATATTGGGCCCGGGATGGCAGGTAAGGAATTTGAAAGCAGCCCTGACTACTGCTTCCCACGCAGGTGCAGGAGGACAAACTTGGCATCTTCTGTCTGGATATGAAGGGGCTCTGTGTCTTCCACCTTCCTAACTCACTGGGACAGGCAGAGTGGTTTCACGCTGTGCCGGGGATCTGATTTACAGCCCTGGCTATGGTGGAGCTGAGATACAGCTCTTGACCGAGCTGCTGCGACGGCCGCCTTTTTGCCCAAAGCACACCTGCATGCTAGGCGGGGGCTCCCCAGGGGACGGGGCAGAAGGGACTGCAAAAGAAACTGGGGAAAGTAGCTTGAGAAATGGGAGCCACCCCTATTCAATCCCCCCCACTCCCCTTCTCCCTAGTCACACCCTCTCTTCCTGTGTTCTCTGCACCTGACGTGTCCCTTCCCTCTCAACTTGTCACCATGACTGGAATAAATGGAGGGATGAGTCAGGACCTGGCAGCGATGGAGGAGCTGGAGGGGAGGGGCTGGTCCTCTGGCTCTAACACTTCCCGTTACAAATCTGGCCCCTGCCTTCAGCCGCTAGACAGGTGGCTGGGAGGAGGGGACTGATGCGCCAAGAGTCGATGCTGGTCATTTTTTCTCCTCCTCCCAACTTTCTTTGGCTGTTATTTCTGCTTTATGTCCCAGATCGACCTGACATTCAGCCCCACTGCCCCAGGCACCCTTTCAGGACCTCTGTCCCCACCCCATTCACTGTACATCAAATTCTGATCCACAGTATTATTATGTATATCAGAATATACATATATATATATATATCAGAAACAAGAACAAATGGTGTTTCTCTAATTGTCAAAATTAAGGTTGAAATGGCATTTTTGAGGGGCGCCTGGGTGGTTCAGTCGGTTAAGCATCCGACTCTTGATTTTGGCTCAGGTCATGATCTCAGGTTCCTGAGATGGAGCCCCGTGCTGGGCTCTGTGCTGGGTGTGGAGCCTGCTTAGGATTCTCTCTCTCCCTCTCCCTCTGCCCCTACCCCCTCTCCCTCTCTGAAAAAAAAGAAAGAAAGAAAGAAAGAAAGAAAGAAAGAAAGAAAGAAAGAAAGAAAGAAAGAAAGAAAGAGAAAGAAAGAAATGGCATTTTTGAGTCCCATCTATTTAAAAGAAGGAATCTAACATGCATCTGATCATTGTTATACCCCTCTCAATTCTTGTTTTTTATTGTTTTTAATTAATCTAGGGGTTATGGCTCACATAGTTATCATTGTGCTATTTTATATAATAATCTTTTAAAAATATTTTTTTACGGGTGCCTGGGTGGCTCAGTCATTAAGCATCTGCCCTCGGCTCAGGTCATAATCCCAGGGTCCTGGGATCGAGCCCCGCATCGGGTTCCCTGCTCCGCAGGAGGCCTGCTTCTTCCTCTCCCACTCCCCCTGCTTGTGTTCCTTCTCTCGCTGTGTCTCTCTCTGTCAAATAAATAAAATCTTTTAAAAAACCCATTTTTAAAAGATTTTATTTATTTGGGAGAGAGTGAGTGAGAGAGAGAGATCACAAGCGGGGGGAAGGGGTGCAGAGGGGCAGAGGGAGAGGGAGAAGCAGACTCCCCTCTGAGCAGGGAGCCCGATGCAGGGCTCAATCCCAGGATCCCGGGATCCTGACCTGAGCCGAAGGCAGATGTTTAACCGACTGAGCCACCCAGGCACCCCTATATAATAATCTTTTGATCATATTTTGACATTTATTTTATAACTGGATTTAGAATTTTATAAACCATGATTATGTCTAACCAGCCTGAAGCTTCACTGGCCAAGCCCTGCCAGGACCAACACTTTGTCCAATAGGAATATAATGCAAGTCACGTAAGTAACTTTAAATTTTCTTGCAGCCACTTTATAAAATGTAAAAGGATATAAGTGAAATCAATTTAAAGAATATATCTCATTTAACCCATAATATCCTAAGTCATATCATTTTGACATGCAGTTGGTATGAGAATATTAATGAGATGTTGTACATTCTTTTTTCATACTAAATCATTGAAATCCCACATGTATTTTACGCATCTCAATCCTTGTGGCTAGCGGCTACTGTATTGGACAGTGTGAGTCTATGAATTCTCCATCCCTTTGCAGGCAGGATGAGGAATCAAATGAACTTAATTGGAAGATAAAATTCTAGCCTGTCATTTTCAGCCTATGTCATGTTAGGGAATAAGCACAACCAGTCACAGTCAAAATACTTGCAATTTTCTTTATTTCATAGATTCAGCGTGTTGAAACAGAAAGAATTGTAGCAGAGATTTACGAACTATGTCAACTATACCTGATTGTTTTATTACTCATTTTAATAACGATGACCATTTATTAAGCACTCACCTCATGCCAACTCATGTGTGTTTTATGGGCCTTCTGGAAGCACCCTGTTAAGCACATGGGGCTCTGGAGGCAGACTGCCTATGGATTAATCTTGATTTGATCCTTTATTAGCTGTGTTCCTTTGAATGAGGACATTGAATAAGGGCACTCCTGTTTTCTCAGGATTTTCTCAGGATAATAATGCCTAATGCATGGTTGCCGTGAGGATTACATGAGGTAATTCTTGATAAGACCTTACTCCACTGGGGCGCCTGGGTGGCTCAGTCAGTTACGCATCTGCCTTCGGCTTAGGTCATGATCCCGGGGTCCTGGGATCGAGCCCCATATCGGGCTCCCTGCTCAGCACAGAGCCTGCTTCTCCTTCTCCCTCTGCCCTCCCCCGCAGCTCATGCTCGCGCTCTCTCTCAAATAAATAAATGAATAGGATCTTAAAAAAAAAAAAAAAAGACTTTACCCCATTGCCTGGCTCATAGGAGCTCCTCAGTGAATGTCCACCTGCTGCTCTTAGTGTCCTACCCAACCCTTATGACAATCATGTCTATTTGAGAAGTAAGAAAACTGGGGTTAAGTGGCCTTCCCGGGGTTATGGGAGCTGTTAGACAATGATGGAACCGGTCTTTAAGCCTTTGTTACCCCGCCCCAGAATGTAGGGTTTTAACTCCCAGGATACTCCCTTCCCTGTCTCCACTCTCATCGTCAGCTGCATAAGTAGAAGAATCGGTTGCATATGATTTGGAATCTATTCAACACAGAGGCTTCTTATGGGATTTTAAGGCAACAATAAAGACAAATAATTGCAGAACCTCTCGGGAGTAACTTACTTCAGAAATTAAATAGAACAATTACATATAAGTCATTTTTATTGGCGGGACTTTGGGGTACATTTTTTTTTCTTTTTTTTTTTTAAAGATTTTATTTATTTGACAGAGAGAGATACAGCGAGAGAGGGAACACAAGCAGCGGGAGTGGGAGAGGGAGAAGCAGGCTTCCCGCGGAGCAGGGAGCCCGATGTGGGGCTCGATCCCAGGACCCTGGGATCATGACCTGAGCCGAAGGCAGACGCTTAACGACTGAGCCACCCAGGTGCCCCCATTTTTTTTTTCTAAATGTGGACATTTTCTAAATGTTTTACTTACAAATTTTTCTATTCATAGATCATTGTCCGTTAATTACAAACATTCAGAGTAAACAGAACAACAGAAAGCATTTTTAAAAGGAATCTGTGGGCACCTGGGTGGCTCAGTTGGTTAAGCGACTGCCTTCGGCTCAGGTCATGATCCTGGAGTCCCGGGATCGAGTCCCGCATCGGGCTCCCTGCTCGGCAGGGAGTCTGCTTCTCCCTCTGACCCTCTCATGCTCTATCTCATTCTCTGTCTCAAATAAATAAATAAAATCTTTAAAAAAAAAAAAAAAGGAATCTGTATTCCCATTACCACCATAAAATTACCAAGCTTCTTTTTTCTATGTATTTGTTAGGCCAACAACAGAGAAATAGACCAACGGTACAGGGTACTTATAGAGATGGAACTGGAGAGATGAAGCGTGTGTGAAGGTCAGCACATGGCACTGACCTCATCGGGTTTGGAATTATATTAAGCAGCAGGGGATGCTGAAAGCTAGAGGGTTAGCTTGGGATGGGCAGCTGATGGGAATGGGAGGGCAAGACCATTTGGATCTGGCTGGGGAGCAAGTGGTGCTTGAGATCCCCATGTGCGCTTTGCTATCTGGGGACATCAGGCTCCTGGGGAGTGACCCGTGCTTCATGTGTTCACATTCCCAGTTCCTGGCAGGCCGCCCTTGGCTCTGTCTCTCTCCCCTCCCCACCAATCCATCAGCCGGTCCTTCATGGTTCCGGGTTTTCAGATCCAGGGTACATACACACTCTTGTGGCTTCTTACCCCTGCCCGCACTTTTGCCATTTTCTTAGACCCTTTAAATCACCCAGTTTGAGGGTGCTGTCTGTTTTCTGCCAGGACCCTGACTGGCAGGATAGAAATAGCCTAGAAGTATTTTTCTTACTTATATTCTCTTCCCATTTGCATTTCACATACCTATTTTGGTATATTGTGTTGTCATGATACAACTGTTCTTTTTTTTTTTTTTTTTTCAGGTTCTACATGTTCTACTGTGTTGTCTAATGTACGTGTTCTGAAAGCGTGCCACGTGTCAATAACCTGCCCCATCCCCCACTGTCTGGAGTGGCCTTCATGGCCTTGGCCTTTGAGGAAGTATTTGAGTCCTGGCATGTGAGAACAACTGGCCTGGGTCCAGGGCCTTTTGCTGGGACATCTCGTAGGAGAACCACCAGATTATGGCCTCTTGGGGCGCCTGGGTGGCTCAGTTGACTAAGCGGCTGCCTTTGGCTCAAGTCCTGATCCCAGGGCCCTGGGATCTGCTTCTCCCTCCTCCCTCTGCTGCTCCCCCTGCTTGTGCGCTCGCACTCTACCTCTCTCTGTCAAATAAATAAGTAAAATCTTTAAAAAAAAAAAAAAAAAGATCATGGCCTCTTTTGTTCAGACCAGCTTTGGGCCGATAGTTGAGAATTTTGCAAGAAAATGACGTGACGTCATTTCCTTCCATATTTTAACTGGCATCTCTATACCAGCCATCACAAGATTTATGGTTGCAGCCCAGACCTTTCCTCTCAGCTTCAGTCTCCTTGGCATTGTTATCTGAATATTTTGCTGTTTTTACAGATACCTAAAAACTCAATATTAACCTCATTTAGCTCTTAGGATGTAAGCCTCAGAAGGCAGGGACTTTGTTTTTGTTTATTTGTTGTTTTACTCCTGTATAGTCAGTACCATAGGTTGGTTGCTCAATAAAAACTTGTTGAGTTCTGGAAAAATAAATGTATTGTTCCTTTTATTTATTTGAAGATTTTATTTATTTATTTTGAGAAAGAGAACATGAGCGGGGCTGGTGAGGGAAGAAGCAGAGGCAGAAGGAGAGGGAGAAGCAGGTTCCCTGTTAAGCAGGGAGCCTGACAGGGAGCCTGGCATAGGGCTTGATCTCAGGACCCTGGGATCATGACCTGAGCCGAAGGCAGACACTTAACCAACTGAGCCACCCAGGCGCCCCTGTATTGTTCCTTTCAGCCAAACTGTATCAGAGCATATTGCCATAACACAATTTACTTACAAAGATATATAGAGGGTTTTCCATATTTCAGGGTCTCTTGTGAATAATATTTCCCTAAGTTTTTTTAAGATTTTATTTATTTGAGAGAGAGGGAACGAGAGAGAGAGAGAGAGCATGAGAGGGTGGAGGGTCAGAGGGAGAAGCAGGCTCCCCATTGAGCAGGGAGCCTGATGCGGAACTTGAACTTGGGACTCCAGGATCATGACCTGAGCCAAAGGCAGTCGCTTAACCAATTGAGCCACCCAGGTGCCCCTCCCTAAGTTTTATACCTGTAATTTTTAGTGGTGTTGAGTCATTTCTAAAAGAAAAATTCTGAAACATGGAGCTAACATGCTAAATCCTGTGAACATTTGTATGGTAAATCATATGTATAGTCAAATTGTTTCCCAATGAGGATTAGGGAAAAAAAACCAACAACAAAGCAATGCTAGGCTGAAACACAGGGTTGTTTTTTTTTAAGATTTTATTCATTTATTTGACAGAGAGAGAGACAGCAAGAGAGGGAACACAAGCAGGGGGAGTGGGAGAGGGAGAAGCAGGCTCTATGCCAAGCAGGGAGCCTGATGCGGGGCTCGATCCCAGGACCCTGGGATCATGACCTGAGCCGAAGGCAGACACTTAACAACTGAGCCACCCAGTCGCCCCAACACAGGTGATTTTTAAAATATGTTTTAAAAATATCCCCATTAATAGAATCAGCATACCATCTTCTTTGCTTCCTTTTTTCTTCTTTCTCTCTTTCTTTCTTTTTCCTTTCTTTTTTCTTTCTTTCTTTCTTTTTTTTTTTTAGAAGAAGGCTGACTGCTCAGGTATCTGAGATGTCAGAGTAAATGTCCAACTACTCTGGAACCGCACGATAGACTACACACAAAACACTATGGTTGAATACTTATGCTTAGATGTCTAAAATGCCTAAGATCTTTCCAAAGTGAATTTCAGACAGGTCTTCCTTGAACATGTAAATAGCTTGTGTCTCAGAGATTTGAGAAAACAAATTCATGTAACTGTGAAATTTATGGGTAGCAGGGAACAGTCACAGAAATGTGCAAGCTCTTGTTACAAACAGCAACTATACCAGCAGTTTGTACTAGATAAGGATCCAGAGGAGAACTCCAGTATGTCTCCTTTACAGACTGGATTGGCTGGTAGATTCTAACATTGAAAGGTATCTACATTATATTGACAAGCAAAACAAAACAAAAAAAGTTTCAATACCCAAAGCCACTGGTCAATATTGGTATTACGAAAAGAAAAACAATGCCATATCATGTGTGTATAAATAAGTGCAATAAAAAATGCACACCATCTCCTATGAAGTATTCTTATCAAAATACAACACGTGAATCTGATCAGGCTTCTACCATCTGTTCACAGGAACTTCAGGGATAGAGGTACAAATTAACACCACAATGAAGATGCAGTGAGCTAAATCCGGAATGTGAAAAATTCTAGGCCAAGTGACCAGGATGGGTTTTTTTTTGTTTTGTTTTGTTTTTTTCTATTCTCTTTCTTTTTTAAATTTTATTATGTTATGTTAGTCACCATACAATACATCATTGGTTTTTGATGTGGTGATCCACGATCCATTGTTTTCGTATAACACCCAGTGCTCTATGCAGTACGTGCCCTCCTTAATACCCATCACTGGGCTAACCCATCCCCCCTCCCCCCTCCCCTCTAAAACCCTGTTTGTTTCTCAGAGTCCATAGCCTCTCATGGTTCATCTCTCCCTCCAATTTCCCCCCCATTTTCCCCTTCCTTCTCCTAATGTTCTCCATGCTATTCCTTATGTTCCACAAATAAGTGAAACCATATGATAATTGACTTTCTCTGCTTGACTTATACATCAACATGGATGGAACTGGAGGAGATTATGCTAAGTGAAATAAGTCAACCAAGTGACCAGGATGTTTTGACAATTAAAAGACAAGAATAAAAGAGAAGGAGGGAATGTGTTATTGATTAAAAGACACTTAAGAGGTGTATTAACTGCATGCAATGTGGACATTCATCCTTATTTGAACAACCCAGTTGTAAATAAGAGACATATGAGACAATCAGGGAAATTTGAACACTGATAATATTAAGAGATTTTTGGTAAATTTTTGAACATGTTAATGGTATTGTGGTGATGTTATTAAAACAAAGGGTCCTTATGTTTTAGAGACACATAATACAGTATTTATTTATTTATTATTTTTCATAATATAGTATTTATTGACAAAATGTTATAGTGTCTGGGACTTACTCTTCAATAGTCAATTGTGGAGTTGAAGTACAGATAAAATAAGTTACGTGTCGATAGTTGTTGAAGCTGGGTGACAGATAAATGAGAGATTATTTTACTAGCATTTTCTCTTTTTTGAATTAAAAAAATATTTTTTAAAGTAGGCTCCACGCCCAATGTGGGGTTTCAACTTACGACCCTGAGATTAAGAATCACATGTTCTACGAACTGAGCTAGCCAGGTGCCCCTAGCATTTTCTCTTGTATATAAGTTTGAAGGTATCTATAATAAAAAATAATAAACACTTTTGGGGTGCCTGGGTGGCTCAGTCGGTTGAATGTCTGACTCTTGATTTTGAACCCCAGGTCCGAGTCTGGCTCCATGCTCAGTGGGAAGTCTGCTTGAGATTCTTTCCCTCTGCCCCCCTCTCTCAAATAAATAAATAAGTAAATAAATCTCTATAAAAATAAATAAACACTTTAAAAAAATTTTTTTTTAAGATTTTATTTATTTGACAGAGATACAGCGAGAGAGAGAACACAAGCAGGGAGAGTGGGAGGGGGAGAAGCGGGCTTCCTGCAGAGCAGGGAGCCCCAATGCGGGGCTCGATCTCAGGACCCTGAGATCATGACCTGAGCCCAAGGCAGACGCTTAACGACTGAGCCACCCAGGCACCCCAAATAAACACTTTTAAAAGTAGGTTTCAAAATAATGCATAATATTAGAGATTTTTGGAATAATTTTGGGCTATTTAGGCAAAAGACAGGCTGGGAAGATACATACAAAAACAATAGCAGGGGGCGCCTGAGTGGCTCAGTCAGTTAACCATCTGACTCTTGATCTCAGCTCAGGTCATAATCTCAGGGTTGTGAGATCGAGCCCTGCCTTGGGCTCCACCCTGGGCGTGGAGCCTGCTTAAGATTCTCTCTCTCCCCCTCTTCCTTTGCCCCTCTTCCCCTCTAAAATTTTTTTTAAAAATAAAAAATACACAAGCCAGGAAAAAAAAAAGAAATAAAAGGCATCCAAATAGGAAGAAGTAAAATTGTCTTTGTTTGCAGATGATATGATGTTATATAGAGAAAATCCTAAAGACTTCACACACACACACACACAAACCTGCTAGAACTGATCAATGAATTCAGTAAAGTTGCAGGATACAAAATCAGCATACAGAAAACAGTCGTGTTTCTATACGCTAATAACAAAACACCTGAAAAAGAAATGAAGAAAACAATTTTATTCACAATAGCATCAAAAACAACAAAATACTTAGGAATAAATCTAACCAAGGAAGTGCAAGACCTGTACACTGAAAACTATCAGACTTTGATGAAAGAAATGGAAGAAGACACAAATAGGAAGAAATATTCGTGGATCAGAAGAATTAATATTGTTAAAATGTCCATATTACCCAAAGCATTCTACAAATTCAATGTAATCCCTATCCAAATTCCAATGGCATTTTTCACAGAATTAGAACAAATAATCCTAAAACTTGTATGGAGTCATAAGAGACTCCGAATAGCCAAAGCAACCTTGAGAAAGAAGAACAAAGCTGGAGGCATCACACTTCCTGATTTCAAACTATACTACAAGGCTGTAGTAATCAAAACAGTATGGTAGTGGCATTAAAAATAGACACATAGACCAATGGAACAGAATAGAGAGCCCGGAAATAAACCTGTGCATAAACAATCAACTAGTATTCGTCAAGGGAACTGAGAATACTCAAGGGGGAAGGAGTGTCTCTTTAATAAATGGTGCCACAAAAACTTGATACCCACATGCAGAAGGATGAAAGTGGACCCCTGTCTTCCACCGTCACAATAATTAACTTGAAATGGATTGAAGACTTAAATTTAAGACCTGAAACAGTAAAACTCCTAGAAGAAAACAAAGGGAAAAAAGCACCTTAACATTGGTCTCAGCAAAGATTTTTTGGATATAACAGCAAAAGCATGAGCAACAAAAGCAAAAATGAAGAAATGGCACTATTTCACACTAAAAATCTTCTGCACAGCAAAGTAAGTGATCAAACAACATGAAAAGGCAACCTCAGAAATGGAAGAAAATGTTTGTAAATGATATATCTGATACGGGGTTGTATCTAAACTTTATACAGAACTCATACAACTTAATAGCAAAAAAAAAAAAAAAAAGAAAGAAAAAGAAAAACCAACATCCCAATTACAAAGTGGACAGAAGAACTGAGTAGACAGTTTTCCACAGAAGATACACAGATGGCCAGCAGGTACGTGAAAAGGTGCTTGACATCACTCATCATCAGAGAAATGCAAATCAAAACCACAATGAGCTATCACCTCCCAGTAGTTAGAATGGCTGTCATCAAGAAAACAAGGGATGAGAGTGGGTGAAGATGTGCCAAAAAGAGAACCCTCGTGCACTGTCAGTGGGAATGTAAACTGGTACAGCCTATAGCAAACAGCATAGAGGTTCCTCAAAAAATAAAAAATAGAAATACCATATGAGCTAGCAATCCCACTTCTGGGTATATAGCCAGAAGAACTGAAATCAGAATCTTGTAGAGAGACATCTGCTCCCCCACGTGCACTGCAACATTATTCACAGCAGCCAAGATATGGAAACAACCTAAGTGTCCATCAGTGGATGAATGCTTAGAGAAAGTGTGATATATATATATGATATATAATGGAATATTATTCAGCCGTGAGAAAGAAGGACATCTTGCCACCTGCAACAACATGGATGAAATTTAAGGGCATTATGCTAAGACAGAAGAAGACAGCTAGTGTATGATCTTACTTGTATGAGGACTCTAAAAAAGCCAAACTCATAGAACCAAAGAGTAGAATAGTGGTTACCAGAGGCTGGAGGGGTGAGGGAAATGGGGTGATATTGGTCAAAAGGTACAAACTCCCAGTTAGAAGATGAACAATTTCTGGGGATCCAATGTACGGCATGGTGATTCTAGCTAATGATACTGTATCATATACTGTAATGTGGCTAAGAGCATAGACCTTAAGTGTTCTCACTACAAAAAAGAAATGGTAACTATGTGACAGGATGGAGGTAGTAGTAGCTACTGCTATGGTGGTAACCATTTTGCAACATATAAATGTATCAAGTCAACATGTCCTACACTCACCCTAATGGTACACAGTGTTACGTGTCAATTATATCAAAGCTGGGGGTAACAACCTGCTTAGGATGGGTATAGTATTTCTTAAAGAAAAATCACAAAAGTACAGTCTATAAGACAAAAATTTGGTAAATATCATCTATTTCAGAAGAATTTCTGCTCAATTAAGGGGCCCATAAACAAAGTTAATAGACATATGAAAAATCAGGAGTAGATATTTTAAATGTCTAACACCAACCAAGGACAATATCTAGTATATACAAGGAACTTCTGCAAATCAGTAGCCACAACGAAAAGGTAGGAACTCCAATCGAAAAATAGGCAAAGCATATGACAGGCAGTTCATAAGAGAGATGCCAAGAAACATATGAAGAGATATTTGAGCTTTTTAATAGAGAAGTGTAAGTTAAAACAACTGTGATATAGGGACGCCTGGGTGGCTCAGTCGGTTAGGCATCTGCCTTCGGCTCAGGTCATGGTCATGGGGTCCTGGGATCGAGCCCTGCTTTTCCCTCTTCCTCTGCCCCTCCCCCTGCTTGTGCTCTCTCACTCTCTCTCAAATAAATAAATAAAATCTTAAAGAAAATAAAATAAAGTGTTTCTTATTGTGGTAAAAAAACACATCACAGGGGCGCCTGGGTGGCTCAGATGGCCAAGCATCTGCCTTCGGCTCGGGTCACAATCCCAGGGTCCTGGAATGGAGCCCCACGTCTGGCTCCTGGCTCAGCGGGGAGCCTGCTTCTCCCTCTCCCACTCCCCCTGCTTGTGTTCACTCTCCCTCTGCCTCTCCCCCGCTCGTGCTCTCTCTCTCTCTCTCTCTCTCTCTGTATCTCTGTATCTCGAATGAATAAATAAAATATTTGGAGGAAAAAAAACCCACATCACATAAAATTTACCGTTGTAACCATTTCAGGTGCACAGTTCAGTGGTGCTAAGTACATACACACTGTAGGGCAACAGAGTTCAAGAACTTTTTCATCTGGCAAAACTGAGACTCAGCCCTCATCAGACAACAGCTCCCCATTGCCTCCTCCCCCAGCTTCTGGTAACCACCCTTCTACTTTCTGTTTCTATGAATTTGACTACTTTAGATCCCTCATGAAAGTGGAATCATCCAGTATTTGCATTTTTGTGACTGATTTATTTCACTTAGCATAATGTCCTCAAGGTTCACCCACGTTATAGCCTGTGCCACAATTTGCTTCCTTTTTAAAGCTGAATAATATCCCATTATATGTATATACCACATTTTGTTTCTCCACTCATCCATCCGTGGGCATCTGGGTTGCTTCTACCGCCTAGTGATTGTGAAGAGTGCTGCTACGAACGAACATGGGTATACATGTCTCTATTGTTTTGTCTTTTCCAGAATGTCATATAGTTGGAACCATACAGCATGTAGCCTTTGCAGATTGGTTTCTTTCACTAAGAAATATGTATTTAAAGCTCCCCCATGTAGGGGCGCCTGGGTGGCTCAGTGGGTGGCTCAGTTGGTTAAGCATCTGACTTTTTTTTTTTAAGATTTTATTTATTTATTTGTCAGAGAGAAAGAGAGAGAGAGAGAGCACAAGCAGGAGAAGCGGCAGGCAGAGCAGGCAGAGGGAGAAGCAGGGTCCCCGCTGAGCAAGGACCCCGGGATCATGACCTGAGCTGAAGGCAGCTGCTTAACCGACTGAGCCACCCAGGCATCCCTAAGTGTCTGACTCTTGATTTCAGCTCAGGTCATGATCTCAGGGTCTTGAGATCAAGCCCCACATTAAGCCCCACATCAGGCTCTGCACTGGGCTGAAGCCTACTTGGGATTCTCTCTCTCTCAGTCTCCCTCTGCCCCTTCCCCCACCTCTAAAAAAATAAAATAAAATATAAAAAATAAAAATAAATTTTTAAATTTTTAAAAAAGAAAAGAAAGTTCCTCCATGTCTTTTCATGGCTTGATAGCTCATTTTTTTATGAGACTGACGCGTTGCCCACTGCGCTAAGAAGGCACCTTAGCTCATTTTTTTTAATAATTGAATAATATTCCATTGTGTGGATGTGCCATGGTTTGTTTTTTTCATTCACCCTTTGAAGGACATTTTGGTTGCTTCCAGTTCTCAGCAATTGTTATTAAAGCTACTGTAAACATTCCTGTCTAGGTTTTAGTATGGACATAAGTTTTCAACTTATTTGGGTTAATACCTGGGAGCACAATGCCTAGGTCGTATGATAAGGTTATATTTAGCTTTGTAAGAAAGTGCCAAATTCTTCCAATAAGGCTATACCATTTTGCATTCCCATCAGCAATGAATGAGAGCTTCCATTCTGGTGAAGCTTCCATATCTTTGCCAGAATTTGGTGTTGTCAGTTTTTGGATTTTAGCCATTCTAATAGGTATATAATGGAATTTCACTGTGGTTTTAATTTGCAATTCCCTGAGGACATATGACATTGAACATCTTTTCATGTGCTTTTTTGCCAACTGTATATCTTCCTTCGTGGTTAATTTTCTGTGGGGCATTAGTGATGGGAATCTGTGGCTGTCAGTGATCAGTGGACTTCAGCTATTCTTACTGTGTAAGAATCTATGCAGCAATTTGCTGTCTGTTGAGTCTGAGGAAGAAGTCCCTGGATGTCAGTTTAGTCGTCTCTTGGATCAGTGATTTGGGATCTGTTGATGTCAAGTGATGAAGATCTGTGAGGGTCAAGAAAATGGAGCTCTGTTGCTTAAAGCAACTGAGGGCCTGCAAGAGAGTTATTGATTGGGGGGTGGGGAATGTGTAGGTGAATAAGTGGGAGGCCTATGGGTTAGTGATTGTGGTTGTCTGCAAGGTAGTGTGATTAGAGGGCATCTGGGGTGTGGGTGCTCTCGAGGTCGATTATTAGGGGCTATATCACCAGTCACTATGGGTGGCTTATGTTCTATGGGGTCTGTGTGGGCCTTAGTCTCATGAAATCTATGTCTCTTAGTGATTAAGAGTCAGTAATTAAGAGGTTTGGGGGTCAAGCAAGTGGATTTCCTAGGGTACCTAGATGGAGGCAACTCTAGATCAGTAGTTTTCAACCAACACCAGATTCTGGGGTCAGCAATGCTGAGCATATGATGCAGTGATTAGGAGGCTTTGGATATCAGCAGATGGAGCATTCTTGGAGGTCATTTCCTGGATGTGTAACGGATCACTGAGTGACTCACAGCCCAGCAATGGCAATGACTGCATCCCTACGAAATAGTTACTGAGAAATCAAATATATAATCCCCCAAACACTCGGAACAACCTCATTGTGAAAACTAAAGTGTCTCCAGACATTGCCAGATGTCCTTGGTGGGGTGTGTACGGCAAAACTGCCCCCTGCTGAGAATTACGGGTCTAGAAATAAGGCCAAAGAATCACACTGAATATAAATGATTAGCCTCACCCCTAATAATGATAGAGAATCTCAGAATGGGTATACGAATGAAATACGGCTATACTGAGAGTGGAAACACTTAATATGAAAGGATAAAATGGATGAAGTGTTTTGTAAGCATGTTGGGTCTGGTTACATAGCTCGCTGTTGGCCTGCCCTTTCCAATTTGGGGAAATGACTGGCTTTCTAGAGGTTAAAGGTCATGGAAATGCCGTTCTGAAATTCCGAGGAAGGTGATGGGGGTGCGTAGTTGTATTCAGAAGAAGCGTGTGGTTGATGGGAAAGTGTGGGGTCCTGATCTTGCTGTCAGCAAGTACTAGACGTTCTGTTGTGAGGATGTCCGCAAAAAGACAAGCTTCCTGCCCCCTGTGGACGGTCTTGATTCTAATTTGAGGTTTTGACGTGGGTGGCAGGCATGCTGCTTTCTTCTATTATTTTTGCTTGTATAAAACTTAAGGGAGATGTCTGCTTCCGGCAGGATCAAGCTGGTGCGTTCTCTTCCCAGAAAGCAACTCTAAAAGCTGGAGGGAAAAAAACGGTCAAAAAAACCACCACTTGGGTCCCCCCAGAATTAGACTAAATGCATACTACAAATTTAGAAGTGTTTTACTCATCAAAACGGTTCAGCTGTGGCTCAGAGCAGCGTCGTTCGTGGTGTTTTGTTTTTTGTTTTTTATCCAGTGGGGGTCCCGTCCCTCCTCCAGCCCTGTTGATACAGTCGTTCAAACAGGGCCAAGCAGAGAAGGAAAACAAGTTTTACTGCAGCTGCTAGGGATGGCCAGCGTGATTTGGAGCATGGCCAGCTTAAGTGACTCTCTCAGCAGCAAGCAAAGGGAGGGCGCGCAGCAGTGCCGTTAGCCAGACCTGACAGCCTGTTGGGGGCAAGCAATGCACCGATCTCCTGGGAATTGAACTTGGACATCTCGGAGGTGAGACATCCATAGGAGACCTGATAAACTCACTCCCTATGTCTTGGGCAGACTGGGGCCCGTACCCATGTGTAGCAGAGCTCAGAGCAGACCCAAATCACCCACGTAGCTCTGGCTTACTGAGCCTGTGTGTGCCCAGAAGACACGAGCAAGCCCCGTGAAAAAAATAAAAGCCAGGGCCGGCTTGTCAAGGGCCTGAGGTTTGCATGTACTCTCCAGCCATAAAGCGAAGTCAAACACGGCTTGACCCGTTTTCACACAGACAGGGGGTGACCCCTCGAAAGCCACCTTAAGGAAAAACAAACAAACAACAACCCAGCAGAATCATCAGTGGCTGCACATTGCAGGGGAGACAGACGTCAGAGATTTAGCTTGGCTATAAAGCCTGAGCGAAATGCATGGACCAGCTATTTGAGAGCTCTGAAAAGTAACCCGAGGACGAACCCCGAGTTCGAGGTACTGTTGAGATGGTGGTGAGTTTACCACCTTTTTTCTCCTCCAGGATGCTCCAGCTTGAAGTAAATGCAGTCGAAATGGGAAGTGAAGACTGTGGCATAGAAAGGGATCCGGGAGAAGCCCTTTAGTTGTGGCGCGAGCAATAGAAAAGAGAATGCCTAAGGCTCAGAGAGAGTGTGGAAATCCCCCACCATTTTATTTTTACTTTCTCTGGTCTTCTGTGCCCAGGGCTCTAAGCAATGTTGTGGTGTGACCAGCGGTGGCCAAAGGAGACAGACCCAGAACCCGGAGGGAGGGAAACCGGCCTTTCCAGAAGGTGGGGCTGTGGGCCCAGGAGGGAGAGACCTCCCTCCCTCCCTAGAGTGAAGAACTTGGTAAAGCAACCCCATAAAACGATTTATGAATTCCAGAGGTCAGTAAACTTGTTCCGTAAAGGGCCAAGCAGTAAATATTCTAGCTTTCGTGTACCATACACGCTAGACAACTCGGCCATTATTCCAGAAAAGCTACCAATACATGAACAAATGAGTGTGTCTCGTTCCAATAAAACTTTATTTACAAAAACAGGCAGCAGCCTGGTTTTGGCTCACAGGCTATAGTTTGCTGGCCTCTGCCGTAGAGGAATGAAAACTTACATGCACAGCGAACATGAATGTTGATCACAGCCTTATCCATAATAGCCCCAAACTGGAAACAACCCAAATGTTTCTCAATGAGTAAATGTGTAAACAAACTGTGATACATTCATACAATAGAACATACAACCATGCTGAGTATACTCAACAATAAAAAGAAATGAACCGGGGCACTTGGGTGGCTCGGTTGGCTAAGCGTCTGCCTTCGGCTCAGCAGGAAGCCTGCTTCTCCCTCTCCCCCTCCCCCTGCTTGTGTTCCTGCTCTCGCTCTCTCTCTCTCTGTCAAATAAATAAAATCCAAAAAAAAAAAATGAACCATTGATACATGCATCAACATGGATGAATTTTAAAGTATTATGCTGAGTGAAAGAAACCAGGCTTAAAACGTTAAGTACTAGAACCTGAATGAATGTTCCTGATTATCTCATTTATATGGCATTCTAGTAAAAACAAAACTAGAGGGATGGAAACAGATCAGTGGTTGCCAAGGGTTGGGATGAGGGAGAGGTTTGGTTACAAAGGAGAAGCATGAGGGAATTTTTTAAGACAGGAAACTCGTGTATACCGATTTCGGTGGTGGTTACGTGAATCAATATATGTGTTCAAACTCATTGAACTGTACACTAAAACAAGTAATTTTACTGTATGCAAATTTTAAAATAATAATATCCTTGCATAAGAAAAACTAAAATACACTCCAGGTGGACAAAAATGCTGGCTATAAAAATGTTGGATGAACATTACTAAATAATCTCAGCTTGTAGAAGGCTTTTTACAGTAAGATATAAAATACAAAAGCCAGAAGGAAAAATATTGACAAATATTACCACATCTAAGCTCAAAATTCTTTTTTTCTTTATCTTTTTATTGTGTAAGTTCAAAATTCTTGCACAATA
Source organism: Leptonychotes weddellii (assembly GCF_054177405.1). NCBI lineage: Eukaryota > Metazoa > Chordata > Mammalia > Carnivora > Phocidae > Leptonychotes > Leptonychotes weddellii. Next base: position 70,261,097 of record NC_138385.1, read on the forward strand.
GATCATGAATAACATTGAGAGATAAGTCACAAAAGTATAATGAAGTTTAATATCCAAAATCAAGAATTCCAACCAACCAACGGGAAAAAGATTTTTTTAAACCCAGTAGAAAAACCAGTAAGTTATATGAATAGGTGATTTATGAAAAAGAAATACAATTGTCCAATCAACTTAGGAAATTCTGCTCAACACAAGAGAAGTACAAAGGTATTTAGCGACATGCAAATTAAAACAAATATAAGATTTAGTTTTGTTTGACTTAAAGAGTGATACTATCCAACATTGGAGAGAGAGTGTATAATCAGCAGAATCATCCACTCATAAACATGCTCTGGTTCTGCCTTTTGGAGGATAATTTGGCAGTTTTTTTAAAATAAAGATTTATTTATTTTAGAGGTGGGGAGGGGCAGAGGGAGAGAAGACTCTCCAGCAGACTCCCCACTGAGCACGGAGCTCCACGCGTGGGGCTCGATCTCACGACCCTAAGATCATGACCTGAGCCGAAATCAAGAGTCAGACGCTCAACCGACTGAGCCACCCAGGGGTCCCTAATTTGGCAGCTTTATTAAAATTAGTAGTGCCCATCTTTGTCCTAGGGATTCTATTTCTAGATATCCATTCTTCTAATAAAAGATTCACATGGATACCCACAGAATCATGTACCAGGGAATCTGCTGAGCATTCCAATGAAAACTTAAAAGTGACCTAAAATTTCACTGATAGGGAAATGGCTGAACAATGGCATTCCCCTACCATGGAGTACTGACAATGTAGCAGTTAAAAATGATGAGGTAGTGAGTATATTCACTTCCTTTTGCTGCTGTAACAAATTACCACAAAGTTTGTGGTTTACAACAACAAAAAGTTACTATCTTACAGTTTTGGAGGTTGAAGGTTCTAAATGGGTCTCACTGGGCTAAAATCAAAGTGTTCGCCAGCCTGCATTCCTTCTACGGGTTCTAGGGAAAATTCATTTTCTTGCCCTTTCTATCTTCTAGAGGTCACCTACATTCCTTGGCCTACGATCCCATTTTTCATCTTCAAAAGATCAGCATAGAAATCTCCCCCCCCCACCCTTCTACTTCTCTCTCTTTAAACAACAAAAAACAATTTTTTTATTTCTCTGTTGAGAATGCCTGTTTTGGGGGGTTTTTTCTTAAGTTTACTTATTTTTTTCAGTAATCTCTATGCCCAATGTGGGGCTTGAACTCACGACCCCGAGATCAAGAGCTGCATGCTCTACCAACTGAGCCAGCCTGGTGCCCCTGCTTCTCTCTTATAAGGACCCTTGTGATTATATTGGGACCACCCACATAAGCCAGAATAATCTCCTTGTTATAAGATAATTAATCTAATCATATCTGCAAATCCCTTTTGCCATGTATGGTCACATATTCCTAGATTCCAGGGATTTTGATGTGGATATCTTTGAAGGAGTCATTATTCTGAATACCACAGGTAGCTTTATATGTATCAATATGGAAATCTCCCAGATCCATATTCAACCTATGTTTTTAATTGGAAAAGCAATTGGCAGAAAAATAAGAATATTCCCATAAAAGGAAAAAACACAAACTACGCATTTTTCTATGTACAATATATATGTAAACGCACAGAAAATGGTCTGGAAGGCTATCCAGTAAGCTGACCCACAGCAGTGACCTCACTGGATTCTAGGATTGGAGTGGGTGGTCTAGTGTAGGACAATGAGTTCAGATTGGGGCAGGTCAGAAAGCCTCAGAAGAGATTTTTTTCAAGATTTCTTCAAGAGCTTTCATCAAGCAGATGGAATGAATAACCTATGTTTATTATTTGCAAGCATGGACTCGAGGCCAGATTACCTGGATTTGAATCCCAGCACTGGCTCTTTCTAGCCTGTGATTTGGGGTGATATGAGATAATAGAAAAAATACAGTTTGGTTTCTGCTCCCAGTTCCTGGCACAGACCTCCAAAACCCCTTGTCATTTCCTCGATGATAAGAGCACTAGAAGCACCTTTTGTTCTATTTGTTCTTTGACCCTGCTTCCCGACACAGGGCTCCTGAAACTCTTGTAATTTCCTGGGTGATGGGAGTGTCTTTTGTTCTAATGAGGCAACTGTAGGTGGTCTCCCAGATGAGGGCTGGTCACTGGAAAGACCAAGCCGTGATTAGACGCTTGGGATTTTTTCACCCCACCCCCCATTCTCTCCAAAAGGGAGAAGGGCTGGAAATGGAGTTAATGAGCAGCCATGCCTAAATGATGAAGCCTCCATAAAATCCCAAGAGGATGGGGTTCAGAGAGCTTCTGGGTTGGTGAACACGTGGAGGTGCTGGGAGAGTGGCCCCTGGAAGACAGCACGGAAGCTCCGCCCCCTTTCCCCAAACCTAACCCTACCAGTCTCTTCCATATGGCTGTTCATCTGTATCTTTTATCATATTCTTTTATAATAAACCAGTAAATGTAAATAAACTGTTTTCCGGGGGCGCCTTGTGGCTCAGCTGGTTAGGCAACTGACTCTTGATTTCGGCTCAGGTCATGATCTCAGGGTCATGAGATCGAGCCCTGCATGGGGCTCCGAGCTCAGCAGGAAGTCTGCTTGGGATTCTCTCCCTCTCCCTCTACCCCTCCCCCTGCTCACTCTCTCTCTGTCCCTCAAACAAACAAATAAATAAGTAAAATCTTAAAAAAAATTAACCATTTTCCTGAGTTCTGTAAGCCACTCTAGCAAATTAATCAAACCCAAAGAGGGGCTCATGGGAACCTCTGATTTATAGCCCATCAGTCAGAAGCACAGGTGACAACCCAGGACTTGGGATTAGCATCTGACGAAAGGGAAGGGGGCAGTCTCGTGGGACTGAGCCCTTAACCTGTGGGATCTGACATTCTCTCCAGGTAGATCGTGTCGGAATGAGTTAAATTGTAGGAGGCCCCCTCTAGTGTCACAGACAATCACTTGGTGTGGGGAAAACCCTCCACGCATTTGGTGACCAGAAGTGTCAGAGGTGAAGTGTTCTGCAGAGCGCCTTCGTGGCTCCGTCGGTTAAGCGTCTGCCTTCAGCTCAGGTCATGATCCCACAGTCCTGGGATCGAGCCCCGTGTCAGGCTCCAGGCTCAGCAGGGAGCCTGCTTCTCCCTCTCCCTCTGCCTCTGCCCCTGCTCATGCTCTCTCTCTCTCTCTCTCTATCTCTGCCAAATGAATAAATTTTAAAAAATCTAAAAAAAATAGTATGGGGGTTCCCCAAAAGATTGAAAATAGAACTACCATAAGATTCAGTAATTCCACTACTGGGTATTTACCCAAAGAATATGAAAACAGTAATTCAAAAAGATATATACACCACTGTGTTTATTGCAGTATTATTTACAATAGCCAATATATGGAAGCGACCTAAGTGTCCATCGATTGATGAACGGATAAAGAAGGGGTAGATATATACATTGGGACAATACTCAGCCATGAAAAAGGATGAGATCTTGCCATTTGCAACAACATGGGTGGACCTAGAGGGTATAATGTTAAGTGAAATAAGTCCGTGAGAGGGGTAACCTTGATATAACCTGATTTCTGTAATTAGTAACCTTAATCTGTAATTTCTGTAATTTCTGTAACCTAATCTGTTTCTAATTTTCTGATGTCATTTTGTTTCTTGCTATGCCTTCTGTTTACAGTTCAAACTGTCCTGGTGTTAATATTCTCTCTCTCTCTCTCTTTTCCCTGATGCTAAATTTTACCAGTTTATTTGGCCATTTTGTTACAGGGCATCTTAGAAAAATCCTAAAATTCAATGGAAAACAAAGGAGGCAATAATAAACTGATGATGAAGTGACAAACCACCAGGAACTTGTTCATTTCTGTCCGTGTCACAGGACACCCGCCACGTGGTGCTCACTCTCAGCAGAAAGATAGTGATCTGTCTCAGGGGCATTGAGTCTGCCCTCCGTGCTCCTGTGACCCACCTGCCCCTCCCCTGAGGCCCTGGTGACAGGTCAGGGCTGTCTCCTCACTGAGCGAATTCCTGCCCCTGGAGTCCTTTCTCTCCTCACCTCACACAAGCTGCCACGTCCCTCTGCAGCCAGGACCGAGGACCACTGGGGAGAACTCCCGTTAGCTGGCATGTTTCCGCTGGGCCTCAGCTCCCGGGCTCTCTTGCTGATGACTCTGCTCTTCCCAGGAGCTCGAAGCCAGCCAGGCAGCCGGGGACTCAATCAGGGCTGCTGGGGCCGGGAGGTAGGTCCTGCAGCCTCCGCTTCGGGGTCTGCCCCAGGGGCTCTGCAGAGACTCCAAGAAACCCTGGAGAGCCAGTGTGCACGTGGTCAGTCACCATTCACCCCACAAAATTTTAACACGTACTGGATAGGAGGTGGTATCAAGGGATTGTTACCTTTGTGAGGTGTATAAGGGTCTTGTGGTTATGTACAGACAAGCAGTATTTGTTTATTAAAGATATACACTGAAGTATTTATAGGGGAAATAACATCTGGGATTTTCCTTGAAAATGCTCCAGCAAGGGTGAGATATACCAATGTCTGCAACTTATTTCGCAATGCATCAGTAAATGAGGTAGATTGAGCCACGCAACAGCAAAAGGCAGCAAGATGGTGATGAGCAGGGGCCTCTGCTCATTCTCAGCTTCAGGGAGGAGCAGAGGGAGTACCCTACAGGTGTCCACAAGCGGAAGTTGGAGCAGAAGGAGGCTGTTATCCTTAATGCAGTAGCAGTTCAAGGCGCCGAAGCTCTGGGAGGAGCACCCCTGGGAATTCTTGCAGATGCTGGCAACGAGAGGAAGCTCTGGGAGCGGCAGATGAGCCGCAGGGGCTGGTGATCACAAACACAGAGTTGGTGCAGTCTGACCACCCCAACCACACAACCACTGTGAGCATCATCAGCGGCCGGGACCTCGCCGGGACCTGCCTGAGCAAGGGGCCAGGCTGGGGTCCATGGAGGCAGCATCATCCATGGAGAAGCCAACCAGAGCCATACTCAGGAAGTCCAGAGCGCCCCCCCACCCCAGCTAGCTACCCCACTGGGTCTCCTCTTTCCCAGTATCGCTGCATGTACAGTCACAAGAACGTCAAGAGCAAACACCCCGGACTGATGGAGGACTCCACCAAGAAGCATCTCAGTACCAACCAGTAAGACCCAACCCCACCGGCTGATAAGCAGAGCCCGGCAGAGCCGGGAGGGAGCCCCTGGAACCAGGCCATGCTCCCAGCCTGGGCTGCAAGGACCTGTCCTGTTCAGGTGTGTGGCTATTCCTGTGACCCAACCCACACTGCGGTGATCACTCCACAGCCCCAAGTTGGAACGCCAGCACCTCTCCAGCCTGGGGCTTGGAGCCCAGAAGCAGCAGGTAGCTGAGAGCTGGTCTCCCCAGGCAAAAGCCTTCGGAGCCAAGTTTGAGGCACTCGGCCTTCATCGGATTTGTGAAACTAAGTGCACTGATGGTTGGTTTGCCCTTGGCCCGATGCTGCGCCAAGGGCAGGTTTCTGGGGTATGGAAACAGGTGGGGGGAGTGGGTCCGTCCTTACTCTCCAGTAGCTTTCCCTGTGGGTATGAAGAGATAGTGTTAGATCTGGGCCCCTAACCAGGAGAGAAAGCAGCTGAATTCCCCACCCCCAAACTTGGGCAGCGCCTCCAGGCTTCCAGCAGCTTTCAGATGGAGCCCAACAAAGAAAGAGTGATTAAGGCCTTTTGAGGAAAGTGCATCTTGACTCGCCTGAAAGCCTGGCCTTCTGCAAGGGCTGCCATTTCTTCACACTCCTTCCAGATGGAGCGATGAAAACCAGCCTTGTCCCTTCTTGTCCCAGCTTCGGAGTGCCGTGCCTCACTGACACACAGCACTGTTTTCCAGACCGAGCAGGGCCATTGGCAGAATCCAGGTCCACCTGCGCCAGGGAGATGTGGTGCCAGGGAGGACTACCTGAGCCCTTGTTGGACCCCACCTGCCACTTGCCGGTTCCTCTGATTCTGGGGCCAGAGCACAGGAATCTCGGGTTATAAACCCCAGTCGGGGGAGCTATGTTGGGTCCTAACACTAGGATTGCAAAAGGGAGTAAGATGTGCCCTCAGCTGCCCGCAAAGTTCATGGAGCAGTGAGAGAGATGGTCAAGATGACAGGATGGTGCTGTCATGGGGGCACAGTTGTAGGGTCTCCCCAGACCCGGGATGTGGCAGACTTGGGAATGGTGGCTCAGTCACGCTGTACCTCGGGGCGGACAGGTGCTCTCCCATGTCGCTATCAAAACCCACCATCTGGTGATGCCTGATGATGGCAGGTGAGGGGCCACACTTGGGCACGGGAATGCAAAGCTCAGCTTTGGGTGGCTTAGTGGGTTAAGCATCTGCCCTCAGCTCAGGTCATGATCCCAGGGTCCTGGGATCGAGTCCCACATCAGGCTCCCTGCAAAGCAGGGAGTCTGCTTCTCCCTCTACCCCTCCCCCCGCTCGTGATCTCTCCTTCTCTCTCAAATAAATACATAAAGTCTTTAAAAAATAAAATAAATAAAAATTTTAAAAAGACAAATACTACACGATTCCACATATAGGAGGTCCCTAGGGTAGTCGAGATCATAGAGACAGAAAGCAGAATGGTGGGTGCCAGAGGCCGGTGTGGGGAGGGGAAGGTGGGGAGTTAGCATTTCATGGGTCCAGAGTTTCAGTTTTGCAAGATGAAAAGTTCTGGAGGTTGACTGCACAGCAGTGTGAAAATACTTCACACTACCGAACTGTACACTTAAAAACAGTTAAGACGGTACATTTTATGTTATGCCTATTTTACCACAATTCTGTTGTTGTAACTTTTTTTTTAAAAGATTTTATTTATTTATTTGACAGAGAGAGACACAGCGAGAGAGGGAACACAAGCAGGGGGAGTGGGAGAGGGAGAAGCAGGCCTCCCGCTGAGCAGGGAGCCCGATGTGGGGCTCGATCCCAGGACCCTGAGATCATGACCTGAGCCGAAGGCAGATGCTTAACGACTGAGCCACCCAGGCGCCCCTGTTGTTGTAACTTTTAAGTTTACTGGGCAAATGCATCGTGGAGACACTTGAGAGCGGCCACAGCGCTGGATAACAGTATACGAAGTGCAGTAAAAATCGACTCTAGATTTTAGTCGTGCTGCAATACTGGAACTAGCACAAAACTCTGAGCAAAATTAATGAGTTTCTATTTCAGTTCTTCCTCTTTTTAGATGTGAAAATAGAAAGAAGGTGATTTTCACTTGCTTTGTCTTAAAGATGTGTATGAAAATTCCTCTCGGTCAATGCAAAGGTATTTTCAGACCAAGAGTACAGAGAATTTACCATCAATGTTCTGGGCTTGAGAAAAATATTTGACAAAATTCTCTAACCTTAGAACAGAAATCTCGAAGTGAGGAAAACAGGAGCAAGAAATGACTCTGATAGCACATGCTTAAAATGAAATCTAAATGGATGATGACTGGGCATTTAAGATAAATATTCTCTGCTGTAAGAGGGGGAAAAAAGCAATAATAGCCCAGGGCCTGAATATTTTTACTAAAAAAATAAAATATTGGGGCGCCTGGGTGGCTCAGTCGTTAAACGTCTGCCTTCGGCTCAGGTCAGGATCCCAGGGTCCTGGGATCGAGCCCCGCATCGGGCTCCCTGCTCAGTGGGGAGTCTGCTTCTCCCTCTCCCTCTCCCCCTGTTTATGTTCCCTCTCTCGCTGTGTCTCTCTCTGTCAAATAAATAAATAAAAATCTTTTTTAAAAATTTAAAAATAAAATATTAATAAAATAAAATAAAATATAGATCGAGAAAGCCATGTATCACAAAAGTATAGCTTACGGGGTTTATGATAAGGCAAACTTCCTTGTCACCACTACCAGATTCAAGAAAGAGCTTTGCCACTCACCCCAGAAACCTCATCCAATTTCAACCCATCAACCATTACACTGACTCTATAGCAATTATTTCCTTGCATTTTTAAAATTGTTTTATTGCCCAAGTGTACATCCCAAACATTGTAGTTTAGTCTTCTCCATTAAAAAAAAAAAGTTGTTAGGTTTTTGGGGCTCCTGGTTGGCTCAGTCAGAAGAGCATTCGACTCTTGATCTTGGGGTTGTGAGTTCAAGCCCCATGTTGGGTGTAGAGATGATTTAAATAAATAAACTATAAAAAAATTGTTAGGTTTTTAAGTCTCTTAATTTTCCAAGTTCTCACTCAGGTCTGGATTTGAGCGATTGCGTACATGCGGTGCAGTGTCTAGAAAACTTACACTCCTCTTCCTATGTGTTTCTCCTCTCGTGTCACATGACTGCCATGCTCCCAACCCTTCTGACACCAGATGTGTGGGCGTCTTCCCCATGCCAAGCAATTCTGTGACACCAGCTGGGTGTCCTTCAATTTAACTCAATTCTGACACTACCTGAAGATAGGGGTCAGATCCCACAAGGTAAAGGCTCAGCCCCATAAGACTGCCCCCTCCTCTCCAATTCAGATGCCAATCCCAAGGCCAGGTCATCACCTGTGCCTCTGACTGGTGGGCTATAAATCAGAGGTTCCCATGATGGCGTCTTCGGTTTCCATTAATTTGCCAGAGCGGCTCACAGGAAGTTTACCAGTTTATTACAGAAGGATATGATAAGGGATACAGATGAACAGCCAGATGGAAGAGTTGCATAGGACAAGGTATGCAAAGGGGTGGGGGAGCGTCCATATCCTCTCCGGTGCATCACATTCCCAGCAGCCCCACATGTTCACCAACCTGGAAGCGCTCCAAACCATGTACTTTTGGGTTGTTATGGAAGCTTCATCATGTAGGCATGATTGACGATTAACTGTTTCCAGTCCCGGGGTGGTGCTGAAAATCCCAATCTTCCAATCATGGCTTAGGCTTTCTGGTGACCAGCCTCCATCCAGGACTCACCTAGAGTCATCTCATTAGAACAAAAGACATTACTGTCACCCAGGAAATTCCAAAGGACTTGTGAACTCTGTGCCAGGAACCAGGCTCAAAAACCAAATATTAGAACAGAAGATGCTCCTCGTGCTCTTAATGCTTTGGAAATTAAGGATTTTAGGAGCTCCGTGCCAGGAACCAAGAGACAGAGACCAATATAGATTTTTTCTATTACGTCCCATGCAGTTCAACGTATTTCTCTGTACTCTTGTTTCCTGCAAATTGGCAGCTGGATGCAGAGGCCAGATCTGGTTCAGGTTTGATCTCTTTGGTAATACTACAGACAGGGACATGTTTTATCAGGGGGCACATATTGTCTGATTGTCATTCTTTTTGTGATGTTAGCAGCTGAGATTCTCAATGCCTAGATCTGCTCATTAGTGATTGCAAAATAATGATATTCAAATTTTAACAATTTGTTTTCATTTGTTAATTGCAATACTTTTATAGAAATGCTTTCAGCCATCTGTTGTTTGGTTCCCAAAGCTATAGTTCATATAGGAAGGGCAGGATAAATGCTTTATTCTTTCCCCTTTGTTTGCCAGTTTTCAATAGAATGGTTTGGTTCTCTATCATCTTCCAAAGTCATGACTTGATTAAACATCATTGTGAAGTCATTAATGTAAACATGTTAGATGGGTTTCAATCAAATTGCAGTTATTATCTTCTTGAAGCTCAAATGATCTCATCTGTGGCCAATGGGAGACTCCTGAAGCTGGCCCCCAGGTCCTTTGGCCATGACCCTAGGAGGTTTTGACAGCTTCCTCACAATCTGTTACAATGACAAGATTCTAGGGTCATCTTGAACATTTCCAATCCCAGATCTGGAATCAGCCATTTGCCCAAGAAACACTGATTTCTTTTCATGGGAAATTGTATTTCAAGGCTACAATCTGGGTGCCAGGATTGCTAGCGACTGAGTTGGTCATTATTTCTAGGCCTCTTCAGCAGATAGAACTGGAAAATACACGCGCGCGCACTCACACACACACTTCTTTTTTTAAATGCACTATCTTATGAGATCATACTGATATTTCTGATTCAAATTCATGAATACAGATTTTTTGTTTTTTAACCTCTTGTGTATTGTGTCTGTATTTCCTTCTTCCACACCCAAAACACAGGTTCTCAAAGATAACAGGGGATGATAGAATATCTCATAATTATTCATTGACTCTATCCCACTGTGTTAGGGGTTCCCAAGATCACCTCACATTTGGTAACTAGCTAGAAAAACTCATAGGATATAGTCGTATTCACAGCTGAGGTTTATTACAGCAAAAGGATTTGTGACAGAAAAAGTAAGGGAAAAAGACATAGATAGGCAGAGTCTAAAGGATGCCATGCACAGGCTTTCTTATGCTGTCTCCCTCCCACGATGGGTCACGCAGAGCTCACTGTTCCCTAGCAACGAAAATGCAGTGACTCACGTGTGATGTTTCTACCCAGGGAAGCCATTATAGACTCAATGCCCTATTTCTGGGGGCTGGTCACTAGGCGTTCTCTGCCTAGCACATACCAAAAGTCCAGACCCTTTTTTTTTCAGGATTTTATTTATTTATTTGAGAGAGAGAAACAGAGATAGCGACAGAGAGCACAAGCCCGGAGGAGAGGGAGAAGCAGGCTCCCCACTGAGCAGGGAGCCCGCCACATGGGGCTCAATCCCAGGCAGACGCTAAACGACTGAGCCACCCAGACGCCCCAAAATTCCAGACTCTTAGGAGGAAGCAGATGAGCAGCATAAATCACATTGTTTGCACAAGTAGTCTGGGTACAGTGAGCCATTCTGACCAGTTAAGGAATAGCGGGACCACCCCCCAAATCCAAGTTCCCAGCCAAGTGTCAACCTTGCAAGCAGGCCTTTCAAAGGATAGCATTTCTGGCCTGCTTTATTAACCTCTTTCTGGATGGTCTACCCCTTGGCCCTTGGCCAAGTCAACTTTACAGCAAAATTATCAGTAGGACCACATGCAGCAGGGTGAGACCAACCTGCAGTCTTGACCTCATTCACACCCTCCAGGGATCCTAGATTTCACCAGTTAAAACAAATCCCATTAACCACAAAGATCTATCTTAGAAAGTCAGGTGGCTTCTTCCTTAAGTTTCTATAGTAACCCTTTTGGACCTGGCTCATGGCATCCATTCAGACATGGCGTACTCTGGTCAGGAAGCGGAAGGGGACCTGAAAGTCTTCCAGGCTGAGGCAATGTCGAGATAGTCCAGGCACACACACACAGGAGGTGCAGTCCCAGAGGGCACATGTGGCACCCCAGGGAACAGTTTACAATTGTTAGGGCACCCCAAGCAGGACAGATGCTAGTCACGCAGTATGGGTTAACAGGGCCCCCCCAGTGTGGCCTCCCGCCCAGTCCAATCCAAATAATTCCGTTTAGTCCTTGGTTTCAGAGGGATGGCCTGAAAGCAAGCCAGTTTCCATCGGTTCTGCTTGTCTGAGACATATGTCTTCCCTCTCATGAGTGTGGACGACATCTGGAGGTGTCAGAGCCCCCGGCAGGTGTGACGTGGGCTCGTCAGTCAGTTTGCATTCAAGGTGCTCACAGAAGCTTGGAAATCAAACACCGTGGGGGCATTTTTCTGCCAGAAGACAGAAAGCTTCCAGAACGGTTCAGAAAAGCAAAGATCATTAATGCCCCCTGTACTCCCTGGCTCCTCCCCAGATGTCTCCTAATTTCTCCATGGTTACACCATCAGTGTGTCTCACTCAGTGACCTAACCTTACATTTCCCAAGCATTTTATTCTCCCACCAAACCTTTTGTCTGAAAGGGTTGCATGCAAGAAGGACAGAAACATTTACCCCAGAAAAACATTGTTATACAATTTTAACCAGACGGATGCATCATGTCCCGGAATTGGTCGGGAAGAATTCTCAACTTTCAATTTTTTTCAAAATGGGTTTACATAACCTCCCACTCCTTTCATCCTGATCATTTTCCCAGCGAACAGCCTAGAAAAACATCAAGCCCTGCTGGGGACAGCTGCATTTGGTAATCAAATGCCTGGCAAATGCATCTCAGTGTGTAGCAGAGAGAGAGAGATGAAGAGTCAGGCTATCAATTCAGAGGTACAAACTGCAAGTAATCTGGAAATTCAAACACAGCAAGTCAACAGCAGCGAGACATCTCCAAGAGATGGTCAGGAGTCCCATCTGTAGGGAGTGGGTGAAGGGTCACATTCCCTGTAACGTCGCCCCCACAATTAGTCTCTGTATCAGTAACATAAAGCCAACCAGAGGGGCACCTGGATGGCTCAGTCGGTTAAGTGCCTGCCTTCGGCTCAGGTCATGATCCCAGAGTCCTGGGATGGAGCCCAGGACTGAGCCCCGCATGCAGCCCTGCATCCAGCGCTACATCCAGCCCTACAACGGGCTCCCTGCTCAGTGGGGAGTCTGCTTCTTCCTCTCTCTCTGCCCCTTCCCCCACTCATGCTCTCTCACTCATTCTCGTTCTCAAATGAATAAATGAAATCAATCAATCAATCAATCAATAAAAATAAAGCCAACCAGCAGCTCCATTTCAGACAACAGCCCTCTCCTGTGGGCATCTGTATGATATTCAAATAGACCTATGGGTCTGCTTCTGACTGTTTTGTTGGTTTGGTTGGTTTGTTTATTTGTCGAGAACAAATTGGTGGTTGTCAGAGGTGGGGGATGGGCAGAATAGGTGAAGGGAATTAAGATGTATACACTACCAGTTATAAAACAAATAAGTCACGGGGATGAAAAGTACAGGGTGGAGAATATAGTCAATAATATTGTAGTAACATCGTATGGTGAGAGATGGTGACCGCACTTACCGTGGTGAGCCCTGCATAATGTATAGAATTGTCCAATCATCACACTGTACACCTGAAGCTAATATAACATTGTCAATCGTACTTCAATAATAAAAGATAAAAATGAAAAAAGTTCAAATATCCTATTCAATCCGCACCCGCGGTATGTTCCTAGCTTATGCCCCCCCCCCGCCCCCGGAGGCTGTGTTAAATAGGCAACCATTCCAGAATCTGAGTTCTGTTTTCTGAGATGTGCTTTCAGTTCAGTACAACTCACTGTCCGGGCCAGAACAGCTGCCGAAGTCAGTGTCCGCTTTCAGCTTAGAGTCAGGCCCCGGCAATTAGGATCTGGGAATCCAGGATTTATTTTCAAAGCCAGCAGCTTTTCTTCCGTAGCAGCAAAAGCCAAGACAAGGAAGGGCCGGACAGCTGCGTTCCCAATCCCAGTGCCAAGCAAAGCTTCCTTAATAGCCCTTTTTATCTTGTCAGTTTTAGAGTGCAAGCAGACCCACTCAAACATACGGGCATGGGGCTGGAAAGCCAGCAGCAGCCTCCACGGGGGCCAGGCACCTCGTTTCCAGAAGAGCACCTTAGCAAACTAAAAGCTGAGTTTCCCAACTCCAGAAGTGCCCTATCTGGAGACTGCCTCTTTTCTTTTTCTTTTTTTAAGATTTTATTTATTTATTTATTTATTTATTTGACAGGTAGCGAGTACAAGCAGGGGGAGTGGGAGGCAGAGGCAGAGGGAGAGGGAGAAGCAGGCTTCCCGCAGAGCAAGGACCCTGGGATCATGACCTGAGCCGAAGGCAGGCGCTTCACCAACTGAGCCACCCAGGCGCCCCAGACTGCCTCTTTTCGTGGTGTCTTTTTCCAGAGACTCCAATAGGGGGAAATCATTCTTTATAGAGTCTTGCTCTGTCTCCCATACTTAAAAGACTTTAAACTGCCATCTGTCCCCAGGCAAGACAAAGCGAGGGAGATAGGAGCCACCACCACTTTTTGCTTCATCTACAGCTTTCCTTGACCCGGATGACCTGCCAAGCGCCGATGAAACGTCTGTCACTTTACATCCATTTTTTTTTCATGCCCCCAGATGCAGTAGCCACAAGATTCAACGGCTTTTTAAAAATTCCCCTTTCTTTTATCCTCGAGCCCCTAGCTGTAAAACGGCATTTACAGGGTTAACATTACAGCTGCCGGAGCTCGGAGCTCGGAGCAGCCAAGTAAGGAGGGGCCCCGCAGCGGAACTGGGCAGCTGCTAAGCTGGGGGAAAAAAAGGCTAGAGTGGTTTTTTGTTCGTTTCTTTTCTTTGCCATTTTTGTCCCTCTGGTTTATCTAAAGCCTTGCTCCAGCCCTCGGATCCAATTTAGCTATTTTTCTTCCACTTGAAGGAGAGAGCAACACACTTAACATTTTTGGTCCACCCCAAAATCAGCCTTGGGGAATTTGGAGATCGTTTCCCCTCCTACCCGGAAGAGAGAGCAACTACAAACTAATTTTGATTTGTCTTTAACTCATACAAAGCTCATTTGGCGGGGGGGGGGGGG
>NC_138385.1:70275838-70336544 GCF_054177405.1 Leptonychotes weddellii
GATAGAGATAGAAAGATAGAGATTCAACAAAATGTTGGCATAAATATGAGCATTAAAGTGCTGCTCATGAAGGTTCAGAAGGAAATGTGGAACATGTTGTTGGAAACTGGAGGAAAAGTGATCCTCATTATATCGTAACAGGGAACGTAGCTTGATTGTGTCCTACAGTTATATGGAAAGCAGAGCCTATAAGCAATGAGCTTGGATATTTAGCTGAGATTTTTTTTCCAAGTTTTTATTTAAACTCCAGCTAGTTAACATACAGTGAAATATTAGTTTCAGGTGTAGAATTCAGTGATTCATCACTTATATACAACAGTGTTGTGCTCATCCCAACACTTAATCCTTAATCCCCATCACCTATTTCACCCATCCCTTCACCCACCTCCCCTCTGGTAACCATCAGCTTGTCCTCTATAGTTAAGAGTCTGTTTCTTGGTTTGCCTTTTTTCCCCCATGTTCATTTTTTTGTTTCTTAAATTCCACATGTGCATGAAATCATATGGTATTTGTCTTTCTCTGACTTATTTTGCTTAGCATGATAGTCTCTAGCTCCAGCCACATCACTGCAAATGGCATATTTCATTCTTTTTATGGCTGAGTAATATTCCATGTATATATATATATATATCTTCTTCATTCATTCACCAATGGACATTTGGACATTTGACAGGTGTGAGGTGATATATCATTGTAGTTTTGATTTGTATTTCCCTAATGATGAGTGATGTCAAGCATCTTTTCATGTGTCTAATAGCCATCTGTATATTTTCTTTGGAAAAATATTTATTCATGTCTTCTGCCCATTTTTAAGTGGATTATTTGTCTTTTGGGTGTTGAGTTTTATTAGCTGAGGAAATTTTTAAGCAAAGTGTTGAAGGTGCAGCCTGGTTTCTCCTTGCTGTTTATAGTAAAAAGGGAGAGGAAAGAGGGAAACTGAAGGAAGAACTGCGAAGCAAAAAGGAACCAGCGCTTGATGATTTGGGAAATTCTCAGCCTATCCAGATTGCAGAAGGTGCTAAAATTAGGAGATTCACTGTCAGGAAAGCATGTTCTGGAGATGGCACCAAGTGTTGTGGCCAGACAACCTTTTGCTGGTACCGAAGAGATTAAGCATGTGACTCAGGGATCCCCTCAACCTTCACAGCAGAAGTCAGGAGTAGAGATGGGACTAATGAGGAAACACCTGTGGAGGCTCCGCCTCTCCGATGGTGTGAATCCCTGTGGCATAGAGAGGAGAGCTGCAAGGTTGTTGAGAATGTTATATCATCAGAAATACTGCTAGTGTGGACTGAAAGGGACAAAGACAGGATGAAATGAATAAAGGCTGTCAGACTCCTGAAACAAGAAACAGGGTTCTAAAACGACTCAGCTTTTTTTTTTTTTAATTTTTTTTTAAAGATTTTATTTATTCATTTGAGACACAGAGATACAGAGAGAGAGAGAGAGAAAGCATGAGCAGGGAGAGAGGCAGAGGGAGAGGGAGAAGCAGGCTCCTCGCTGAGCCAGGAGCCCCATGTGGGGCTCGATCCCAGGACCCTGGGATCATGACCTGAGCCGAAGGCAGACGCTTAACCGACTGAGCCACCCAGGCGCCCCACGACTCAGCTTTGAACACGCGTTACGCTTCAAGAAAAAGCATGAATGAGTGGAGTTTTGTGCCAATAGGGTAGGTCCTCAAGCTATGAAGGGTTATTCTCAGGCCTTAAAGTCTAATGACATGTGCCCTCCTGGATGGCAAAATGGCTGTGACAAAGGCTTTCTATTTTTCTTCTATTTTTCTCTCTTTGGAAATGGGAATGTCAGTAACGGTTATCTTATGCCTGTCCCACCATTGTATTTTGGGAGCTGGTTTTAACTTGTTTTCTTGTTTCACAAGTCCACAGAGTGAGAGGAATTTTGCCCCAGGATGACATACTGAGAGTCTCACTCATACCTGATTCAGATGATGAGATTTAACACTTCTGAGCTGATGATATTTAGATGAAATTTTGGACTTGAGTTGATGTTGTAATGTGTTGGCGCTTTTGAGGGTGTTGGGATAGCGTAAATGTATTTTGTATGCGGGATGGACATCGATATTTGGGGACCAGAGGGTGCACTGCGGTAGGTTGTATAACAACTCCCCAAAGATATCCATGTGTTAAGTCCTGGAACTATGAATGCTAGATTGTTTGGCCAAAAAAAAAAAAAAGACTTTGCAGACGTGAGGGTCTTAAGATAAGGCGTTAAGTTAAGACCTGTTAAGTTATGGGTCTTGAGATAGGGCGAGTACCTTGGATTATCCAGATGGGCCTTAAATGCCATCACAAGTGCTCTTATAAGAGAGAGGCAGAGAGAGACGACATGGACAGAAGAAGAGAAGACAATGTGACCACAGAGGCAGAGATTGAAGTGATGCAGCCACAAGCCAAATGCCCGAAGCCTTGGGAGGGAGTCGAGCTCTGCTGACACCTTGATTTTAGCCTAGTGATGCAGATTCAGAGTTCTTGCCTCCAGAACTGTGAGGGAATAAATTCGTTGTTTGAAGCCACCAAGTTTGAGATAATTTGTCACAGCAGCCATAGAGAATGAATGCACTCACTTTCTATTGTCCTAACCTGCTCAATTTTTATTTCACCCCAGCAGTTTCTCCACCATATAGATCCCTGTCCTAGAAGAGAGCCCCCAGTGGATCAGTATAGTAAAGGATTAATTCAGCAAGTCTGGAGTATCCAAACCTCGCACATTCCTAAGAAAGCTTTGGCCCTTGCTCAGCTCCTAGGAGACAACGTCTAAGACCTTGAACTATCCTGCCTGTTAAGAATATCTCTGTTTGGGGGCGCCTGGGTGGCTCAGATGGTTAAGCGTCTGCCTTCGGCTCAGATCATGATCTCAGGGTCCTGGGATTGAGCCCCGCATCGGGCTCCCTGCTCCTTGGGAGCCTGCTTCTCCCTCTGCCTCTCTCTCTCTCTGTCTCTCATGAATAAATAAATAAAATCTTAAAAAAAAAAAAAGAATATCTTTGTTTGGGGCACCTGGGTAGCTCAGTCGGTTCAGCATCTGCCTTTGGCTCAGGTCATGATCCCAGGGTTCTGAGATCGAGCCCTACATTGGGCTCCCTGCTCAGTGGGGAGCCTGCTTTCTCCCTCTGCCCGTCGCTCCCCCTGCCTGGGCGCTCTCTCTCTCTCTCTGACAGGTAAATGGATAAAAATCTTTTAAAAACAACAAAACAAAATAAGAGTTCTGTGTTGTTTACTAAAAGAGGCAAAATTAAACAATAGCAAAGGATACATGTCAGGTAAATGCAAGCAGAAGAAAAGCAGGTCTGATGATATAATTATCAAGTTAAATTCCATGGCTAAAAGCATTCAACAGATAAAAAGAGACGTTATATGATAATAAATTCTACATTTGGTGAAGATATAATATGTATAAACCTTTACAAAAACACAAATAACACCCACAAAAATAATAGAGATGAAACAAAACCTTAAAATCATAATTTATAGTGAGAGATTATACTTCTTCCAGAATATGATGAATCAAGTTAACAAAAACAAAGGCAAAAAAGATATGAAAATTATAATCAATCAGCCGTATTTAATAGACATAAAGAGAACTTTATATCTTTTTAAAAATACATATTATTTATTTATTTATTTATTTGAGAGAGAGCACGTGCAAGCAGGAGAGAGAGGGAGAGAGAATCTCAAGCAGACTCCGTGCTGAGAGTGGAGTCTGACACAGGCTTGTTTCCCACGACCCTGAGATCATGACCTGAGCTGAAACCAAGGGTCAGACCATCAACCGACTCTGCCAGCCAGGTAGGCTAAGAACTTTATATCTTACAAGGAAAATATATAATCTTTACTCCTATGTCCTTGCAACATTAAAAAACATTCAATTGTCTAACCTGGCCTCAGAGAAATGATTGATACATTTTAAAAAGTAAGGCTTTGACAGATCACTTCCTCTGATAAGATCCAGTAAAAACAGAAATAAATCAAAATGTTACCAAAACACCTTAACTAGTTGGAAATTAAGAAGCACTTTCCTAAATAAATGGTGATGAAAGGGGTCTATGTTTCATAAACTTTACCAGCCCATAGAGAAAGATGGAAATTTTCCAATTTATTTTGTGAAAGAATAACCTTAATGCCCAAACTGAAATATATTGCTCAAAAAAGAAGATAACTTAGAGACAATCTTTCATAAATGTGGATGAAAATTTCTAAATAAAGAATCCACATATCAAATCCAGATGTGTCTCAAGAAAAAAGGGGTGCCTGGGTGGATCAGTCGGTTAAGCATTCAACTGTTGATTTCAGCTCAGGTCATCTCAGGGTTGTGAGATGGAACCCCACCCCTGGGGCTCTCTCTCCGTCTCCCTCTGCCCCCCCACCCCCCTCAGCATGTGCTCTTTCTCTCTCTCTAAAAAAAGAAAAAGAAAAGAAATACACCATAACCATTAAGATGATTCTAGAAATGCCAGTGTGGTTTAATATTTATAAGTCAATCAACAGAATCCATTACACCAATACTTTAGAAAAGCTACATAATGCTATTGATATTTCAAAAGTATATGATACAATTCAGTAGCCATTATATTAATAATAAAAACTCAAAATAACAAAAGAAGGGAACTACTTAAAATTGACAAAACCATTTTCCAAAAATTGCCAGAAAACTGTATACTAAATGGTAAAATGTTTAAATCATTTCCATTAAAATTGGTAACAAGATAGGGATGCCCTCTATCACATGTATTACTCAACATTATTTTGGAGACAGTATTTCAGCACTGTCCAATACACATTTCCAGAAATGTTTCATATTTAATGCTATCTAGTAGAGTAACCACTAGCCATATGCGGCTATTGAACATTTTAAATGTGGCTAGGTAACTAAGAACCGAATTTTAATTTATTCGGCTTAAATAAATTTAAATTTATTTGTTTAGGCTTTTTAAGTTTTTTTTCAGTTTCAGTGAGTTAACATACAGTGTTGTATTAGTTTCAGGTGTACAATATGGTGATTCAACAATTCCATACATCACGCAGTGCTCATCACAAGTGCCTTCCTTAATCCCCATCCCCTATTTCACCCATCCCCTCACCCCCCTCCCCTCTGATAACCATCCGTTTGTTCTCTGTAATTAAGAGTCTGTTTCTTGGGGCACCTGGTGGCTCAGGGTCCTGGGATCAAGTCCTGCATGGGCTCCTTGCTCAGCGGGGAGCCTGCGTCTCCCTCTGCCTGCCGCTCCCCCTGCTGGTGCTCTCTCTTTCTCTCTGTCAAATAAATAATAAAATCTTAAAAAAAAAAAAAAAGGGGTCGGGGCGCCTGGGTGGCTCAGTCGTTAAGCATCTGCCTTCGGCTCAGGTCATGATCCCAGGTCCTGGGATCGAGCCCCGTGTCCGGCTCCCCACTTGGCAGGGAGTCTGCTTCTCCCTCTCCCACTCCCCCTGCTTGTGTTCCCTCTCTCGCTGTCTCTCTCTCTGTGTCAAATAAATAAATAAAATCTTTAAAAAAATAAATTAAATTTTAAAAAGAGTCTGTTTCTTAATAAATTTAAATTTAAATAGCCACATGAGCTTAGTGGCTACTGTACTGAACAGCTAACACAATAAAAAGAATTGCACCAAATATTGGATAAATGAGAAAATATTATCTATATCTGATAGGCTGTACGATTAGAAAACTTGAGAGACTATACTAAGAAGCTGCCAGAATTGGTAGGTCATGATAAGGGGCTGGATACAAGATAAAATTATAAAAATAGGTTATTTTCTTCCTATACTAACAGTAAGCAGATAGGATTAGCAAACAAGCCTTACTTAACAATGACAACAAAAATGTTGTGAATATCTGAGAACAAATTTAACCAAAAAAGATGATGGACTTCTAAGAGATGACAAAATTCATTGCAGTATATAAGACATAATCAAATAGAGACTCATGAAAAAAAAAATAGAGACTCATTAAATCCTAGATACAAAGGCTTATTGGAACAAAAAGCATTGAATCTTCCCAAACTATTATATTAGGGTAATACAGTTCCAATTAGAATCCCAATAGTTTTGTTTTGTTGGGGTTTGGGGGAGGGGGCTGGCATTCATTTTGAAACTTCATTTTAAACTTCAGGGAGTTCTAAGAAAAATAAATTCGCAAGAAGAGAACTCCTTTGAATTCAGATTACAGAGACACAATCAAGAGTTCAGGTCAAGCAAAAAGTTATGTGTGGCCTTGTATGACAAAAGTGATATTTAATTCAGTGGCTACAGGGCAGTGTGTTCCATAAACAGCCAGCTGACATTGTTGAATTTTACCTGAGCCCTGTGATCCTGGTAAACAGTGAAGGTTGAGAAACCCCCTTATTCTTTCATGTTCTGGAAAACCGCTTACTGCCAAGAACTCCCCTTCCCTACATGACTTAGACAGGACTCACGGATGCTCCTGTTGTTTACCTATGACAAGGACAGACACAGAACTTCCAAATTCCCAGTCCTTGCCTCATAAGCATTGATTTAATCAGAACAGAATGCTTGTTAGCCAAATGTCAGTCGAGCGTCTCTCTTTCCCACAGCCTCCTGAACTTGGCTTGTCCCCAAGCCCGAGAAAGCACAAAAAATTGTGGAATGTGCCCGCTCTTCACAGCCTCCCCTGGGAGGGAATCGACTGACCACAGTGGGCACTTTCCCATCAGGTCAGGTGCTACCGGCCATTCTCCTGCTAATGCAGCTCCCCTCCCACAGATTCTGCTTATCTTGGCTTGCCTCCTCCTTACCCTATCTATAAAAGAGAAGCCTTTTTCTGTCTGGTTATGAGATAATTGCAGATTTCTGAAATGGAAGCTTTCTCCCTATGACACAAGAACAAAACTTGACCTTGACCTCATACCCTATGCCACAGTAAATTCTAACTAGATTAAAGGTTTAAGTAGAAAAAAATTGAAGCAATAAAAATGAAATAAATGTTAAGACTCTTTTTGGGCAGACGTGGAATGGGGGAGGAGGACCAAGCAAGACAGGAAATACAGAAGCCAGGAAAGAAAGTTTAGACATTTCTGATGAGAGACTACATCTTTCTAAACACATACTGAAGGACACCTATAAAAAGCAAAGGAGAAAAAGAGTTAGGGGGGAAATACTGCAATGCAACTCACAAAGGGTTGGTATCCCTAATGCACAAAGGGTTTCTACAAATCGATAAGAAAAAGACAAATTACTCCAAAGTAAATTGGACAAAGGATATGAAAATCAGCAGAAGAGAAAATCCAAGTGGTCAACAAACAGAAAAAGATGCTGTGTTGCGGAAGCAGTCAGGAAAATGCAAATTAAAGCAAGTATTTACTACTGGCCCTCACACTGGCAAACATGAAAGACAACATCAACATCCAGTGCTGAAAAGATTTGCCTCAACGAACTCCTATTTTGCTGGTGGGGGTAGGCATGTTACAATCTTCTGGGGAAGAGATTTGGCTGTATCTATTCGACAACAAAATACCCTTACCTGAATCTAATAATAAACTTCAAAATATAGGAAGCAAAAATTGACTAGCACAATGAAAACCTGACCTAACAATACAATGGGAGAATCTCTCACCTCTCTCAGGAACTCATGGGGCAAGCAGAAGAAAATCATCAGGAAGGAAGTACATTTTTTTAAAGGCCCAACTAACAAGCTGGAGCCAACAAACCCATATACTCAACCCAACAACTGGAAAATACAGTCTTCTTAAAAATCAGGAGATGAAACAGTTTTTGAAAACTGGGCCCGTGCTTGAGCCTTAAGGCAAGTTTCAACAGATTTCAAAGACTCAGCATCATTCAGACAATATTCCCAGACCACAATGCAATTAGGTGAGAAAACACTAACATCAGACTAACTTTGTGTTTATTTGGGGAAAGGAACATGGTGTCAGGAATTTTCTGCACTCGCTCTAAATTCCTTCTTGGTGTCGTTAATTCCGAGAGGATTATGTGACAGACTGAGATGAGTCAAATCGAAAACAGCTCCTTTCAATACCTGTGGACCAAAGCCCACCAAACGTGCAGCCGGCGCTCAGCCGCTTTTGTTTCCTTCCCCTACAAAACTCCTCCGCCCTATAAAACTCCCCAAGCTCCAGGGAACGCCGGGCTGGGCTGTTGTCCCTGTCGCAGCAGCCTGAAAAATGTACCCATTCCCTCGCCCTGCGAGTCTCGGAGAAGTTCTGCAAGGTGGACAATGGACTTCTAAATAATTCGCGGGTTAAAAGGGGGAAAAAGTTACGAAGTAGCACTTGAAACCAAACACTAATGGAAATAAATCAAAACTTGGATCTTTAGAACTTTAGCCTGAATGCTTTTAGAAGGAAACCAGGAAGGGTGAGCACTCGATTTTTAAAAAATTGGACGAACTGCCCCGCCACCGATATCACGGGCCCCCCAGTTAGTCGCTCCACATGATACTTGGTCCCTGGCGCTAAATCACCTCAGCTCCCCACGCCCAGAGCGGTTAAACTCTCGCTGCGGGCGACTTCCGCTTCCTGGCCTAAATCTGACACGCACTATTCCCCCCCCCCCCCCCGTGGCAACCACCCAGGGTCGGTGACAGTCGAGGAGCCCGGAGGAGCCCGGCGATGCCCTCAGCCGACGCGGGGACAGAGGCGCCGGCAGGTGGGCACGTCGCGGCGCCCCGGGCCCCGCCGCCGCGCGCCACCCGCGCCCGTCAGGGGCCGTTGCGTTCGCTCTCGAAGGGGAGCCGGGGCGGAGGCCGGGGCGGAGGCCGGGGCGGGGGCGGGCCCGTTTGTGGGCCTGCTGCTTGGAGGAGTCTTCCTAGCGGGGACGGGGCGGCGGGGGCGGGGGGGCCTGGCGGCGCGTGAAGAAGCCGCGGCTCCCCGGGGGATGCGGCCCGAGGGCGGGGCCCCTGAGCGCGGGGAAAGGCGAGCGGCCGGCCTGCGCCCGGGCGGCCGCTGTGCACAAGGCGGCGCGGGCGGGAGAAGTGCCGGCGGCACAGCCCGCGCTCCCGCCGGGTCGGCTCCCGGGCAATCCCGCAGGGCCGGATGGGGCAGGGGACTGCCGGCTCCGCGGCCGCAATGACCACCCTTCCAAGATGGCGACTCCCGTAGAGACACTCCCGAGGGGACAGCCATGTTAGTTGCCTGACAAAGTCACTAAAGAACATTTGAAAGCCCGCCTCTCCACCTCCACGCACACGCGCTAACACAGCGCGAGGGCACCCTGTGGGGTGGCGGGCGGCCGGCCGGCCGCTCCCAAGCCGACACTGAGCATGTGCGCGCTGAAGTCCAGACACGGAAGAGTCCCTCAGAGGTAGTTTCCACACTTAGGGTTCCGGGACTGGGTTTAACAGAGGCGGGCACAGTTGGGCCAGCAAAGCACTGACATGATTATGGGGGTGTGGTGGATTTCGCACTCAGTGATGCTACTCTGTAGGGTGAGTGATGAGGCTTCTCTGAGGTCACTAAGTAGGAGGGGCGTGGAGTGAGTGACAGGAGTTTGGGGTGAGTGATGGGTCAGTGGGGAAAATAAAATGGGTAGTCTGTGGGATGAGTGATGAGGGTGCTGGGGGGTCTTTCGGGTGAGCGATGAGGAGTCTGTGGGGGAGACGGGTGAGGATTCTCAGAGGTCACTGATGGGGTCTGCCGAGTAAGTGATTGGAGCTGTGGGATAAGTGATGGAGGTCTGTCGGGTGAATCGTAGGGGGTTGGTGAGGTTAGTGATAGGCGGCTGTAAGATGAATGATTGGAGTTCAGTGGGTCGGTGGTGAGGGTGTTTGGGGAGTAATGGGTGGTCTGTGGAGTGAATGGTGGAGAGTTTATGGGGTATTGAAGAATCAATGAATGAATGATTCATTGTAGCTCACTTCGGACCGTGGGGTGACTGTTGCATGGTCTATGAGGTGCATGATGGGGTTTATTGAGTGGATGATCAAGGTTTCTATGGTGTCAGTCATGCATTTATTTGGGACTGGTTGATGGAGGGGCCAGTGGAATCAGATACACTGCCTCACGGAGTCAGTGATGGGTGGTCTTAAACCGAGATGGGATTGTTTCAAAACCCTACCTTGACTTTGTTGGGCCTCCTGTATTTTTGTTTTCTGCGTCATTAATTTCTCCCCTTGATTTCATTATTTCTCTTCTTTGGGTTTTTTCTTTTATTCTTATTTTTAAATTCCTAAGTTGAACGCTTATCTCATTAATATTCAATCACTTTTCTTTTATAATATAAGCATTAAGTTCATGAATTTTCCTCTAAGAACACTTTAGCTCCATGTAACAGATTTTGATATGTAACATTTTCACTATAGTTTACTTCAAATGTTTTCTAATTTCTGTTGTGGTTTTCTCTCTCACCCCATAGTTGTTTAGATATGAGATTCTAATTTTCCAAAAAGTTGAAGGGGCGCCTGGGTGGCTCAGTCGTTAAGTGTCTGCCTTCAGCTCAGGTCATGATCCCAGGGTCCTGGGATAGAGACCCGCATTGGGCTCCCCGCTCAGCAGGAAGCCCGCTTCTCCCTTTCCCACTCCCCCTGCTTGTGTTCCCTCTCTTGCCATCTCTCTCTCTGTCAAATGAATAAATAAAAAATCTTTTTAAAAAAGTTGAAAAATTTTTTTTAAGATTTCATTCATTTATTTGAGAGAGAGAGAGGGAGAGAGCACAAGCAGAGGGAGGGGCAGGCAGAGAGAGGGAGAGGGAGAAGCAGGCTTCCCCGCTGAGCCGGAGCCCAATGCCGGGCTGGATCCCAGTACCCTGGGATCAAGACCTGAGCCGAAGACAGACACTTAACCAACAGCCACCCAGGCGCCCCAAACGTTGAAATTTTTGTTATTGATTTCTAAACTACACTCAGAGACTGTCATCTGAGTGATTATTAGGTGCAGAAATGGATGTTCCTTAAAGTGGATGGAATATATTGAATTTTGGTTAAATTATTTTCCAAAACTTTTGTAAAATTGGTACTCCCACCTGGTGCCTGGGTGGCTCAGTTGGTTTAACATCGGACTTGGGCTGGGGTCTTGATCATGGGGTCACATCCCCCACTCGGGCTCCACACTGCGGGGGGAATCTGCTTCTCCCTCTCCCTCTGTCTCTTCCCCCCACACCCCCACCCCAGCTCGTTCTCGTGCTCTGTCGAATAAATAAAATATTTAAAAATAGAAAAAAAATAAAAATAAAAATAAAAGGGCTCACTCTAACATCCTGTCCCACACTGAATATTGCTGCTTTTTTTTTAATTTTCCCCATTCCGGGGGCCAAACAGAATGGTATCTGTTTTTACTTTGGTAAAGTAAATGGTATCTAGTATCTTGTTTTACTCTGATATGCATTTTTCCGGCAACTAGTGGTTGAGTATCTTTGCATATGTTTTTTAAAGTTTTCATATCCTTTGCTCTTTTTTTCCTTTGGGTGGTTTGTCTTTCTAATTTGTGAATATTAACCTTCTGTCATTTATTGTGATTTTTCCCCCTTTTATCTTTTATATCTTGATTTTTGAAAGATGTTTTCACATATAATTAGAAAAAGTAATTATCTGATTAGAGATATCTGGTCTACGGCCATCCCACCCTGAGCGCACCCGATCTCATCTGATTAGAGATATCTGTCTTTGGTTCTGAGTCTTGTCTTGCTTAGTGAGTTCTCCCCACTTCATGCTTAAACAAATATATGCCTTAAGTTTAACATTTTTATTGTTTTAATTTTTATTTATTTTTTTAAAGATTTTATTCATTTATTTGACAGAGAGACACAGCGGGAGAGGGAACACAAGCGGGGGGAGTAGTGGGAGAGGGAGAAGCAGGCTTCCTGCTGAGTAGGGAGCCCGATGCGGGGCTCGATCCCAGGACTCTGGGATCATGACCTGAGCCGAAGGCAGACGCTTAACGACTGAGCCACCCAGGCGCCCCTGTTTTAATTTTTAAAATTAAATTTCAATCCAACTGGAATTTACTCTGATGTGTGGTGTGAGATGAGATCGAAGTTTGTATTTTCCGTTTGGATAGAAAATTTGCTGGTACCAATCATTAAATGAAAACACTTTTCTAACTCAACTACATGCCACTATTGTCGCATAAATTTCCAAATGTATTGCTCTATTTCTGAGCTCTATTTTTCCTTCTGATATATGTATCTACTCCCTTTCAAAAAAGTATGTTGACTTTTAGAAATACTTTTAATAACAAACAGTGCTAGCCCCTTCACTGTTCTTTTTCTTTCTTTTTTGGTTGTTTTCTTTAATATTCTTTAGCATTTATTCTTCCATGTGAATGTTAAAACCATCTTATTTTATTTCAAAACAACCATTAAAATTTATGTATTTTATAGTTTTCTTCTTTTTTAAAAGATTTATTTATTTGAGAGAGCGTGCATGAGAGCGGGGGAGGGGCAGAGGGGGAGAATCTCAAGCAGACTCCCCACTGAGCTCAGAGCCTGACTCAGGGCTTGATCTCACCACCCATGAGATCATGACCTGAGCCAAAACCAAGAGTCAGAGGCTCAACTGACTGAGCCACCCAGGCGCCCTTATAGTTTTCTTCCTATAGACCCAGCACCTTTTTATTAAAAAAAAAAAAAATTGCATTCTTAAATATTTTACATTTGTTTTTGTCACCATGGTGAAAGGCATACTTTTTCTATTTCCAAAGGAAAAAAAATCTGTCAACTTTTATTTTCTTTTTTGTATTGTATTTCTTATCCAATGCAATGATCAGATTCTCTTGTGAATTCTAGTTGCTTTTTAGAGTCTCTTAGTTTTCTTAGATAGAATATCATATTGCATCCAGTTAGCAGTGATACTCTCTCTTCCTTCCAAATATTTATTCTGATTACCTTGTCTTCTCTTGCATTAGCTAGCACTTTTGGAACAATGTTGAATGATACTTGATAGAGGGTATCCCTATTTTGTTGCTAATTTGAAAGTGAAATGTGTTCATTCATTCATTTATTCGACAAACATTTAGTGAGAACCTTCCCCTTGCCAAAAGACTGGGTTTCAAATCCTACATGACCACTTACTAGCTACATGATCTTTTTTTTTCTAACAGATTTATTGATATAATTCATCTACCATAAACTTATGGTAAACTACCGATTCAAAGCTTACAATTCAGTAGTTTTTAGTATATTCATGGAGTTGTGTAACCACCACCACAATCTAATTTTAGAACATTCTATAACCTCAGAAAGAAACATGGTACCCATGCCTCATTCCCATTCTGTATCCCCCTGCTGCAGGCAACCATTTACTGTCTCTGTAGATTTAACAATTCCAGGTTTTTCATATAAATGGAATCATACAATATGTGGTCTTTTGTGACTCTCTTCTCTCACTTACCATAATGTTTTCAAGATTCATCCATGCATGCTATGGCATGTATCAGTACTTCATTCCTTTTTTATTACTGACTAATATTCTTCTGTAAGGATATACCACATTTTGTTTTTCCATTCATCAGTTGAGGGACATTTGGGTTTTTTCCACTTTTAACTACTATGAATAATGCTGCAATGAACATTTGTGTCCACGTTTTTGTGTGGACATCTATTTTCATTTCTCTTGGGAGTGGAATTGCTAGATCATATGGCAC
The DNA here is from genome assembly GCF_054177405.1 of Leptonychotes weddellii. Taxonomy (NCBI): domain Eukaryota; kingdom Metazoa; phylum Chordata; class Mammalia; order Carnivora; family Phocidae; genus Leptonychotes; species Leptonychotes weddellii. Next base: position 70,289,403 of record NC_138385.1, read on the forward strand.
CTCTATGTTTAACACTTTGAAGAACTGCCAAACAGTTTTTCGAAATGGCTGTGCCATTTTACATCCCACCAGGAATGTATGTAGGTTCCAATTAGTCACATCCCCGCCAACACTTGTTACTGTCTTTTTTTAGTCTAGCCATCCCAGTGGGTGGGAAGTGGTATCTCATTGTGGTTTTGATTTCTATTTCTCTAATGACTAGTGAAATTAAATATCTTTTCATGTATGCAGTGGACTGAATGTTTAGGTTTCCCCCAAATTCATATGTTGAAATCCTAATTCCCAATGTGATAGTATTAGGAGGTGAGGTCTCTGGGAGTTGATGAGGTCATGAAGGTGGAGCCCTCATGAATGGGATTAGTACCCTTATAAAAGAAACCCCAGAGAGTCCTTTTCCCCTTTTTGCCATGCAACAAGAAGATGGCCATCTATGAACCAAGAAGCAGGTTCTCCCCAGACCCCAAATCTGCTGGTGCTTTGATCTTGGACTTCTCAGCCGCCAGCACCGTGAGAAAGAAAGGTTTTTTGTTTAAGCCACCCAGTCTGTGGTAGTTCGTTATAGCAGCCCGAACTCACTGACGATGTGCTCATTGGCTGTTTGCGTATCTTCTTTGGGGGGATATCAGTTTAAGTCCTGTGCCTATTATTAATTGAGTGATTTGATTTTTTATTATTGAGTTGTAAGTATTCTTGATATGTTCTGGATACCAGTCCCTTGTCAGATATGTGATTTGCATTTATTTTCTCCCATTTTATGGGTATCTTTCCACTTTCTTGGTGGTTGACTTTGTAGCACAAAGGTTGTGATTTTGATAAAGTCCAATTTATCTATTTTTTTCTTTTGTTTCTTGTGCTTTTGATGTCATAGGCTTTTCTTTCCCCACAGAATTATATTGACACGCTTATCTAAAATCAGTTGACTGTAGGAGCCCTAGCTGGCTCAGTCAGTTAAACGTCTGATTCTTGATTTCGGCTTAGGTCGTGATCTCAGGGTCGTGGGATCAAGCCCTGCATCAAGGCTCCTCGCTCAGCAGGGAGTCTGCTTGCCCCTTGCCCTCTGCCTGCCCCCCCACCCCCCCACCCCCGCTCATGCTCTCTCTCTTGCTCTCGAATAAATAAATAAAAATCTTTAAAATGGTAAATTGTAATAATTTTCTTCTCTCTGATTAGTGGTCTTAACAGATTTCTACTTTCGGGGGGATTAATTTTGGTAGTTTATGTTTGCTGGGGATTTTCTCGTAGAGCTGCATGTAATGCTTAGTTAAATTATTTTGTTCACTCCCACTTTATTCTTCTTTGTTAAGACTGCTTTAGCTATTCTAAGAGCTGTGCCTTTCCATATAAATTCTAGAATATGCTTGTCTATGGATGTTGAATATATTCTCATGTACTTATTTGCCCTCCATATATCCTCTTTGGTGAAATGTCTCTTCATGTCTTTCGCCCATTTTTCTAATTGGATTGTTTGTTTCTTCAGTGTTGATTTTTGAGAGTTCTTTATATGTTACACTTATGAGTCTTTGTCAGATACTTTGTCACAGCCTGTAGCTTTTCATTTCATCCTCCTGACAGTGTCTTTTGCCGAGCTACAGTTTTTAATCTGTTGAAGTCAAATATATGTATTTTTCTTTTATTGATCATGTTTCTGGTGTCATATCTAAGAACTTTTACTAAGCCCTAAGTCCTGATGATTTTCTCTCACATAGTCTTCTAATGGTTTTATAGTTTTACATTTTACATTTGAATCTAAGATCCATTTTAGGTTAATTTTTTATGAAGTGTGACACTTAGATTGAGATTCATTTTGTTTTTTCCTTATGAATGATACAATTACTCCAGCACCATTTCTTGAAAAGACTTTCCTTCATCCATTGAATAGTTTTTGCACCTTTGTAAAAAAAATTAGTTGGCTGTACTTGTGTGGGGCTATTTCTGGGCCCTGTCTTCTGTTTCATTGATCTATGTGTCCATCCCTTCATCAGTACCACATTGTCTTGATTCCTGTAGTTAAATAAAAAGCCTTGAAAACAGGTAGATTGATTTCTCCCATTTTATTCTTTGTCAGAATTGTTTTTAGCTATTGTAGATCCTTTGTCCTTCCACATAAATTTAAGAATAATTTTGCTTGTATCTACAAAAAATCTCTTGCTGAGATTTTTAATAGGAATTATATTAAGTTCTGTATATCAACTTGTGAAGAATTGATATATATATATTTAAAGATTTATTTATTTATTTGACGGAGAGAGACACAGCGAGAGAGGGAACACAAGCAGGGGGAGTGGGAGAGAGAGAAGCAGGCTTCCCGCTGGGTAGGGAGCCCGATGCGGGGCTCGATCCCAGGACCCTGGAATCATGACCTGAGCCGAAGGCAGACGCCCAACGACTGAGCCACCCAGGCGCCCCTAGAATTGATATTTTTACTATGTTGAGGCTACCCAACCATAAACACAGTCTCTATCTCCATTTATTTAGATCTTTTTGACTTCTTTCATCAACAGTCTCTAGTTTTCAGCATGCAAGCCTTGTACATGTTTTGTTACATTTACACCTAAATATTTCACTTCTGAGTGATGTAAAGTATTGTGTTTTTAATTTGTTTCGTCATGTTCATTTGTAGTATATAAAATGATTTTTGGTGTGTATTGTTCTTGTGTCCCGTAACCTTGCTGGAGTCACTTATTACTTCTAGAAGGTTTTTTTTTTTAAAGATTTTATTTATTTGAGACAGAGAGTGAGCAAGAGAGAGAGAGCACAAGCTGGGGGAGAGGTAGAGGGAGAGAGAGAAGCAGGCTTCCCACTGAGAGTCCGATGTGGGGCTCGATCCCAGAACCCTGGGATCATGACCTGAGCTGAAGGCAGACGCTTAACCAACTGAGCCACCCAGGCACCTCTTCTTCTGGAAGTTTTTGTGTAGGGTCCTAGGGATTTTCTATCTGGACCATCATGTTATCTGCAAGTAGGGTCAGTTTTATTTCTTCCTTTTCAATCTCTATGCCTTTTGTTCTTTTTTATTGCCTCACTGCACTGGCTAGAATTTTCATTACTATAGTGAATAAGAGTGGTGATAGTCGACATCCTTGTGTTGTTCCTGATATTAGGGGGCAAACATTCAGTCTCTCACTATTAAGTATGATGTTATAGTTTTTGTGTCGATCTTATGTTTAGCAAGTTGACAAAGTAAACCTTTATTCCAGGTTTTCTAAGAGGTTTTTTTAAAATCATGAATGGGTGTTGGATTTTGTCAAAACCTTTTTCTGCATCAATTGATATGATCATGCGATTTTTTTCTTCTGTGGCCTGTTAATATGGTAGATTACATTGATTTATTTTCAAATATTGAACTAATCTTGCATTCCTGGAATAAGCCCCACTTGGTCATGGTATGTAATTCTCTTTGTATATTGTTGAATTATATTTGCTAATATTTTGTTAAGAATTTTTGCATCTATGCTCATGAAGGATATTGGTCTGTAGGTTCTTTTATACTTTTTTTTGGTTAGGTAATAAAATAATTCATCAAGAAACATACTGTTTTCAAATACAGGTGATGACAAAATGTGCAAAATTTGCTATGCAAACCATGTATAAACATGTGGGAAAACATTAGCTCACATCAGTGATGTATTTTTTGTACTCTTTGTCTACTTTTGGTATCAGGCTTTAAGAAATGAGTTAACAAGAATTCCCTTTTCATTTTCTGGGAGAGATAGTGTGGGATTGGTGTTAATTCTTCTTGAGAAGTTGGTGGAAGTCTCCAGTGAAACCATTTGGCCTAGAGATTTGTATTTCAAGAGTTGTCTTTTAAATTGCAAATTGAATTTCCTTCATAGTTATGAGACTATTCAAATGAACTATTTCATATTGGAAGAGTTTTGGTCATTTGTACTTTTTGAGGAATTGGTCCATTTCATCTAAGTTGTCAAATTTATTATTGTATTCCTTTATTATTCTTTTGATGTCTGCAGGGTCTATAGTGATTCGTTCCCGATATTAATTATTTGTGTCTTTGATTTTTTTCTTTGTCAATATTACTAGAGGTTTGTTTATTTTATTATTCTTTTTGGAATACCAGCCCTTTGTTTCATTGGTTTTTTTCTGTTGTTTTTCTGTTTTCTATTTCATTGATTTCTTTTTTTTAAATATTTTATTTATTTATTTATTAGAGAGAGAGAGAGCACAAGCAGGGGGAGCAGCAGAGGGAGAGGGAGAAGCAGGCTCCCCGCTGAGCAGCGAGCCCGACGCGGGGCTCGATCCCAGGACCCCAGGATCATGACCTGAGCTGTAGGCAGACGCTTAGCCAACTGAGCCACTCAGGCGCCCCCAATTTCATTGATTTCTGCTCCTACTTTTATTATTTCCCTTTTCCTGCTGGCTTTGGGTTTATTTTGTTCTTCTTTTCTAATTTCTTTTTTTTTATATTTTATTTTTAAGTAATCTCTACACCCAACGTGGGGCTCAAATTTACAATCCTGAGATCAAGAGTGACATGCTCCACTGACTGAGCCAGCCAGGCGCCCCTTCTTTTCTAATTTCTTGAGACGAGAGTTTAGATTATTGATTTGAGGCTTCTTCTCTTTCACTTGTAAACATTTAGTGCCATAAATTTTCCTTATAGCACTGCTTTAGTTTATGGAGCAAAGTATTGTGCACTGGTTATCAAATCCCAGGGGAGGAACTCCAAACACTTCTGCCCACTGCATCTTGGCGTCAGAGTCACCAACGAAAACACAACACAGTGAAACACTGAATGGAACAATGCTTTACTTGCATAGAGAAGAGACAGAGCAAGATCAGCATCAGTAGTATGTATCCTTTCCTCATAGCTAGCGGGTCCCCTGGCAGTCAAATGGCAAGTAAGCATAGGAAAAGATCCTTCACTCCATTAGTTAGCAAAGAAATATAAATTAAACTGAACTAAGATACTATTCACACCCCTCTCATATTGCAGTGGAAGGACCCACCCACTCCCCCATGGAGTCTGAAATACTGAAAGCTAGGGGCATGCCTAAGAGCCATTGATGTACAAACTTCTGCAGAACAAAATAGCACACACTGAGTTCAACATAGGGAAAGATATTCCCACACAAGGCAATAGCCCAACACAGGCTGTGTGGGCTCTTTGTCTCTTGGTAAGGAAGTGTTCCAGGCCCAAGGTCCATTCTTATGTGGTCAAGGGGGGGTTAAAGGATTATAAGCCTGAGACTGTATCCTACAAATTTTGATATGTTGTATTTTAATTTTTATTCAGTTCAGTGTATTTTTTTAATTTCCCTTGAGACTTCCTCTTTGAGCTATGGATTATTTAGAAGTATGTTGCTTAGGGGCGCCTGGGTGGCTCAGTCGTTAAGCGTCTGCCTTCAGCTCAGGTCATGATCCCAGGGTCCTGGGATGGAGCCCCGCATCAGGCTCCCTGCTCGGCAGGAAACCTGCTTCTCCCTCTCCCTCTGCTTGTGTTCCCTCTCTTGCCGTGTCTCTCTCTGTCAAATAAATAAATAAAATCTTTAAAAAAAAAAAAAAGAAGAAGTATGTTGCTTAGTTTCTAAGTGTTTGGGGATTTTCCTGTTACCTCTTTGTTTTGATTACTAGTTTCATTCCATTGTGGTCAGAGAACATACTACGTATGATTTTAATCCTTTTACATTTGCTGAGATTGGTTATATGGTCTAGGATATGGTCTATGTGACATATTTTCTGTGGGCACTTAAAAAGAATGTGTATTCTGTTACTGTTGCATGGAAAGTTCTATAAACGTTGCATAGATCCTGTTGGCTAACGATGTTCATGAATTCTTTTATAACCTTGTTGATTTTCTGTCTGATTGTTCTTTCAGTTGCTGAAGGAAAGGTATTGAAGTCTCCAACTATAATTGTGATTTTGCCTATTTCTCCTTTCAGTTTTATCAAGACTTTCTTCATATATTTTGCAATTCTATTGCATGGTGCATATACACATTTAAAATTGCTATGTCTTCTTGGTGGACTGACCCTTTTATCATTATGTAATGTCCCTGTCTGTCCCTGGTAATTTTCTTTACTCTGAAGTCTACTCTATCCAATATTAATAAATCCATTTCTGCTTCCTTTTAATCAATGTTTGCATGATATATCTTTTCCATCTGTTTACTTTCAACCTACATATATCATTATATTTGAAACACATTTCTTGTAGACAGTATATAGCTGGGTCATGATTTTTGAAATAGAACCTGCTAATTTCTGCCTACAGCTGGTGCATTTATACCATTTACACTTTATGTAATTATTTAAATGCTAAGGTTTAAGTCTGTCATATTTTGTGTTTTCTGTTTGTTCTCTCTGTTTTTGTTTCTCTTGCTCTTTCTCTCCCTCTCTCTCCCTCTCTCTTTCTCTCTCCTTGCCATTCTTTGGGGTATTTGGACATTTTAAAGAATTCCGTTTGATAATCTAGTGTTTTCAGGGGCATCTCCTTATATAGCTTTTAAGCCGGATATTCTATGTATCATGTAATATATACACAACTTATCAGAGTCCACTGGCATCATTTTACCACTTCCAGGGAAGTGTGGAAACCTTACTTACCTCATGTCCCTTTATCCTCCCCTGTTTATAATATAATTGTCTTAAATATTTCCTTTACATGCATTGAGCACCACATTAGATGGTGTTATAATTTTCACTTCAACTGTCAAACATAATTTAGAAAACTGAAGAGAAGGAAGGCATATTATATTTACCTATAGTTTTGCTTTTCCCATGTTCTTTCTTCCTTACTGATGTTCCAAGATTCCTTCTTTTATCATTGCCTTTCTGGTTAGAGAAATTCCTATAGCCATTCTTTTATGGTAGGTCTTCTGGTAACAAATTCTTAGTTTCCTTCATCTGAAAATGTCTTGACAGCTCTTTGATTCCTGAAGGATATTTTCTATGGGTATAGGATTCTAGGCTAACAGTTCTTTTCTTTCAGCACTTAAAAAATGTTGTGCTATTTCCTTCTAGTCATAGTGGCATTTTCTTCCAATAGAAGGCTGTTTTGTCTACATTGAAATTCTGATGGTTAGTGTAACCACCTTCATTAATTATCTTAGCTGAATCTTCTGGAAAATTTGCTGCAGCTTCCATACCAGCACTTGCAGCTTCACTTCACACTTTTATGTTATAAAGATGGCTTCTTTCCTTAAAATTCATGAACCAACAGGGCGCCTGGGTGGCTCAGTCGGTTAAGTGTCTGCCTTCGGCTCAGGTCATGATCCCAGGGTCCTGGGATCGGGCCTGCATCGGACTCCCTGCTCAGTGGGGAGTCTGCTTCTCCCTCTGTCTCCTCCCCCGCTCGTGCTCTCTCTCTCTCTCTCTGTTTCTCTCTCAAATGAATAAATAAAATCTTTTTTTAAAAATTTGTGAACCAACCTCTGCTAGCTTCAAACTTTTCTTCTGTAGCTTCCTCACCTCTCTCAGCCTTCAGAGAACTGAAGAGAATTAGGGCCTTGATCTGGATTAGGCTTCGGTTTAAGGGATTGTTGTGGCTGGTTATATGGATGTGGTTTGTGGCATCCCAAAAGAATTACAATAGTAACATCAAAGATCACTGACCACAGGTCACCATAATAAATATAATATTAATGAAAAAGTTTGAAATATTACAAGGATTACCAAAATGTGGCACAGAGACATGAAGTGAGCAGATGCTATTGGAAAAATGGCGCTGATAGACTTACTTGACAGAGTTGCCATGAACCTTTAATTTGTAAAAACTTCACTATCTGGGAAACACAATAAAATGAGGTATGCCTATATTTCTTTGCTGAGATTTTCTGTTGTCTCATTTGTGTTAAGCATTTTTCATAATTGCCCAATGAAGCATGTTTATGATGGCTGCTCTAAAATCCTTGTCAGATGGGGCACCTGGGTGGCTCAGTCGGTTGGGCATCAGACTCTTGATTTTGGCTGGGGTCATGATTTCGGGCTCGTGTGATTGAGCTCCGCATTTGGCGGGGAGTCTGCTTGGGATTCTCTCTCCCTCTCCCTCTGCCCTTCCCCCCCTCAAATAAATAAATAAATCTTTAAAATAAAATAAAATAAAATTATATTTAAAAAAATAAAATCCTTGTCAGATAATTCCAACATCTGTGTTATTTCAGTGTTGGGATCTGCTCAGTGTCTTTTCTCATTTGAGTTGAGATTTTCCTGGTTCTTGGTATGACATCTAATTTTTCATTATTTTCAGGATATTTGGGTATTATATTAAGAGGGTCTGGACTTTATTTAACTCTAGTGTTTTAACAGGCCTCCCTTGACAGAGCTCCGTTTGGTAAAGGGAGATGTCACCTCATTCATGACTGCTAGGTAGGGATGGAAGTCCAGGTTCTCCACTTGGCCTCTTGGGGGGGGGGGGGGCTCCTTTTTTTTTAATGGCGGGGGGAGGAGCTGAGGGAGAGGGAGAGAGAGAATCTTAAGCAGGCTCCACACCCATCTTGGAGCCTGTCATGGGGTTCGATCCCACAACCCTGAGATCATGACCTGAGCTGAAATCAAGAGCCAGATACTTAACCGGCTGAGCTACCCAGGTGCCCCGGGGTGGGCTCCTTTTTATTGCCTAGTGGGGGTAGGAGTTCATGCTTCTCACTAGGCCTCTGCTGATACCACCCTGACTGGGAGGGAGATAGGTGCCTTGTCACTGCTTCCCATTTGATGTCCATTGACACTGTTGGCAGAAGTGCCCTTGTTACTGCTGAGCCCTGGTAGGAGCGCCAGTAGCCCTCCTCTGACATCACTCAGTGGAGAGGAGGAAGGACACTTTGTTATCTCTGGGTGAGGATGGAAGCCCAGACTCCCCACATTGTCTCCACTGTCACCAAAGGGTGGGCGAGGAAGAGGCAGGTGTTACTGCCCAACAAGGAAGAAAGCTCCAGCACCCTAATGGACTTTCTCTGATACCACCTGGGCAGGGGGCAAGGGATGAGAGGCAGGGGGCAGGGTGAGGGGTTGAGGGTACCTTCTTATAGTTTGTCAAGGGTGGAAGTCTAGGCTCTCCCCCTGGCCTTTGCTGTTAGTAATGGTGGTGGGACCCCAGTGTTTTTGTGGTGTTTGGCCTGAGTAGAACCATCATTGAAAGTTTTCTGTCTTGGTAGACTGCCTCTTGCCTGGTCCTTTGACTAGAGAGAACAGGCTTTTATTGGGGGCAGTTTTTGTCTGCACCATTGGCCTTTCTAGGTTGCTGGCTTCTCCAGCACCAAGTCTAGGATATATGAGGCTCAAAGAAAACACAGAGAACTCACTGCCATGTCATTTTTGGGGTCTCAGGATCCCTAGCCAATCTGCCCTCCTCACTCCACCTTTCAGAATCTTCCTATGTTGTTTTTTTTTTAAGATTTTATTTACCTATCTGAGAGAGAGAGAGAGTGAGCAAGAGAGAGAGCACAAGGCAGGGGGAGTGGCAGAGGGAGAAGCAGACTCCCCACTGAGCAGGGAGCCTGATGCAGGACTCGATCTCAGGATCCTGAGATCATGACCTGAGCCGAAGGCAGGTGCTTAACTGACTGATCCACCCAGGCGCCCCTCTTCCTATGTTTTATATATAATGTCCACACTTTTTAGTTGTTATTTAGCAGAAAGAATAGGTAAACTAATATCTACTCCATCTCCAGAAGAGGAAGTCTCCATAATTATGATTTTGAAGATTTCATGTGGTTTCATGCATTTGTGCTGGTTTTATTTGTATATATTGAATGGCCCTAAAGATTTATGCAAAGGTTTATGTACTTTTTATTGTATATTTTATTATTAAAAATGGACCCCTTTGTTAATCTATTGAGCACTTTGGACTTAATTTCCACTCAATAATTTATTTCTAGATATGCTTTCATTTTCTTACATTTGCCTGGTATATTGTATATTTTTAAAATCTTTAATTATGACATAATGTAAGAAACTGCACAGATTATGCATTTAGCTTGATGATTTTTTAACAGACTGAGTGAACATGCACAACCACCACCTAGATTTAGAAATAGAACATCACTAGCACCCAAGAAATACCCCCTTGTGTTCCTTTCCAATCACTAACCTCCTCCCAAGGGGTACCAACAGCCTGACTTCTAACAGCTTAGATTAGTTTTACATGTTTTTGAAATTTATATAAACATAATCATACAGTATTGATTCATTGCTCTTTTGGGTCTGGCTTCATTGGCCAATGTAATATTCATGAGATGAGATTCATGCCTGTTGTGCGTAGTAATTTGTTCATTCTTGTTACTGTATAGTACTTCCTTGTATGAATACAGGACAACTTGTTTATCCATTCTGAAGTTGATGGGCATCTGCATAATTTTCAGTTTTGAATAAAGCCACTCTGAACATCATCTTACTAGTCTTTCAGTCAACGTATGTTCACATTTCTCCTGAGTATATTCCTAGGAGTAGAAGAGCTGGGTCACAGGCTATTGCATGTTTTCAGCTTTCATAGATAACACCAAACAGTTTTACAAAGTGTTTGTACTATTGTATGCTCCTCAAAAACAATTTATGAGTTTCCATTGTTCATAGCCTCACCAACTCTCTTGGTTATTTTCCATCTTTTCCATTTTTAGCCATTTCTGGTGGGTAGGAAGGAGTATCTGATTGTAGTTTAATTTATATTTCCTTGCTGACTAATGAAGTTGAGCATCTTGTCCTATGCATATTTGCCACTTGGCATATCTTCTTTGGGAAGTGCCTGTTCCCTTCTCTCTTTTCCTATTGCTCCTATTGATTTCTAAGAATTCTTGATATATTTGAGATATGAGTTGTTTGTCAGATACCAGTATTACAGTCATCTTCTCCCACTGTGGGATTTGCCTTTTCACTCTTTTTTTTTTAAAGATTTTATTTATTTATCAGAGGGGGAGAGAGAGGGGAAAAGCACAAGCAGGGGGAGCAGCAGAGGGAGAAGCAAGCTCCCCGCTGAGCAAGGAGCCTGGTGTGGGACTCGATCCCAGGACCCTGGGATCATGACCTGAGCCGAAGGCAGACACTTCACCAACTGAGCCACCCAGGCGTCCCTTGCCTTTTCACTCTTAATTTTGTCTTCTGATGAGCCAAGGTCTTTAATTTTAGTGTGGTCCAATTTAATAACCTTTTATTCTACCAGATATCAAAACTTGATATGAAGCACATTAATTAAGACACTATAGTAGTGGTCCACAAATAGACAAATAGACCAATCAAAACCCAGAGTCCAGGAATGAACCTCCACATAGACGGTTGCAAAGCAACACTGCAGAGCAGTGGAGAAAGGATAGTCTTTTCAATAAGCCATGCTGGATCACCTTGATATCCATATGGAAGAAATGAAACTTTTTTTAAACAAAGATTTTATTTATTTATTTGACAGAGAGAGAGCATGCACAAGCAGGGGGAGGGGGAGGGGGAGAGGGAGAAGTAGACTCCCCTCTGAGCAGGGAGCTCAACTTGGCCTGGGGCTTGATCCCAGGACCCCAGGATCATGACCTGAGCCAAAGGCAGATGCTTAACTGACTGAGTCACCCAGGCGCCCTGGAAGAAATGAATCTTGACCCTAACACATACCACACACGAAAATCCTTCCCAAGAAGGCTATAAATCTAAACATAAAAGATAGAACAATACAAATTTAGAAGAAAACATTAAACATCTTTATGACCCTGAGGTAGGCAAGGTTTTCCTAACTAAGACACAACGAGTGCCAACCATAACAGAAAGAATGATAAATAGCATGGCATGTTTCTGTCCAATGCTTCATTTCACATCTTTGTCTTTTTGTTTTAGATATGTGGCACCTGTGTATTGTTTTTGTGAACCAATCCCATTGTCTTTATCTTTTATGGCAGGATTCAGCTCATTCAATTTAGTTGAATTATACTAAATTTTGTGCCTTCTATTATTTTATGTTTACTATTTATTTTACTTGGTTGATATTTCCACTCTTTCCCTTTTCCTATTTTTGCTCGTTTGGTCACATTTCTCATTCCCCTCTGGGTTCTTATTATCTTGGAATTCTGATAGTTTGGGATTTTGATTATATTTATCAATTTCTGCTAGTAGTTGCCTTCACCTTCCTTAGAAATATAATTGTCTATATTTTCTCTATTACTAGATCCAATAATGTTGTAATCGTATTTGGATCTAGGAATAGAGGTGCATAATTTGCCTTCTCCTCATTTCACTCAGTAGATTTTCCAGGGTATTTTAAATTTTCCACTTAGTAATAATCTTCTTTTTTTTTTTTTTTAAAGATTTTATTTATTTATTTGACAGAGAGAGAGGCAGCAAGAGAGGGAACACAAGCAAGGGGAGTGTGAGAGGGAGAAGCAGGCTTCCCGCCGAGCAGGGAGCCCGATGCGGGGCTCGATCCCAGGACCCTGGGATCACGACCTGAGCCGAAGGCAGACGCTCAACGACTGAGCCACCCAGGCGCCCCAGTAATAATCTTCTTTATTCCATATGCCTAGTTATGTTATTTTTCTTTATTCAGCTATAACTATATATTACAAGAATCATTTCTCAAGACCGCTTTCCTCTGATTTTTGAGGTTTCTGTTACTATGCAATTTATAATTGCTTAGACTATTCCCTTGAGTATTCTCCTGAGCTAGGAATGGTGGCATTTAATGTTATAAATGCTTTTATGGCTAAAATTGTCTTTTCCTCTGACAGAAGAATAGTATCAAGCTAGGATGGCTTTAAAATTCTCGGATATCAGCTCCTTTCTCTCAGTAATTTGTAGATATTTTCTTCTAATATGATTCCTATCGTTGCAAACAAAAAGTCTAGTGCCATTGTGAGCCCTTTCCATTTTAAATAACATGTTGTTTCTGCCTGGAAGTGTTGTAGGTTTCCTTTTTGTCCTCTAAATTCAATGCCACATCAGGTTTGGGGTTGATTTGGTTCTTCTGGGAGTCAAGGATTGGGGGGATTTCTGTGGGGAAGGATCAATGAGGTAGGGTCCAAAAGGATTAGATCTAAAGCCTATAGCTATGATTCACACTGGGGCAGTGAGGTACAGTCTTGGGAAATTCTTGAGGTTTTATAAGAGTTGGAGATGTCAGTGTCTGAAGTCATTGACTAGCCCACGAGAGTTATTGATTGGAACACTGAGGTGGCAAATGATTGCTTGCAAGCCTGGGATTATAAGTTTTTGGGAGTCAATTTTGGTGGCCCTGTGCGAGTCATTGATTGAGACCTGTGGATATCGGTAAATGCAGGGCTGTGTGAGTTAGTATGTGATGGACTATTATTGAAGGTTTTATGGGAGTCACTAGTTCTATATGTGGGCTGTGAGTTATGGGGTCCTATAGGAGGTCAGGTTTGGCCCCCAAAGGGCATTGAGTGGATCAGTGGTTGGTTTTCTATTGAGGGTGTATTGAGGGTGTTGGTGATTATTTGGGGAGCCTGTGGAAGCCAGTTGATGGTACCATCTGGGACACGGTTTTGTCAAGCAGTGTGGGTTACTGATTTAGGAGCCTGTACAGACATGCTGGTTTTCAGTGCCCAGATGGGAGTTGGGGGAGGGAGGCAATGAGTTTATGTTTTCATCTATGGCAGAAGAAGGTGAGCTCTCTAAGTTGCCCAGAACATACACTGAATTATGCAGAAGCTCAGTTTATGCACATGTGGCATGATCACCCCTAGCCAGAGCACTTTAAGGGCAGCAAGGAAATGGAAATAATGTTTTTTGTGACCTGCCATATACAGAATACCATATGGCATAGTAGTTAAGAAAATGTACCTTGGAGCCAGGCATACCTGGGTTTGAGTCCCTGTCCTTCCCCCTAATCTGAGTGATCTTGGGGCAAATTCCTTAATATCTCTGAACATCTCTATCTGATGATAAATGGGAATAATACTAATGGAATACCTAGTTCACAGGATGAGTTTGAAAATTAAATGAGGTACCTGCCTTGCACCTTGTAATAATAGCAATATTTAATATCAATGTTCCAGGTGCCAAGTAGGAATGAGTGCTTTGGAGGCATCATATATCATTTAATTCTAACAACCCTATGAGACAGGTGTTTTCTTTTCTTTCTTTTTTTTTTTTTTTTTGAGACAGGTGTTTTCATCCTCAGTTTTAAGATGAAGAAACTCAGACTAAAGTGACTTCCCCCAGACTCTAGCTAGAAAGTAGAAGATCTGGACTTCAAACCCTCATTCATTTTATACCAAGTCTTATGAGTATTTTTTTCACATTATACACTAACATTTGGTGTTGGTTTTACTGAACTTCTCTTTTTCACAGTATCCAGCACAGAGAGCTGCCTCCTTGGTGCCCCCAGGAAGCATTTTGTGGGGTGAATGGTGACTGACCACGTGCACACTGGCTCTCCAGGGTTTCTTGGAGTCTCTGTGGAGCCCCTGGGCCAGACCCCGAAGCGGAGGCTGCAGGACCTACCTCCCGGCCCCAGCAGCCCTGATTGAGTCCCCAGTTGCCCGGCTGGCTTCGAGCTCCTGGGAAGAGCAGAGTCATCAGCAAGAGAGCCCGGGAGCTGAGGCCCAGCAGAAACATGCCAGCTAACCAGAGTTCTCCCCAGTGGTCCTCGGTCCTGGCTGCAGAGGGACGTGGCAGCTTGTGTGAGGTGAGGAGGGAAAGGACTCCAGGGGCAGGAATTCGCTCAGTGAGGAGACAGCCCTGACCTGTCACCAGGGCCTCAGGGGAGGGGCAGGTGGGTCACAGAAGTGGCAGATTCCAGGCTCCCAGGTCACCATCCTCCTGCTGTGTGAGTACCACGTGGCTGATGTCCCACATCCAGAGCCCTGTGTGTTTCAGTGGACGTGTGATGGAGGAAAGGTGGGATGGGAGGGTCACCCCACATCTGGAGTCCTAGCCAGGGAGACGCTACCCCCGACCCCCAGCATAGGCCCTGCACTCTCCATTGGCTCTTTGCAGATGCTCAGTGGATCACCCCCTGCCCCCAGCTTCCTTTCCCCCTTGTCTCTGGGGATTTGCTGCTTCCTCCTCTATCCTGATCTAGGGCAGAAAAATCCCTTTTCTCTGGAACTGAGAGGATGGCAGGGTAATAGGGCAACAACAGTCTCCAAGGTCCTTCTAGTTCTTCCTCCTCCTTTCAAAGGTGATAAAATGGCCTGAGAAGGGACATGACTTGCCCAGGCCTCTTGGATTGTGAGTAATAGCATTGGACTGGAACCAGGTCTCCTGAATGTGTCCTCCACCCTCACCACACCACAGCCAAGACCAAGTTGCCCCCTAAAAGTTCCTTTTGAGCACCTGGGTGGCTCAGTCTATTGGGTGTCTGCCTTCAGCTCAAGTCATGATCTCCAGGTCCTTGGATAGAGCCCCGAGCCTGCTTCTCCCTCTCCCTCTGCCCCCCCCCCCACTCGTGTTCTTTCTCTCTCTTTCTCAAATAAATAAATAAAATCCTTAAAAAATAAAAAGAAAAATAAATAAAAATTCCCCTTGAGAATCTGTAAATAGGGGAAGACGATGAGAGAGCCAGACCCTGCCTGACAGCTCCCTTCTTCAAACCTTCCTGTGAACGCTGTCACCTCTGGGGCAGGCTTCATTGTCACAGGGGCTCAGGGTCACATGGTCATTAGGATAATATTAACTTTAAAAAATTATTTTGATTTTTATTACTTCATTATTTCACAATAAAATGTTAGAGAATGCAGGTAAACAAACAGAAGAGAATAAAACATTACTTGTAATTTCAGCATTACCCAAAGTTAACCATTGTTAACATTTAGGTATATTTCCTTTCAGTTGATTTTTTCTTTGTATGCACAAGTGTGCATGTATGTGGGTATATGTGTGGGGCTGTGGGTGTGCATACATACCATACACATATACATTCTATAGCTCAAGTTTAAAAATGGAATGACAGTATTTGGTTGCCTCCTTTTTAATTTGACAGCTTAACATGATTTTCTAGGCATTAAATATTTTTTCTTCATATACACATAACGCACAGCATTATGTCCTTTGGATAAACTTGAATTAATTTAACCAATCCACTGTATGTGCATTTAGGGTGTTTCAGGTTTTCTCTTGGGATTAACACTGCTGTGGTAAAATTCCTGCACTTAAGTCTTTTTGCCCAAGTCACTGAAATTATGTTTGGGTCAAAGGTATAAAGGCACTGAATGGTAAATGAATTGCTGCCTAACCATAGTGCCCTTCCACCTCTGGAAGTGTTTAGGCTCTGCTCCATCATATCAATCACAGACCCACAGTTTGAGGCCACAAAAACGTGGTCCTCCCCAGTCTTTCTGCAGGTGGCTTCTTGCCCAGCCAGTGTGTGGGAATTTCTAGATGAAAGATTCCGGGCTCTGAAGGGCACATTTCTCCACTCATCTCTTCCTTCCCAACCACAGACCTCTGACCCTTTGCAAGAAGAGATGAAAATGACCAAGACCCTGTTGAATGTTATTTATTCACTTATTTATTTGTCAGGTTTTTGGTTTTTTCATTAGATGTCAGGGAGCAGGGAATGGGCAGAGATACCGAAGAACCAAAAAAAAAAAAAAAAAAAGTGTCCCCAGGGGTAGGGAACAGCTGGCGGGACCAGGAAATAGTGGCTGAGGCTGAAAAATAGGCAGAATGGTCAGTAAGAGAAAGAGGGATGAGGAACAGCTGATGGAACCATGGTGCACTTACTGGAGATGGAGGATAGCCAAGGGGCCCAGGGGGCGGGATGAGAGTGCAATGGAACAGAGGAAATGGGAAACAGAAGCCCAGAAGCCAGGGGCAGCAGAGAGACCAAGAAGTAGTCATCAGGGACTGGAGAAGTGGAGAGAGGAAAAAGCCAGTGGGTCCAAGAACAATGAGAGGGATCCCAAAATAGGAGAAGGGACCAGAAGGTAGAGGGACCGGATAGCAGCCAGAGGGAGCAGGGACCATCCAGAGGGATGAGAAAACAGAAGATTTGGCCAAAATGGAAAAAGCAGATAGGTTTGGTGTTCTGGGCAAAAGCCTGTGGGACAAGCAACTTCACAAGGCACCAGGGTTTAGGGGAGAGTCTGAGGGGATAGGGAAAGATAGAGGTACCAGGGAACAAAAAAAAATAAGAAAGAATGGGAAGGGAGTGGATAGCAGCCAGAGAAAGCAGGGACCAGCTGCTGAGGCTATAAACAGGTGGAGGGGTGGGGAGGGGACAGACCCATGGATAGTTGGAAAGACGGAGAAAGGCCTCCCAGGCTGAGGAGTAGCTG
Source organism: Leptonychotes weddellii (assembly GCF_054177405.1). NCBI lineage: Eukaryota > Metazoa > Chordata > Mammalia > Carnivora > Phocidae > Leptonychotes > Leptonychotes weddellii. The sequence continues at coordinate 70,306,564 of NC_138385.1, forward strand.
AGGACATCAGGACCCACACAGAACAAGGAATAGTCTCTGAGGTTGGGGAACAGCCAGAGGGAACAACAAAGCTGTACTGGGCACAGAGTGCCTACTGGAGGTCCCAGGGGCTAACCAGAGAACTAGGGAACCACAAAGTGGGCATTAAAAGTTTATCTGGTGGGGCGCCTGGGTGGCTCAGTCGTTACTGCCTTCGGCTCAGGTCATGGTCCCAGGGTCCTGGGATCGAGCCCCGCATCGGGCTCCCTGCTCCGCGGGTAGCCTGCTTCTCCCTCTCCTACTCCCCCTGCTTGTATTCCCTCTCTCGCTGTGTCTCTCCCTGTCAAATAAATAAAAATCTTTTAAAAATAAAAAAAAAAGTTTATCTGGTGTTGGAGAGCAGCCTGGCTGACCAGAGAACAACTAGAGGGACTAGAGAACAGCTGGAAGGCATAGTATCCATTCCTGAAGCTAGTTAGCAGCCAGAGGGCCCCATGTAACAGGCACTGGGGTTAAGGGCCAGTTGCAGGGGTGCCTGGGTGGCTCAGTCATTAAGCGTCTGCTTTCGGCTCAGGTCATGATCCCAGGGTCCTGGGATCGAGCTCCCTGCTCAGCAGGAAGCCTGCTTCTCCCTCTCCCACTCCCCTTGCTTGTGTTCCTGCTCTTGCTAACTCTCTCTCTCTCTCTGTCAAATAAATAAATAAATAAAATCTTTTTTAAAAAGGGAGGGGCCAGTTGCAGAAGCCAGGGAGAGGCTGAGGAACAACCAGAGTTCCCTGGAATAGGGTGACAGGGGTTTCCTGGGATGTGGGACTTCAGTGCTAAAATAGGGAATGTCCTGGCAAACGAGACAGTTGGTCACCCTACGCAGGAAACAACCAGAGGAACCAGCAGATAGTCAGACATGATGTAAGTGATAGAGAAGGTGAAAGTACAAAATCAAGCATCATGGTGGAGTGCCCAGAACTAGTAGACTTTGGTGGTCAAGAGCCTAGGCTAGGAGCTGGGTCGACCAGCTCTCCGCAAAGTGTGCTGCTCCCCACCCCCCTAGAAACCAGGTGTGTCAAGTGAGGGTGTACTAGAAATGCATTCCAGGTTTGCCCAAGGCACAGGGAAGAATTGGGACTGGACAGCAGTCAGGGGACTCAAAGGGCAGTCAGTCTGTGTCAACTAGAAAGAATAAGAAAAGCTCATCAGGACCAGGGAACAGCCAGATGGACTAGTGCACAATCAGAAGAATGGTGCCGCCGACTAAGGATCAGCTAGAGGGGAAACTGTCAAAGGAAACACAGGACAGTCAGAGGCACCAGGGCTCCGTCCAAGCAGTCAAAGGGAAGAAGAAACAGGAGGCTTGGAACAGTTAGAGGAAGCCAGGGACAATCCGGAAAGAGACCAGGGGGCACTCAAAAGGAGCAAGCAACATTTAGAGGGAACAGTAAACAGAGGGACCAGGGAAAAGTCCGATGGGGACTACGCAGAGGGAATAAGGACCAGCAGAGGGAGCAGCAGAGAGAAGTATGAGCCGGGAGTGGGCAGGGGAAGCAGGGAAAAGCCAGAGGGAGCTGCGGAGGGGTACGGAACAGAGAACAGTGAGAGGGAACCGGGAACAGCCAGAGGGAGCAGGAAAGACCAGAGCAGCCCCAGCCAAGGGCAAGCATACAGAAAGGCTGGGTATTTGGCCTCTGGTGAGGGCACAGGGAGCCAAGAACTCGCTGCACACTTGCAGACAGCCTCGTAAGCACCACTGAAGCCCTTCTGCTAGGCTGGGACAGGATGTAGAAGGGCAAGGTCGTATCACAGTGAGGCTAGCACAGAAGTGGGGGGACTGAGCCCAGAGCCAGCTGCAGGATGGGCCAGAGCAGAGGGCCAGTGAGTGGTCAATCCTGGCAGCCCAGCACGGTCCCGGGGATGAGAGCACGTAGTATGCTGGCTCAGATGATCCTGAAGGGAGGGAGACAGGAGAGCCATGTGGGTCGCTGGAGAGCCATGAGGAGCTGGAGTGGGGATCCTCACCTAGGATGAGGAAGTCCTTGTAGGGGTCCTGGTGGTGGTAGGCACACATGCCATCCTCCGTGGTAGAAAAGGGATAGGAAATCAAACCTTTTCCTATGTGGCAGGTGAGGCTGGAATCTGGGTGAGTCTCTGTTAGCAACTTTTTACCCAGATTTCTAGCACCAAAATCCCCCTCCCAAAGCTTCTATTTTTGCGGGGAATGGGATCAAAGAGGGGCATCTGTGGGCAGTGTACTTTGTATATATTCATCTTGTGTGTCTGTTCATGCTGAGAATGCCTGTCATGGGCTTTGTACACTTTCCCTGAAAATGGGGCCTTAGTGACTCCCAGGGAGGGAGAGACTGATTGAGGGTGGTCTTTTGTTCACCAGCTTGGGCCACTGGAGTTGTTAAAATGTTTAACAATGTCAAATGATAGAATATTTTCATTCTTTCGTACTGGTTGAAATAGCCACTCCTGTCCTGCCCCCTGAGGCTCCTCCCCACTGTGTTACCCACACACCTGCCGGTCTATCCTGGGGTAGCTGGCAAGCTGCTCGGGAGGATGGGCAGGCAGAATGAGAGCTTCCCTCCAGCCTGACCCCAGGCCTCCCCCTAGATGACTGCCCTTGGGTGATGAAGGGGGCACAGGTCAGGTGTGTTGCTAGGGGCTCAAGTGGAGGTCCTCCTCTCAGCAACCCTTGGGGCTGTGCTCAGGAGAGCTGGTGGGTGGCGAAGTGCTGGGCATGGCCCAGTGCTTGTGGAGCTGCCTCCAGGAGCTGCTGGTGGTGGAGAAGGTACTATGAGTTCCCTGCACGCTTGGTGGCCCTGAACATTCACTAACAAGGGGAGGGAGACCAGGGCTCCCAGAGGCCAAAGGGGCTTTCGGTGAATAAAGCTTCCTCATTTCCTCATAGTCAAATCATTACGTCTTTTCTTTGATACGCAGCGCATTTTCTCTCTGGTTTAGGAAATCCTCAACCACCCCAAGGCCTAAACAAATATTCACCTAAATTTTCTAGGCGTTTCAAACTTTGGTTTTTTGGTTTTTTTTTTAACTTTTGATTCCTTTGAAATAATTTTAAAATTAAAGAGAAGTTACAGAAACAGCACAAAGAACTATGTACCCCCTTCATCCAAAATAAACCGTTAACATTTTGCCACATTTGCTTTCATTCTGTTCTCGATGTTTGCGTGTGTGTTTGTAAGGGCATGTATATGGGCATACACACAGCTATATTTAAAACCTTGTTTTCTGAACCATTTGAGAGTAATTTGCAGACACTATTTTTAGTATTTACCCCTAAATACTTCAATGCATATCTCTTAAGAACAAGAACATTCTCTTCTGTAACCACAGTAGAGTCTTCAGAATGAGGAAATTTCACATTGATAAGGTACTAACATACCATGTATTATCTAATTATCTAATATATACCGTATAATATACAGTTTCCCCAGTTGTCACAAGAAGGTCCTTTATAGCACTTTCCCCTGATCCAGGATCCAATCCAGGTTCATGTATTGCGTTGACTTGTCATGTCCCTTTAGCCTTTAATCTGGAACAGTGCCTCAGCCTTTCCTTGACTTTCATGACACGGACCATTTGGAAGAATGTCTCTCAACTTGGTTTGCTTCTTGCTTCCTCATAATTAGATCTAGGTTATTCCTTTTTTTCTCAGGAGTATCACAGAAACAATGCTGTGTTCTTCTCAGTGCTTCATGTCAGTAGGCATTCAATATCAATTTAGCCTTTATTGATAATATTAACTTTGATCACCATGACTAAGATGGTTATCTGTCAAGTTCTGTAATGTGACTATCTTTCCCTGTGTAATTAATAACTATTTTGGGGGGAGATACTTTGAGGCTATGTAAATATCCTATTTCTCATGCTCCTGGTCACCGATTTTAGCATCCAGTGATGATTCTTGCCTGTAAGAATTAATTACTGTGCTGTTTTCCTAATGACGTTTTCTAATCCCATAATTTCTTCCACATTGATTAGTTGGCATTCTCCGGTAAAGAAAAACACCCCTCGCTCTGACTGCTGAAAGTACAATTACACTCCAGGCACAATAAGCACACCTTGATTTGCCATTAGTCACTAATAGGAACCAGAGCTTCTTGGAGAAATGACTGATTCCAGGGTTAGAGCAGAGAGAGTACAAAATGATCCTGGAAGAACTCATTGTACTGGAAAGTAATAAAGTGCTCAAAAGATGGGGACATGTTGAAAGGACACAGGAGCCACCTGGAAGGAACTCCCTCTGGCCAAACTTGGGACAATTTGAGTAGCAAAATAAATAATGATAGCAATAGATGATAACCCACTGAATAAAGTAGGAAGTCACCAGTCCATATAATAGGTGGAGAGGTTTGTAGGTAGGCAGATAGAGAGGGAAGAAAGGAATGCTTCTTTTTGATAGCATTCTGATCTTTTCTGGTGTGCCCACTACTCCAGTCCTTCTGAGGATAATATTGGTAGCTTGTTAAAACTTTTTATTTTTGAAATAATTATAGATTTACTGGAAGTTGCAAAGATGGTACAGAGAGGTCTCATGTAACCCTTTATGCAGTTTCTGCCAGTGGTTACATCCTGCATCACTTAGAGTACGATATCACAAACAGGAAACTGACATTGCTATAGTGTGTGTGTAGTTCTCTGCCATTCATGTATCGATTCTTGTGCAATAATACAGATACAGAACTATTCCATCACCAAATAAGTCTACTGGTGTTGACATTTTACCAGTTAGAGTGAAGTATAGAAAACTTAGCTGCCTTTAAATCCCTTTACCCTCACCAGGTTATATTATAATACAGTTGTCTTAAATATTTCCCCTACATACATGGAGATCCACAACAGACAATGTAATACTTTTTGCTTTGACCTTCAAACGTAATTTAGAAAACCCAAGAGGAGAAGGAATTTGTGTTTACTCATATTTTTGCTTTTTCCATTTTTTCTTCCTGATGTTCCAAGATTCCTTCTCTTATTATCTCCTTTCTGTTTACAGAACTTCCATTAGCCATTCACTTAGGGTACGTCTGCTGGCCACAAATTTTCTTAGTTTTCCTTCATCTGAGGATATCTTGATTTCCTTTTCATTTCTTCTTTCTTAGTAACAGCTTTACTGACATATAACTTACATACCATACAATTTACCCATTTAAAGTGTTCAGTTCACTGGTTTTTATATTTATGGATATGAGCAACCATCACAATCAATTTGACAACATTTTCATCACCCCAAAAAGAAGCCCCATTTCCTTTAGCCATCACTCCTCCCCACCGCACCTCTGTTTCCTGCCTCCCCCAAACCTAAGCAACCACTAATATACTTTCTGTCTCTATAGACTTCACTATTCTGGAGAGTTCACATGAATGGACTTATATAATCTGTGATCTTTGTGTCTGGCTTCTTCCACTCAGCATAATGTTTCAAGGAACTCCCTCTGGGAAAATCTGGGACAATTTGAGAAGCAAAATAAATAATGATAGTAATAGATTATGTATAACCTGATGAATAAAGTAGGAAGTCGCCAGTCCGTATAGGTGGGTAAAATCGTACATAGATACAGATAGGGAAAAAGTGTAGCACGTTGTACATGTACATGTTGTAACGTGTCAGTTATTTTATTCCTTTTTATGGCTGAATAATATTCCATTGTATAGATGTGTCACATTTTGTTTATCCATTTATCAGCTGATGTACACTGGGGTGGTTCCACCTTTTAGCTAGTATGAGTAATGCTGCTCTCAACATATGTGTACATGTTTTTATGTGGCCATATATTTTCATTTCTCTTGCGGATGCATGTACCTAGGAATGGAATTGCTGGGTCAAATGATAACTATGTTTAATCATTTGAGGAACCGCCAGATTGTTTCCCAAAGCAGCTGCACCATTTTACACTCCCCTGGCAACATATGAAAGTTCCAATTTCTCCACATCCTCACCAACACTTGCTGTTTCTGACTTTTTGATTCTAGCCATCCTAGTGGGTATGAGGTAGTATCTCATTGTCATTTTGACTTGTATTTCCCTGATTATTAATGATGCCAAGCACCTTTTCATGTATTTATTGGCCATTACCACTTCGTTTCTTTTTGGGGGGATGGGGGGTGGAGCAGAGGGAGAGAGAGAATTTTAAGCAGGCTCTATGCCCAGCATGGAGCCCAATGCAGGACTTGATCTCATGACCTGAGCCGAAATCAAGAGTCAGACACTTAACCAACTGAGCCACCCAGGTGCCTGTTACCACTTCATTTCTTAAAGATAGTTTTGCCAGATATGGAATTCAGGGTTGACAGTTCTTTTCTTCAAGCATTTAAAAATGTTGTGCCGGGGGGCACCTGGGTGGCTCAGTCGTTAAGCGTCTGCCTTCGGCTCAGGTCATGATCCCAGGGTCCTGGGATCAAGCCCTGCATTGGGCTCCCTGCTCCGCGGGAAACCTGCTTCTCCCTCTCCCGCTCCCCCTGCTTGTGTTCCCTCTCTCGCTGTGTCTCTCTCTGTCAAATAAATAAATAAAAATCTTTTTAAAAAAAAAAAATAAATAAAAAATAAAAATAAAAATGTTGTGCCGGGGCACCTCAGTGGCTCAGTTGGTTAAGAAGCCGACTCTTGATTTTGGCTCAGGTCATGATCTCAGAGTCCTGGGATCAAGCCCTGCATCAGGCTCTGCATTCAATGGGGAGTCTGCTTGAGGATTCTCTCTCCCTCTCCCTCTCCCTCTGCCCGTCCCCCCTCTAAAATAAATAAATAAATCTTTGAAAAAAAATAAAAGAAAAATGTTGTGCCACTTTCATCTCTTCTCCATGGTTTCTGATAAGAAATCTCCTGTCACTTTAATTGTTTTCCCCCCATAGGTAAGTTGTGGTTTCTCTCTTGCTGATTTTAAGATTTTTTTTCTTTGTCTTTAGTTTTCTGAAGTTTGATTATAATGTGTCTTGGTGTAGATTTTTTTGATTTTTCCTTTTGGGGTTTGCTCAGCTTCTTGAAACTCTAAGTTGATATTTTTGCCAGATTAGAGAAAATTTCAGCCAATTTCTTCAAATACTTTTTCAGCCCCACACGTTTTCTCCTCTCCTTCTGGGACTCTGATGACACAAATGCCAGATCTTCTATTATAGTCTCACAGGTCCCTGAGGCTCTGCTCATTTTTTTTTCCAGCCAATTTTCCTTTCTGTTCATATTAGATCATTTCCATGGTTCCATTGTCAAGGTCTCTGATTCTTTCCTCTGTCCTCTCTTATTCTGCTGTTGAGCCCACAGTGGAGTTTTAAATTTTCAGTCATTGTATTTGTCAGTTCTAAAATTTCCATTCAGTTTGTCTTCATATCTTTTCTTTCTTTGCTAAGGCTTTCTATTTTCAAATTTCTTTTAAGTATACTGAAACATTTTTATGATAGCTGCTTTAAAATTCTTGTCACATAATTCTAACATCTGTGTTATCTCAATGTTGGTGTCTCTTGATTGTCTTTTCTCGTGCCAGTTGAGATTTTTTTGCTTCTTCTCATGAAGCCTGATTTTCAAGTATGTCCTGGATATTTTGGGAACTATGAGACTCTAGATATTATTTAAATCTTGTGTTTAACAGGCCTCCTCTGACGCTGTTCTGCTAGAAAATGAGAATCTTCTTTTTCTGAAGAGGATTCTGAAAAATGCTCCTTATTGCCAGGTGGAGGTAAAGTTCAGGTTCCCCAGTTGACCTCTTTTGACACCCAGAAGGGGACAAGCACCTTGTTGCTACTGGGCAGGGGTAGAATTTCAGGCTTTCCACCACACCACCTCTGACACCACCCTGGTGGGAAGGCAGAGGACACCTTTTTATCGAGTGGGGGTGGAAGTCCAAGATCCCCACACAGCCTAAATTGACACTGTGGGCAAGGGGTCTCATTACCATCATCCCAGGCTGGGATGAAATTCTAGGCTCCCCATTCATCCTTTGCTGATGGGAATGGGAGTAGGAGCACAGTTTGGTTTTTTTGTTGTTGTTTTTTTTTTTCTGTGATGCTTGCCTGGAACAGGGCAGTATTATTTAAGTTTTTCTCTCTCTCTCTTTTTAAGATTTTATTTATTTATTTATTTGAGAGAGAGAAGGAAAGACAGTGAGAGAGTACAAGCGGGGAGGAGAGAGAGAGAGAGAGGCAGGCTCCCTGCAGAGCAAGGAGCCGGATGCGGGACTCAATCCCAGGACCGTGGGATCATGACCTGAGCTGAAGGCAGACGCTTAACCGACTGAGCCACCCAGGTGCCCTTAAGTTTTTCTCTCTTGCTATGTTGCCTTTTTCCTGGTACTTTAACTAGTGAAAGCAGGCTTTCCTGGGGCTGTTTCTGGCTGTGCCAGCTGGCATTCTAGGTTGCCAGTTTCTCTAGCACCTAGTCCAAGATATGTGGGGCAAAAAGAAAACGCGGGGAAATCACCACTGTGACATTCCTCAGGTTCTGAGGATCATGGCAAGTTTGCCTTCCTCTCTCCAATTGGCATAGTGTTCTTATCTTTGTTTTATATATAATGTCTAGGGGTTTTAGCTGTACTTAGCAGGAGAAATAGAGAGAATTATGCCTATTCCATTTTGGTCCCATTGGTAATTTTTAGCTTAATTTCTGAATACGTAATACATTCACATGGTTCTCTCCCTCAACTCCCCAGATCTCGCTAACTAGAAAACCAGTCATGGTTAGTTCGTGGGTGGGTAGGTGGGTTATAGGCTTAGGGATTATGCAAATAAAAGCAACTAAGAAAATATTCTTTTTTAAAAAAGATTTTATTTATTTATTTATTTATTTATTTATTTATTTATTTATTTAGAGCATGAGTTGGGGGGAGGGCAGAGAGAGAGGGAGAGATTCTCAAGCAGACTGCACTGAGTGCAGAGCCTGACACAGGGCTCGACCTCACCACCCCAAGATCATGACCTGAGCCAAAATCAAGAGTCGGTCATTAAACCAACTGAGCCACCCAGGCACCCCAGAGAATATTCTTAATATTTTTGGCAAAGAGAGCAGATACTGTTACTATTATGTTGAACACTGATTTATTTTAATTACTATTAATTTTTAACTTTTTATCATGAAATATTACACACATTTTGGATAATGCTGCTATAAATATTCTTGGCCATGCCTCCTCTTGCACATGTACACATATTCTAATTGGGCATATTTCCATGAATGGAATCACTGTGTCCTAGTGTATGCATGCTTTAACATTACCCAGTAAAGACAAAATGCTTTCCAACATAGTTGCACCAATTTAGATCACCATCAGCAATATGAGAGTTCTCATTGCACCATATTCTCCTCAACACATTGTACCATCAGTCTTTTTCATTGAGGACATTCTGGGGGTTGTATAGTGGTATCTCACTGTGGCTTATTGATTTTATTTTATTTATTTATTTGACACAGAGAGAGAGAGAGTATGTGTGTACAAGCAGGGGGAGTGGGAGAGCGGGAAGCAGGCTCCCCGCCGAGCAGGGAGCCTGATGAGGGGCTTGATCCTAGGACCCTGGGATCATGACCTGAGCCGAAGGCAGACGCCCAACCAACTGAGCCTTGTGGTTTAAATTTGCATTCCCTGGTTACTAAGGTTAAGCCCTTTTTGTGTTTATTGAAACCTTGGATTTCCCCTTTTGTAAAATGCCTGTTCAAATGCTTTGCCCACTTTTCTACTTGGTGGTCTCCTTTCTTCTTATTGGTTTGTAAGAGTTCTTTACATCCTCTTGATATGAACCCTTTGACAGTACCATGTGTTGCAGGTATCTCTTCCTATTCTGTGTCTTTCCTTTTCTTCTCTTATAATGCTGTCTTTTAAATGAATAGAAGTTTAAAAATTTATTGTAGCCAGACATCAACCTTTTTCTTTATGGTTAATGTTTTTTTGCATCTTGTTTGAGAATTATTTTCCTAATCTGAGAGCATGAAGGTATTTATCTATATTATCTTTTTTCTATGGTTTGTTTTTTTTTTTTTTGGTGCCAAAACCCAGGAATGAATTTTCTGCATTGTTTTTAAAGGCTCTATTACTTCGCCTTTTCCTCTATGTGTTTCTTTTTATTCAATTTCTATTTTATTCAATTCTATATTGCCATGGCCTGGCACATAATCAATCAGTAAATATATGTAGTTACATGAACTAAAGGACTTAAAGAAAGCCTATTTTAATCCTCATTTTTGCAGAAGAATGACTGAATAAACAAATGAACGTACTACATACACAATGAATGTCAAGATACTTCAGTAAGTTTTTTTCTCTCACAAAATGAAATACAAAACCAGGTATTGAGTGAAAACCCTATGTGATATGTTATGGTAAAACATCATTAAAAACAACTTCCTATTTGTCTTCCTTCCAACCCCCAGTGCTGACCATGTCGCCTTGAACAGGACTGTGTTGTTACAGGTCTCCGTGTCATTCGAGGATGTGACTGTGGACTTCAGCAGGGAGGAGTGGCAGCACTTGGACCCTGCTCAGAGACGCCTTTACCGGGATGTGACGCTGGAGAATTACAGCCACTTGCGCTCAGTGGGTAAGCCAGCTGCCTGTGTGTCTGCCAGGCGCCTGAGTGTGGCTATTTCCATTCTCAGCTGCTGGATGTTCTGGAACATCTTAAGTGTGCGATGGTGTCATCCTTGATTTGTCCAAGATTCTTCAGTCCCTTTTCGGCACTATCATTATTACTCTGTTCCCAGTGAAATGTGATTACTTTTCAGAAGAGCAAATGGAAACGTCATTGAAAGTCCCCTGAAATCTAGTCAGCTGGACCCAATCCTGTACCATCTCCTGTTAACAGGGTACCAGGTTCCCAAACCAGAGGTCATCTTCAAGTTGGAGCAAGGAGAGGGGCCATGGACATTGGAGGGGGAAACCCCACATCAGCGCTGTTCAGGTGAGTGAGTTTGACTCAGGCAGATGGCGGACATGGAAGTAAATCTCACTTTTTCTAGAAGAAGCTGATACCTTTGAAAGGCTGTGAAGATAACCTGCCTTGAAAGTTCTAAACTTCTTTTTTTTTTTAAGATTTTATTTATCTATTTGACTGAGAGAGAGCGCGCGCGCACGCGCGCGCGCGAGAGCACACAAGCAGGGGGGAGCGGCAGGCAGAGGGAGATGGAGAAGCAGGCTCCCCGCTGAGCAAGGAGCTCAGTGCGGGCCTCGATCCCAGGACCCCGGGATCATGTCCTGAGCCGAAAGCAGATGCTTAACCGACTGAGCCACCCAGGCACCCTGAAAGTTCTAAACTTCTGTAGTTTATTGGAGATAGTTCACAGAAGCTCCTTTGATACCTAAGCAGTTTCTCCAAGTTCGACCCTTGCAAATAGCCATTGTCTTCATTGCTTGGCTTTTTGACAAGAGAGCTGTCTCTAGTCTCTGTACCCTGGATCACATGCATACTACCCTATCTTATCTAAGATCTTTTCATTCTTCCTACTCCACTCCCACCCGCTTTATCTTAGATTCTTTTTGTACATTCAGGTATTTTAACATTTCTTCCCTTTTATTCCAATTCCACATGTTCATTCCTTATACCTCCTCCCAGGGGCAACTGAGCTACTGTGTTTTATCTGTGAATTTGTGTGGTATTCTTTAAAAGCCTGAAATACTGGTTTCTGAGTATGTGTTTTTAGTATATGTAAATTATATCGCACCACATGTCTTAATTCTGTTCCTTTTTTTTCACTCATCCATGAGACCGTCCGTTTTGCAGTGTGTTCATCTGGCTTCATTCCTTCAAATGGCTGCATAGTATTCCACAGTGTGCTGGTACCACATCTTACTTAACCATTCACTCAGTGGTGGAACCTAGGGTTGTTGCTAATACAAACTCCCAGCTAATACAAACAACTTTACGATAAATTTCTACAAAAATATTCCCTTTTGGAAGGTGAGAATTTCTTGGGAATGTTTATAGAAGAGGGGATCTGCCTAATCATTGCAAAGTTTTATCCTGAATTTGACCGAGCACCACCATATTGTTCTCAGATTGGCTGCACGAATCTATACTAACCATGGTGCACAAAGCTTCTTGCTTTCCTAGAGTTTCTGCCCACCAATTAATAGAGCCAGAGTTTCTCATTTTTTGGCCAACAATGGGTATAAAATGGTATCTCATTTTTTATTTTGCATTTCTCCAGTACCTAGTTTCAGCCTTTCATTATTGACCTGTTGTGGTCTCCTTGAGTTTTCCTTTTATGAGTGACCTTGTCTTGTTTCACTTGAATTTCCTGTCTCTTATTGATTCGCACCCAATTTATTACTCACCCTTTTTTCCAGCCTTCTCCTCTTCCTTACCCCCATACATGAGGTTGCCCCTAGGGACCCTGCTGTTCACCAATCTTTTCTTCATATACATGCAAAGATTCATCCATACTGAATTCTGATGACTCTGCTTTTGACACCTCCAGTCTGGTTTTCACTGGTACTTTAGTACTAGATTTAGCTACCCAGAAAGTTCCCATGAGACGTTTCTCTTGACCCTCAGTACGTTAGAAATTAGAATCATCATCTCACACATCACCTTCCCACCTTCCAAATTCTCTCACATTCTGTCAGTGCTTCTTAAATCTTTCAGCCGTTTTTTTTTTAATTAGTCACCCTACAGTTCCTAGTGCTTTTCCATTTTTGCAAATATCATTTTCAGTTCTCGGTTCATCTCTCCAGTTCCCAGTAATATCACCTAAAACCAGCTCCATATTTTCTTATGCCTGGATTATGATGATTTTATTCCTGATTGAATTTGCTGATTCCATTCTTTTTATTAGTTCACTTTCAGTGACCATTTGGACATCTTCTTTGGAAAACTGTCTATTCAGTTCCTCTACCCATTTTTTAATTGGTTTGCTTATTTTGTGCCAATGAGTTGTATGAGTTCTTTATGTAATTTAGATATTAACTCCTTCAGATGCATGACTTGCAAATATCTTCTCCCCTTACGTAGGTTGCTTTTTCATTTTTTTGATTGTTTCTTTTGCTGTGCATCTTTAACATTTTCTTGATGTCTACCACATTTGTTAGTGTTCTGTGAATCTGACTCTTTATTCTGTGCTCTATTTAGATGATACATTTTCACCTGGTGATCAGATTTTGGTGTTCCATGAAATGGCTCATTTACTCCAGCACATATGGCTCTTTCCTTTTCCTCACCTTTCTTCCCACAGGAACTCAGGAAAAAAAGCACAGACTTTAGACTGTGTGGTAACTGAGGCCTTTACCTCTATGTTTTTAGAAAGTTCCCAGAACTAAAAGCCTGTTTCTTATTGTATAATTCAGGGGCTGATCAGGGAGAGAAACTACATACAAATTTGAACAGGGAAAGCATAACATAAAGAATTATTAGCTCTGGCAAGATGGAAGTGACAAGAGATTAGCTAGCAGAAGTAAAGAGAAAGCTAAAGAATAAAGGAATAGCAGACAAAAGGAACAGCCGGTGCCTCTCAGGCTGTGATGGAGCACCCAAGGAAGAGCCTCCCCTGCTTCCCAGCGATGAATCCAGACCTTGTTGAGGGACCCAGCCAGGGCCCAGAGCATGGAAGAAGAGTTACTGTGGTGCCACGCTGGTGGAACTTGCTGGCAAGCTGCCCTTGGGGGTTCCAGAGAAAGCTGATCATGGGGAAGCTTCTCATTGGAGGTAGCCCCCTACACATCATCTGCGAGGGGTGCCAGGGTCAACTGCTCGGTGCCGTGTGCTGCCAACTGCAACTGCCAACTGCAACACACTGCAGGAGCCTGGAGCTGGAGAAGCTACTAGTGCTGCAGGAGCTAGGTGCTAGAAAAGTCATCCGCACTGCAGAAGCTGAGGCCCAGAGAAGCCACCCACACCGCAAGACCTGGGTGCGTGGGAAGCTGCGTGTGCCTCAGGAGCCCAGTGTTGGCAAAGCCACCTGCACCGCGGGAGCCTGGTGCCAGACAAGCAGCCCTTGCTGGAGGAGCCCGCTGAGTGAGCCCACCAGAGCCAGGAAGCAAAACCCCCTCCTCCTGCAGTGTTTCGCCATCACCCTGTGCTGAAAAGGCTCAACAGTGGGACAGATATTTAAAGAGACTCAGATCCATTTTTTTGTAGAGCAGGCAAAGAGGCATGAATTCAGAGTTGAGAGGCAATAAGTTGATACCCAGCACATTTATTCTTCCATTTTCTGAAGCAAAGCATGGAAAATATTTGGTAAACTTAAATTTATTGAATTTGGGGAGATAGGCAGAGGAGGATATTTTGCTCTCTTTTGGAAGGATTTTTCAAGTGTCTGCTCAGAGGAATTCAAAGGACCATAGATTATATTTGGAAAGAGGAGACAGCTGCATGAAATGTTCACAGTTGCAGGCTTTGTGTTCCCAAAGAAAACTGGGCCAAATTAAGTATCGATATGAGTGGTACCATGTCCGACTTGTAAATTCATAGCGGATATAACCTCCCTAGAAGTGTACTGAAATTAGAGCTAATACCAAGGACAATACATTTTGAATATGCAGAGGAGCGAAACAACAAGCTTAGTATCAATGTATATCCTCTTTTATATAAGAATTCTGAGATGAATGGATTCATTCAACAAGTCAACTCTGATCCCAATGGGTCATTCAGGGACCATGTTCCAAGTCATTGCTCTGCCGTCTCCTAGGGCATCGTTGTCAGCTGCGCGGTTAATGTTGGGTCATTGTTGAGTCCAGTGGGAAGGAGAGAGGGGGAAAGTTTTGCCCACTGTCTTAAGGCCCAGCCTGGCAGCCGCACATACCACTTGTACTCATACTCCACTGGTGAGGACAAAGTGAGGCTGGTAAATGTAATGCCCAGCTACATCCTAGTAGTATAAAAGAAGAGACAAATGCAAATCGTTTTTGGTGGATGGCTTGCAGTTTCTGCCATAGGTGGCTTTCCCTTGCCTACTTGACACTTGTTGAAAGCACGTGGTCCCCAGGTCCTTGGTCCCTGGGACCAAGGAAAACTTGCAGCTGGCTATAGAGTGGGAGCACAGATATGTACTGACTATTTGGATGGCTGATGTTGCCACAGTGTTTCCTATAGATGTAGAGGAATGGGTCTTTGAGGCACATAAATTTTATGTTGGTGCTCATATGGTTCAGAGGGAAAAGTGAGAGAAAGCAAAGAGATTAGAAAGGTTTAGAGCTAATAAGTAATAAAGACATACAATCTGAACTATTTCTGCCATGCTAGGACTTCCCTTTAACAGACTTCGGTTTCTTCTTCTGGTTAGACTCACTCTCCAGACCTCCTACATAGTGGATATGAATCCCCAGGATTCAAATCCCATCTCTTTCACTTATTTAGCAATTTGATCTTCAGCACGTTACATAACCTCTGTGCTTCTGTTTTCTCATCTGTGAAACATGATTGGTAATGATGGCTGCTGCTTAGGGTTTGGTGAGGATCCAGTGAGCTATTATGTGTAGAGCACTTGGAACGGTGCCTGGTGCATCGTAAATGGTATATAATTATTTTGCAACAGTAAGTGCTTTAGAAGAATTTTGTATTACTACATTATTACTATTTTCATTATTGTCGTATGGACTCTTCCATTTCTGCACTCATCTTGTCTGAACTACAGGTACCCCCTACCCTCTGCTAATTGTCCTTTGAGTCATTTTTACTTTTTTCTTCTTCTTTTTAGACGAGGCTATTGGGGAAATGCAGCAACAGAGAATTTCTGGAAAACTTTCATTCCACTGTGAGAAATTTGGTCAGCCCATAGGAAAAGATCCATTGTGTTCCATTTTAGAAGAATTGTGGCAAAATAACAGCCAGCTAGAGAGATACCAAGAAAGCCAAAATAACCCTTTAAGTCATGTGAAAGTACTGATTAAGGAGAGGGCCTATGAATGTAAAAATACTGAAAAAATAATTCACGTGAGTACCAAGCTTGTTCCTTCAATTAAAAGACTCCATAACTATGACACATTTGGAAAGAGTTTGAAGCATACTTTAAACTTACACAATCATAATAAAAGCAATGCAACAAAGAAGCTTGATAAGATTTTTGGAAATGATAATAATTTTGCCCATAGCTCTTCCTCTACTGAGAATGCGAATACAGGAGCAAATTCCTGTGAAATTAATCGATGTGAAAAACATCTTGGCAACAAACAAGTTCTCATCCACCATGAGAACATTCAGACTGGGGAGCAACTTTATGTATGTACTGAGTGTGTAAAGAGCTTCCCCCAGAAGTCACATCTCTTTGAGCATCAGAGAATTCATGCTGAGGAAAAATCCCATGAATGCCATAAAAGCGACAAAGCCCTCATTCTGAAGCCACAGATTAATGTACCTCAAAGTGTTTATGCAGGAGATAAACCCTATATATGTACTCAGTGTGGGAAGGCCTTTACTCTCAAGTCAAACCTCATTACACATCAGAAAATTCATACCGGGCAGAAACCCTATAAATGCACTGAATGTGGAAAAGCCTTTTTCCACAGATCGTATCTCTTTAGACATATGAGAATTCATACAGGAGAAAAACCATATGAATGCAGTGAATGTGGAAGAGGCTTCTCCCAGAATTCAGACCTTACTATACATCAGAAAACTCATACTGGAGAGAAACACTATGCATGCAGTGAATGTGGGAAAGCCTTCACAAGAAAATCAGCACTCAGAATGCATCAGAGAATCCACACAGGAGAGAAACCCTATGTATGCCCTGAATGCGGGAAGGCCTTCATCCAGAAATCACATTTCAATACACATCAGAGAATCCATACTGGCGAAAAGCCTTATGAATGCAGTGAGTGTGGAAAATCATTCACTAAGAAGTCACAACTCCATGTACATCAAAGAATTCACACCGGAGAAAAACCCTATATATGTACAGAATGTGGAAAGGTCTTTACTCATAGGACAAACCTCACTACACATCAGAAAACTCATACTGGAGAGAAACCCTATATGTGTGCTGAATGTGGCAAGGCTTTCAGTGACCAGTCAAATCTCATTAAACACCAGAAAACTCACACTGGAGAGAAGCCTTATAAGTGCAATGGCTGTGGAAAAGCCTTCATATGGAAGTCACGCCTCAAAATACATCAGAAATCTCATATTGGAGAGAGACACTATGAATGCAATGAATGTGGGAAAGCCTTTATCCAGAAATCGACATTAAGTGTGCATCAGAGGATCCACACAGGAGAGAAACCCTACGTTTGTCCTGAATGTGGGAAGGCCTTCATCCAGAAGTCACACTTCATTGCACATCATAGAATTCATACTGGAGAGAAGCCTTATGAATGCAGTGACTGTGGGAAATGCTTTACTAAGAAGTCGCAACTCCGTGTGCATCAGAAGATTCACACAGGAGAGAAACCCAATATATGTGCTGAGTGTGGAAAGGCCTTCACTGACAGGTCAAATCTTATAACACACCAAAAAATCCATACTAGAGAGAAACCCTATAAATGCAGTGACTGTGGAAAAACCTTCACCTGGAAGTCCCGCCTCACTATCCATCAGAAATCTCATACTGGAGAAAGACACTACGAATGCAGTAAATGCGGGAAAGCCTTCATCCAGAAAGCAACATTAAGTATGCATCAGATTATTCATACCGGAAAGAAACCCTATGCTTGTACAGAATGTCAGAAGGCCTTCACGGACAGATCGAATCTCATTAAACACCAGAAAACACATAGTGGAGAAAAAGTATAAAGCCATTGACTGAAAAAGCCTTCAGCGGGAACTCACAACTGGGGATGCATCAGACGTCTCATAGCGGGGAAGAGGAGTGCCGGATGCTGCGATTGGGGTACAGGGGGAGGTGGGCATGACAGACCACAGCTTAAGTAAGCAGAAGGCAAACAGAGCCAAGTATCCTTCAGTCAATTGGAAATACAAGTATCTGCACCACCACAGTTGACATGCAGTTATATGCATAGGGAGACACTTTGATAAGGCATTTGAGCGATAGTCCTGTTTGGTTGCATGATTCACACAGAGACCCTCAAGCTCATACAAATGGTAGAAAGACAGACCCCAGGAGATGGTAGAAAGACAGACCCCAGGAGATGACTTGTAATCTCTTATGTTTCACTTTTTGGATGAAGGACTTTATAAATTCAGCACTGATTAGTTCTTCATACCCTGGGATGTAAAAGTACTTAATATTGGCCACCTTTTTTTTTTTTTTTCCCGAATTCCTAGGGTGGGGAGAAGCGTTTTCATTGTCCAAACACCTACAGAGCACCAAAGTCAAGGCAAAAACTTATTTGGGAAGGCAGATCTGTGAGTAGAAGCCAGAAGTTTTTGTGATCGTGGACATTTAAGGCACAGAAAAAATTGCCATGGGGAACTGTTCTTTCTCTTCCCTTCACCAGAGTATGTTTTTAAAAAACGAAATAGAATTTTTAAACCCAAAGTCTCACTTTAAGTTTAAAATGACTTTATGCATTGGCAAATTAGGCATAGCTCTAGCCGATGTTAACAGGAATATAGTTATTAAACCTTACAGACATCTAAAGTTGGCAACTGTTCTCTCATTACTTCCGTGCTGTGACAGCAGGTGATTCACATCCAAAAAAGGTAGGCATACTTTCTAACCTGTACCCCAAAAGCTATCATTTATGTAAGCTGCAGACCATAGACTTCTCATCCCCCTAAAACAATGGAACTGAGCCACAGCACACTGGACTTCCGGTCTCATCTGCTGAAGCTTCTGCTTTCTTTGGGATTCCTGTTTGAAAAGGAGTGGTTGATAAATTGGGTTTCAATACATAACATTTTTATTTTGTTTTTCTTTCAATTTGGTAAGATACATTCATTTTCTACACGCACATTAAGAGTACTTTTGTCTCAACTGCTATGGGATAAAATCTTGTTGCACTGTATTTGGTTAGTCTAAGATATGATTATAGTTGAATAACTGGAAGACTTCTCTAGAAAGAGCACTGCCTTTTTTTTTTTTTTAAAGCATTGATATATAGACACTTTCTCATTTTCCCTTCAATGTTTTTTATGATACTCATAAGAAAAGGGGCTTTCTAGCATGCAATTTTACCTTATTTTTAAACCTTTTTATTAATGTATAATGCATACAGAAAATGCAGATATCATAAGCAAACAGCTCAATGAACTCTTTCAAACTGAACATACTCAGATCAAGAAACACAACATACCAAACACTCCAGAAGCGTTCCCTGTGCTCCCTTCCAGGCCTTGTCCCCTCAACCCCCAAGATAAACACTATCCTGACTTCTAACGGCATA
Organism: Leptonychotes weddellii; assembly: GCF_054177405.1. Taxonomy (NCBI): domain Eukaryota; kingdom Metazoa; phylum Chordata; class Mammalia; order Carnivora; family Phocidae; genus Leptonychotes; species Leptonychotes weddellii. The sequence continues at coordinate 70,325,748 of NC_138385.1, forward strand.
GATTAGTTTTTTTTTTTATAAAGATTTTTATTTATTTATTTGACAGAGAGAGAGATAGCGAGAGCAGGAACACAAGCAGGGGGAGTGGGAGAGGGAGAAGCAGGCTTCCTGCCGAGCAGGGAGCCCGATGTGGGACTCGATCCCAGGACCCTGGGATCATGACCTGAGCCGAAGGCAGACGCTTAACGACTGAGCCACCCAGGCGCCCAACATAGATTAGTTTTGTCTGTTTGGTATTTTATATAAATTGAGTCAAACAGTTATATTTCATATTTTAGAATATACTCTTTAGTGTCTATCTTTCATTCACATTGTAAATGTGAGGTTCATCCATTTTGTTGAATACAGTTGTAGATAATTCATTCTCATGGTCGTGTTATATTCCACTGTGTGAATATACTACAATATGTTTATTCCACTGTTGATGGACATTTGGGTTGTCTGTGGATTCAGGCTATTAGGAATAGCTATAAATATTTTAGAACCTATTTATTAATGAACACATATATGAATTTCTGTCAGGCATATTTCTAGGATTTGAACTGCCAAGTCATACAGTATCGATATGCTCAGCTTTAGCTTATAAAACTAGTTTTCCGAAGTGGCTCTACCAATATACACTCCCACCAGCACAGTGTATGGGTTCTAGTTGCTCCAGATTCTTGCCAGTACTTGGTATTTTCCATCTTTTGTTACTTTAGCTCATATATATATACCTACATAGATATATATATAGATATATCCATAATGGTTAGTATATAGTGATACCTCGGTGTGATTTTAATTTTTATTTCTTGTCTTCCAATTCTACCATCGTAGCTCCCCAAGACAGTTAACTGATATCTGAGATCTGAGACCCAGGGCATGGTCCTCACATGCCTGCACCATTTATATTTCACCAACAATAGTAAGCAAAGAGTAACTTTAAATCTTCCCACACAAAAAAGCCTAAAGCCAGATGGTTTAACTGGTTAGTTGCATTAAACATTTATAGGAGAAATAATATCGAAACTCCATACAATCTTTCAAAAAATAGAGGAAGAAGGAACACTCTCCAAGTCTGTGAAGCCGGTATTACCCTGATACTTAAGCCATACCAACACATAACAGCAACAAAAAAACTACAGACCAGTATTCCTCATGAATAGAGAGGTAAAAATCCTCAACAAAATATCAGCAAATTGAACCTAACACCATATAAAAGAATTATACATCATGACCAAGTGAGATTTATTCCATGATGCAAGGCTGTTTCAACATTCAAAAATCAGTCAATGTAATCATATTAATAAGCAGAAGAAGAAAAGTCACGTGATCTACGGATTCAATACAATTTTATCAAACTTCCAGCAGGCTTTCTTCCCCCAAAACTGATAAACTAATCTTCAAAATATAGAGAGAGTTAGAAAGGATCAAGAATAGCAAAAAGGGGGCACCCGGGTGGCTCAGTCGGTTGAGCATCTGCCTTCGGCTCAGGTCACGATCCCAGCGTCTTGGGATCGAGCCCCACGTCGGGCTCCGTGCTCAGCGGGGAGCCTGCTTCTCCCTCTCCCTCTGCCTGCCTGTCTGCCTACTTGTGATCTCTCTCTCTCTCTCTGTCAAATAAATAAATAAAATCTTTAAAAAAAAAAAAAAAGAATAGCAAAAAGGAACCTGCCAAAGAACAAAGAGGAAGGACATTTGCCTACCAATTTCAGAATTATTATAAAGCTACAGTAATTGAGATAGTATGGTACTGGCGTGGGGATAGATACATAGATCAACAGAACAGAACAGAGTCCAGTAATAAACCCTCATACTTATGGTAAACATTTTTTTTTTTTCCACAAAAGTGTGAAGGCAATTCAATGGGGAAAGAAAAAGCCTTTCAACATTTGGTGGAGGGATAATTGGATATTCACATGCAAAAAGATAAATTTAAATCTTGCTTCACACCATTCTAACAACTCAAAATGGATCATAGACATAAATATAAAAGCTAAAACCATAAAAGTTTTAGCAGAAAACAGGAGAAACTCTGTGACCTTGTTTTAGGCAAGAAATTCTTAGATAGGACACCAAGAGCATGATCCATAAGGAAAAAAAAATAATAAACTGGACTTCAGCAAACCAAAAAGGTTTGTGCTTCCAAAGACACCACTGAGAAAATGAAAAGACAAAACAGACTGGGAGAGGGTGCACCTGGGTGGCTCAGTCGTTATGCGTCTGCCTTCAGCTCAGGTCATGATCCCAGGGTCCTGGGATCGAGCCCCGCATCGGGCTCCCTACTCAGCAGGAAGCCTGCTTCTCCCTCTCCCACTCCCCCTGCTTGTGTTCCCTCTCTCGCTGTCTTTCTGTCCAAATAAATAAATAAAATCTTTAAAAAAAAAAAAACAGCCTGGGAGGAAACATTTGTAAATCCTATGTCTGATAAAGGACCTGTATGCAGGATATATAAACAACACTTACAACTCAATAAAAAGAAGACAAACAACCCATTTTAAAAATGGACAAAAGACTTGAAGAGACATTTCACCAAAGAAGAGAATAGTGCAAGTAAGCACATAAAGAGATGCCAACATTATTAGTCATTAGGGAAATTCTAATGAAAACCACAATGAAATACCACTTTACATGCCACTAAAATGGCTATAATAAAAAAAGACAATCGTAACAAATGTTGGCAAATACATGGAGAATTAGGAACTTTCATACATTTCTGGTGTAAATGCATTAAAGTGGTATAGCCACTTTGGAAAAGTGGCAGTTTCCTTAAAAGTTCATCATAAATTTATCCTAAGACCCAGTGACGTCACTCCTGGTATCCACCCAAAAGATAGGGAATGCATTCACACAAACACTTGCACCTATTTATAGCAGCATTATTTATACAAGGCAAAAAGTAGAGACGATCCAAATGTCCATCAACTGGTAAATGGATACACAAAATGTGGTGCATTCAACAATACAAACGAACAAACACTAATAAATACTACAACATGAAGGAACCTCAAAAATACTACACTAAGGGACACCTGGGTGGCTCAGTCGTTGGGCGCCTGCCTTCGGCTCAGGTCATGATCCCAGAGTCCTGGGATCGAGCCCCGCGTCGGGCTCCCTGCTCAGCGGGAGGCCTGCTTCTCCCTCTCCCATTCCCCCTGCTTGTGTTCCCTCTCTGGCTGTGTCTCTCTCTGTCAACTAAATAAAATCTCAAAAAAAAAAAAAAAATACTACACTAAGTGAAAGAAGCAAGACACAAAAGATCAAGGATTGTATTTGTATATTGTATTTATATGAAATTTCCAGAAAAATCTATAAAGATCTGTAGATTAGTGGTTGCCTGGGGGTGAAAATGGGAATGGTCATTAACTGTAAATTAGTACAGGAATCTTATTGGGGTGATACAAATGTTCTAGAACTTGATTGTGGTGATGGTTTCACAACTAGGTAAATTTAATAAAGGTCACTGAGGTGATCCTTAATTCCATTCCTTTTTAAACATCTGGATTCCCTGCCATAACACCTGTTGCCACCTATAGCTAGAATGAACTGTTGTCTTGGAGCCTGTTGTACATTTAAGAATAAACTTTTGTTTAAAAAAAGTCCTTGAACTGTACAATTTAAATATGGAATGTAAATTATACTTCAATAAAGGTTTCTTTTTCAGAGTTTGTTTTGCCTATTCTAAGTCCTTTACATTTCCATATGAATTGTAGAATAAGTTTGTCCATTTCAACAACAAAAAAGCTGCTGTGTTTTTTATTTGGATTAATTTGAATCTATAGATCAATTTGGGGATAGTTGAAATCTTAACAATATTGTTTTCTGACTCATAAATAGGTATATCTCTCAATTTCTTTAAGTATTCTTTAATGTTGTTACATTTTATTACATTTGTAGTTTTTGGTTTTTTATTTTGTTTTGATTTTAAAGATTTTATTCATTTATTTGTCAGAGAGAGAGAGAGCACAACAAGCAGGGAGAGCGGCAGGTAGAAGCAGGCTCCCCGCTGAGCAAGAACTCGATCCCAGGACCCTGGGATGATGACATGAGCCGAAGGTATACAGGTCTTTCACATCTTCTGACAAATTATTCCCTAAGTTTTTCATATTTTCCATGCTTTTTTACTTGGTGTCGTCTTGTTTATACTTTATTGTGTGATATTGGTTTTTTATTTAAGTTTCATTTTCTAAAGTAATCTCTACACCTAACATGGGGCTTGAACTCACGTCCCTGAGATCAAGAGCCACATGCTCCACTGACTGAGCCAGCCAGGTGCCCCTTTAATTTAAATTTCTTATTGTTAATTACTAGTATATAGAATGTCAATTGATGTTTATATGTTTATCTTGTGCAGAAGATAGAGGAAACAGTCCCCACACAAGATTGCCCTCACTTATGACAGCAACAGCAAGTTCAAGGGTCTCCAAGACCACTCTCAGTTTCAGTAATTCACTAGTTGGACTCTCAGAACTCATTGAAAGCTGTTAATACTCACAGTTACATTTTATTACAGCTAGAGGATAGACATTAAAATCAGTCAAGGGAAGAAGGGAATGGAACAGAGTCCTGGAAGATAAGCTTCCAGTTGGAAGGAAGAGCTTCCAGTTGTCCTCCCCCATGGAATCAAGACATTATTCTCCTGGCATGGATATGTGACAATGGCATGGAGTACTGCCAACCAGGGAAACTCACTCAAGCATTGGTGTCCAGAGCCTTCAATGGGCCCCATCATGTAGGTATGGTTGACTGCTCACACGATTTCCGTTTCCAACCCTCAGGAGGCCAAGCTTCATGAACCAAAGCTCCCACACTTCATTTTGTTGTTCATATGGCTCTCACCCTAACCCTAAATCACATAGTTACTCTCTGGAAGGCATAAGACCCCCAGGTAAACAAAGACATTCCTATCAGGCATGACATTCCAAGGGCCTAGAGATTATTTTCCAGAAGCTGAGGGCAAAAGCAAGGTTAAATTATTTACTATACAGGCCACCCCCTGACCTTTGGCCAATGCTCTTTCACAGCAAAATATATTTACCTGGGCATTTCCTTTTAGTATAGCATTTATATGACATCAGCAATAGTAAAAAACAAATCCATCCTATAAGGCCATTATACACATTTTCATGTTTTTATGCTTATTTGATTACTCTTCCCCTTTCTATTTGTACCTTATTATGAACTTGTGATGAACTATTTATCATAGAAATTAGCTAATGGTTACTTAAATCCAGTTCTTCAAGCCATTTTCCATCAGTATTATATCCTGAAAAGCCTTTAGCTCAATTACTCAATATATTTGACCATCAATATAAATATAATCTTAGCAACAATGCCAGTGTAACCTGCATACAACACTATACCTATAGTCAACAAGAAGGTATTGTACATTTAAATTTTTGCGTATCTCCTGTCTTCTTTCCAAAATAAAATAAAATACTCAAAAGATACTGGCACATTACTAGAGTCCCACTCAGTCATCAACAATTGGTCCAGCTCATCTCCCCAAGCAACGCCACTCAGTTTGCAGGCTCCCATTCCACCTTGTCAGGTTCCAAAAGTAGTAGTACTCTTGGCAACATATGGCTTCATTCTTGCAGGCATCTGATATAACTGAGTAAAGAGACAATATTATCTCTTGCTCTGAACCTTTCAGGGTACCAATTTAATGGATTTCCCTTGTTGCGTAACCTATTTATTCATTCTTTTACTCTCAGCTACTATTCCTCCTCTCCATTTATCATTGAATTTAATCCAAAATTTTTCACCTTTAGAAGAAACAGTAGGTTTGGCCACTGTCCTAGTCCAGATTGTCAACAGCAATGCCAGTCTAGCAAATGCTTTCCCTTCAGTCTACTCCCATTCATATAGAGTATCATCATTACATAGGTTCGGAACTACTGGAGTATCTCAACCACTAAGTAATACAGCTACATTTTGTCAACCCCAATTTTGCCAGATGAGGCGAAGGCAGAATCTATCACATTAGGCCCTTAGGAATTCTGACATAAACATTTAAAGGTTCATGGGGTGGCTGGGTGGCTCAGTCGTTAAGCGTCTGCCTTGGGCTCAGGTCATGATCCCAGGGCCCCGAGATCAAGCCCCACATCAGGCTCCCTGCTCAGCAGGAAGCCTGCTTCTCCCTCTCCCACTGCCTGCCGCTCCCCCTGCTTGTGTTCCCTCTCTTGCTGTGTCTCTCTGTCAAATAAATAAATAAAATCTTAAAAAAATAATAAACATTTAAAAGTACAGTTAAAATTTCTTGCTCAGGGATCATCACTCTTCTGGCACCTGCAGTTGTAGCCCTGGTCCTGGGACCACTGAATCAGGTAGGGGAAAAAAAAAAAGTTGAGGTGATGTCAAAGGAAACTATAATCATATCAACATTCTGTCCCACCCCTTTTAGCCCAGATCCTTCTGAGAAGTGAAGGAATCTATCTCTTGGAGACCCTCCTTTGCCCCCACCCCATATTGAGTGTGAGCACACTAGCAAAGGTGTGTAAGCCAGGCTCTCCTGCCTTTATCTCCCCTAGTTTTAGACAACAAATGTTTCAGTTGCCTGTTTCATTGCTCAAACCACTACTCTGATACAGACATAGTGAAAAGAAGGGCCATATGCACCCCAATGTTCATAGCAGCAATGTCCACAACAGCCAAACTGTGGAAGGAGCCAAGATGCCCTTCAACACATGAATGGATAAAGAAGATGTGGTCCATATATACAACGGAATATTACTCAGCCATCAGAAAGGATGAGTGCCCATCATTTGCATCGACATGGATGGAACTGGAGGGGATTATGCTAAGTGAAATAAGTCAAGCAGAGAAAGACAGTTATCATATGTTTTCACTCATATGTGGAACATAAGGAATAACACGGAGGACCATAGGGGAAGGGAGGGAAAACTGAATGGGAAGAAATCAGAAAGGGAGACAAACCATAAGAGACTCTGGACTCCGGGAAACAAACTGAGGGTTACAGAAAGGAGGTAGGTGGGCGCATGGGGTGATGGGGATTAAGGAGGGCATGTGTGGTGATGAGCACTGGCTGTTATACACAACTAATGAATCGTTGAACACTACATCAAAAACTAATGACGTACTATATGTTGGCTAACTGAACATAATAAAAATAAATAAATAAAACCACTACTCTGAGGGTATCTCTTTGCCCATTGTTGGACATTATGGGTTGTTCTTATGGACTGAAGTGTATACCCCCCAAAATTTATATGTTATAACTCTCAATGTGATTGTATTTAAAGATAGGTCCTTTGTGGAGATAAAGTTAAATGAGTTCATAAAGGTAGAGCCTAATCCAATAGGACTGGTGGCCTTAGAGAAAGAGGAAGAGAGGGGCACCTGACTGGCTCAGTCAGTACAGCATGTGACTCTTAATCTCAGGATCATGAGTTCAAGCCCCACATTAGGCAAAGAGTCTACTTAATAAATAAATAAATAAATAAATAAATTTTTTAAATGAAAAGGAAATGTTAAAAAAAAAAAAGGAAGAAGAGACATCAGTGCTGTGTGTACACAGAGAAAATGCCATGTGAGGACACAATGAGAAAGTGGTCACCTATAAGCTGGGAAGAGAATTCTCACCAGAAACCAACCCTGCTGTCAGCTTGATCTTGGACTTCCAGCCTCCAGAACTGTGAGGATATAATTTTCTGTTGTTTAAGTCACCCAGTCTGTGGTATTTGGTTATGGCAGTCCAAGCAAACTAATACAGTTGTAAAGTGTATTCCATTGTCTGAAGAAATGTAATTTGATGGTCCAAAATGGTACAATATCTTCCATTCTGGTCCTTTTATAGTACTCTGAACATTTGCATCTATCATCAGGTATGCATGACTCAGTTCAGAGTGTCTATTCCTGTCAGGACCCATTTGTAGCCTCTCCAAATTTGCTGAAAAACATTAATCTACACATCCAAGAAGCTCAACAAACTTAAAGTAGGATAAATTCAAAGAGATCCACACTCAGACACATCATAGTAAAATGCTGAAGGGCAAATACAAAAAGAAAATCCTGAAACAAAGGGAAAATGGTTCAGCATTTAGAAGAGAACCCCAATAACATTCACAACTGACATCTCTTCAGAAACAATAGAAGCCAGAAGGCAATGGGACGATATCCAAATTACCGAAAGAAAAAAACCCATTAACAAAGAATTTTATATCCAGCAAAACTATCTTTTAAAAATGAAGGCGGGGCGGGGGGCAACTGGGTGGCTCAGTCGGTTAAGCATCCAACTCTTGATTTCGGCTCAGGTCATGATCTCAGGGTTGTGAGATCCAGCCCCATGTTGGGCTCCCTGCCCAGCATGGAGCCTGCTTAAGATTCTCTCTCTCCCTCTCCCTCTGGCCCTCCCCCCACTCTGTCTCTCCTCTAAAAAAATATTAAAAAATAAAAATAAATTTTTAAAAAATGAAGGAAGAGAGGTGCCTGGCTGGCTTAGTCAGTAGAGCATGCGACTCTTGGTCTTGGGGTTGTGAGTTTGAGCCCCATGTTGGGTGTAGAGATTACTTAAAAATAAAAAAAATCTTAAAAAATAAATAAATAAAAATGAAGGAAGAATAAACACATTCTCACATTAACACTCAGATTTGTGAATCTGTAAATTTGCCTTTTACCAAATTTAGGAATTTTTTGGCAATTATTTATTTGAGTAGTTCTTTAGTCATGCCCTAGTTCTCCTCTCCTCCAGGACTCTGATGACATGATTATTAAATACTGTGTTATAGTCTCTTTAGTCCCTGAGGATCTGTTCATTTTTTAAATTCTATTTCCTCTCTGTTGCACAGATGGGGTAATTTCTGTTCTCCTATCTTCCAACTCGCTGATTCCTTCATTTGTTCCCCCACTGAGCTCATCTTTTGAGGTTTTTATCCTGGTTATTGTATTTTTCAGCTCTAAATTTCCATGTGGTTTTTATATATACTTCTGTATCTTTGATGAGACTTTTATTTTTTTGCTGAGAGTCTATTTTGTCATTTGTTTCAAATCTTCTTAATTGCTCACTGAAGCATTCTTTTTTAGTTTTATGGTTTTATTAACATAAATACGACATGCACATAAGCTATCTGCTTATTTATTTTCTTCACTGCAGAGGCTGGCATCGGGATTGGTGACATTGATGGCCAGCTGGGCTGCTCTTTCCACCACGGCTTTGTAGTTCTTGGAGGAGACATTACGAGCGGTCTCTGCACAGTAAGATTTGTTGCACATCAGCAGCACTTCAGACAGACTAGGAACTTACAGAAGCCACTGGGCAGCATTTGCTTTGTTTTCTTGTTGCTTGCATAACCCGTGTTGGGCATCAAAATCTGGCCCTTGATTCTTCTGCACACCCTATTGTCGATGCCTCTGGGTTTCCACTAGTTGTGCTTAATTTTGACCCATCAGTCTGACTGGTGCCGGATGAACTTCTTGGTCCTCTTTTTAATGATCTTGGGCTTCACCAGAGCTCTGAGGGCAACCATGATACTAAGTAGGAGATGGCTGCCATCTCTGCAGGCAGCACCAAGGAAGAGGAAGCATTTTTATTACAGCTGCTTTAAAATCTTTGAAAGATAAAGTCAGATAATTTGTCATCTTGGTGTTCACATGTATTGATTGTCTTTTTTCATTCAGTTTGATATATTCCTGGTTCTTGGTATGACAAGTGATTTCCAATTGAAAGCTGAACATTTTAGGTATGTTATGAAACTCTGGTTCTTATTTAAGCCTTTTTTTTTTTTTTTAACTGGCTTTTTATGATACCATTCCAGCAGGGAAATGAGTGGAGGGTGCCAGTTTGCTAATGCCAGGTATGGGGAGAAATCTAGTTTCCACACTTGGCCTCTTGATAACAGAGAGGGAAGGCTCCTTGCTACTGTTGGGTAGGGCTTGGAGACCTGCTCACAAGTAGGGCTCCACTTATATTTCACTGGATGGAAGGCCTCCTTTCTGCTCTCTATATGGCCTCCAATGATACCACCCTGGGGGTAAAGGGAGGGGTGCCTTGATACTGCCAAGTAAGAGAGCAAGTCCAGGGGAAAGATGGTGGAGGAGTAGGGGACCCTATTTCAACTGGTCCCCGGAATTGAGCTGGATATCGACCAGACCACTCTGAGCACCCACGAAACCAGCCTGAGATGTAAGAAGATCTGGATCTCTACAAACAGAATATCGCCCGCGGTTGGTTTTGAGGTACGAAGCGGGGAGCCGTGATTCCGCGGGCAGATATCGGAGCAAAAACGGCGGCGGGAGGGAGCCTGGCCGTGGGGATCGTACACCGCCGGTGAGTGACAGCCTCACGCGCTGGGGACGGGCACAGACTCGCAGACCGGTAGTGGCGGGGAAAGGACTTTAGGGCCGCCCCGGGGCAGAAACCCGGAGCGGCTGGCGGTTTTAGAAGCACAAAGGGCAGAGACGTGCCCCGACCTGGAGGCAGGACTGGGGGCGCTGCGGAGGGGCGCACAACCCAGGACACTGCACTTCATAGCAGCACAGACAGAAACGGAGACGGTGTGGCCTGGAGAGCCCACTGAAGAACAGACTGAGGTCTCTCTGCTCTGAGGCAGAGGGTTGGAAAAGGTCTCTTCTGCTCTGACTCGCGGAAGAGACGCGGAAAGCCGCCAGGGAAAGGCGCCAGAGAACAAAAGCCCCAAAGACTGATTCCCACGGAGCCCATCCCCCGCCACAGGGGCGCAGGGCAACTCTACCCAAACAGGGTTGCCTGAGTAACAGCACGGCAGGCCCCTCCCGCAGAAGACAGGCTGGGAAAACAAGAGGCCAGCAACCCTAAGGTCCCAAGAAAACAGGTGC